>NC_143192.1:26141428-26464642 GCF_051530095.1 Phoenix dactylifera | reverse complement strand
GTAAAATTTGTAGTTGAGCTTTGACATACCTCATCGTCTTCGAATGCCATGAAGCACAAGTTGGCGGTCTCTTCCTTCTCTTCCTCGGAGGAGGATGTGTCACTATCATCCCACGTTGCTTTCAACGCCTTCTTCTTCTTCTTTCCAAAGTGCTTCTTCTGTTGAGGGCATTCGGAACGGATGTGTCCTGGACTCTTGCAATCATAACATATGATTGGGTCTCTTTCCTTTTCTTTTTCCTTTTTCCAATCATTTCTCCCTCCAAACTTCTTTCTTGGGAAGGGTTTCTTTCTTCTCATGAATTTCTTAAACTTCCTTACTATTCAACCCAAGTCCTCATCTTCGCTTTCTTCTTCACTCTCACTACTTTCTTCTTCACACACACTCGAAGTAGCTTTGAGTGCGATTGTCTTCTTCTTTGGCAAATCTTCTTCATGTTGCTTCATTGTGAGCTCATGCGTCATCAATGAGCCCAATAGTTGTTCAAGTCCCAATGTGTTGAGGTCTTTGGCTTCTACGATCGCCGTGACCTTCGCTTCCCATGCTTTCGGCAAAGACCTGAGAATTTTACTCACAAGTTCTGGATTAGTGTAAGATTTACCCAAACTCTTTAGACCATTTATTATATCGGTGAAGAGTGTGAACATGCATGAGATGGTTTCATTGGGTTCCATCTTAAATAACTCATATTTGTGAACTAGAATGTTCACTTTAGACTCTTTGACTTGATTTGTACCCTCGTGGATAACTTCAAGCCTATCCCATATTTCCTTGGCGGAACTACAGGTGGAAACTCTATTGAACTCATTCACATCTAGAGCACAGAATAATGAGTTCATGGCTCTAGCATTGAGTTGAACCATCCTATTATCATTCTCATCCCAATCCTCCTCAGGTTTGGGAACTTGAATGCCATTAACCATGTGAGATGGTTCGTGTGGTCCCTTGATTATAACCCTCCACAAGGCATAATCTTGTGCTTGAATAAAAATCCTCATTCTAGTCTTCCAATAGGTATAATTTGTCCCATTGAAGAGTGGAGGTCTATTGGTTGCCTGCCCCTCAGCAGGAACATTGTTGAAGGATGTTGCCATCTAGATCTTTGGCTAAGACGATTAGGTCTTCAAGAAATACACAGAGCACCCGCTCTGATACCACTTGTTGCCCAGAGATGGTCACCCAAGAGGGGGGTGAATTGGGTGTTTTAAGATTTTTTTGTCTAATTAAAAATAAAACACACAAGTGTATGTGCTAAAGTAAAGATAGAGGTATAAGAATAGTCAATCGCAAACACAAGGTTTTATAGTGGTTCGGAGCTTCCACTGCTCCTACATCCACTCCCCAAACACCTTTGGAAATTTTCACTATAATCAACGATTACAGTACGGTAGTTTTGCGAGTGCACTACCCAACTCGTTGTTTTACACCGGGCTAACAACGAACCCTACAATCCCCCAATTTAACCTAGGCTTGGGATGCCTATCCCTTGTTCCAAGTCCCTTGACTGGAACAAGCACAATAATCAATGTTTTACAAAAGATTTGAAAGCTCTTAAGAAGCAAATATAACAATGAGAAATAATAAAACCCGGAAGAACCCTTTTAGCCGTTGGAAGCGTGGGAAATGGTGGTTCTTCCGATGTGGATCGCGTTGGCTTGAATGTGAGCTTTGAATGCCGAGTGGGAGAGAGTAGTTGAACACGAAATCAGATGGGAAAGCTTGGATGCACTTGATTTCTTCTCTTGAAAGCTCTAACTCCCTTGAACCTCTTTCTCTTTCTTCTCTCTTGAATGATCTTGTGTTGGGTTGGTGAGAAGTTGTTGGAAGGCACTTAAGAGCTCCCTTTTATAGCCTAAAAAGCAAATAGATCCGTTAGACACAAAGATATGGAAGTTTGAAATTCAAACAAACCTGCAAAAGTGTGTCAGTTGCGTCCCAGGCGCTCCGGAGACGTCTCCGCTTCAACGCGAGACGTCTCGGCTGTATGAATTTACTTTTGACGATGTTGGGAGTCGACTCGGTGCTTTACGGGGGCGACTCTGAGGATGAACAGTTTGAATGCTTGTTTTTCTATTTTTCTGAGAGAGTCGCCTCGGCCCTTTACGGGGACGTCTCGGGATGTTTGTGCTTTTTGCATGGGGACGACTCCGCTGCCTCGAGGACGACTCTGCTGCTTTATCTCCGAAAAACAAATCCTCTGGAATTCTCTGAGAGAGTCGACTCCGCTACCTAGGGGACGACTCCACCGTTTTATCACCGAAAAACAAATCCTCTGGAATCCCCTGAGAGAGTCGACTCTGCGCTCTCTGGGGACGACTCGGGAAGTCTGCTTTTTACTCGCGGGGACGACTCCGCGTCCTTTGGAGACGACTCGCGCGCATCCCTTGAAATCGGCCTTTCTGCCGCCTCTGAGAGAGTCGACTCCGCAGAGTCGGGAGTCGACTCCGACCCTGCGAGACGCCTCGCCAGGTGCCGGGGACGTCTCCAAGCGTGCCAATTCTTCCTGTTCGTGCCAGAGACGTCTCTGGGACAAACCGGAGACGTCTCGGCTGTCCCTGATCTGTTTTCTTCATCTCAAAAATTCTTCAATAAATCCTTGAAAAATATGGAAACATGCCTAGACATTTCTTAACAATATTCTTAATTAAACACATGAAATCCTCAATTAAATTGTTAAGATAAAGGGAATTATACTCTAGTATTTTGTATTCATCAAAATCCATTAGGGGGTCAACAGTTAGGAAGACCTTTCTAGGCACATGTGTCCTAGATTGTCGCTTTTGGGTGCACAGGTCTTTAAGAAATTTGGCATAGGAGGGAACTTATCTAATAGCATCAAGAAGTGGAAGGTTGATCTTCACTTGTTTGAAAACCTCCATCATCTCCTCTAGTGAAGTTTCCTTTTTGCCAAAGGGAGAGGGTGAATTAAGAGCTTCAGGAAATGGGGCCTTTGGGATGTGAGTTTTGGCAGAAGGTGAACTAGCTGAAGAAGAAGGTTTTAGAGTTTCATCTACCACATGTCTATTCTCTTCTCCACCTTCCTTACTGTTATCTTCCCCAATCTTATTGTCTACCACACGTCCACTCCTTAAGGTAGTCAAAGCATTGGCTTGTTCATGATGAATTGCATATGGTTGATTTTCTTGAGCCATGTATTGTCCCCTAGGATTACTTAGCGGTTGGCTTGGAAGCTTTCCTTCCTCTCGCTTGTTCAGTGCATTAGCTAGTTGCCCCTGTTGGATTGCCCCACAGCGGCGCGACGTTCGCGGCGGAATCCGCATGCCGGGCCCGGTGCATCGCATACGCCGGAACAGGATCGGGTAGATTTCAAAATTTTTCTGAATCAAAACGATTCAGAACCCTTTTGAATTAAGATGGAGACTAAACTAAGATCTAATAATTAATTATGAATTGTTAAACTACTAGAAAATCAGAAATATAAAATTTCAAATGAAGATCTCATCTTCACCTTTGTGCGGGTAGAAGAACACCGCAACCGATGATCGTGGTTTGGTTCCTTGTAGCCGCACAAACGTCCGGCCTCTACAAGTATCCACACGAGGTTGCTGAAGATCAGAGATGGGGCTTCACCGGGGTGCTAGCTCCTTGCAAAAGCCTCTCTTGGATGTCGAAGAAGAAGGAAGAAGAAATCACAAGGATCCCACTTTGTGCAGCCTTCAAAAGGAAGAAGAAAACCCTTCACCTTTTTTATTCTTTTCTCTCCCTATTTGCTGATTTAAAAATCCCCAAAAATCCTTCTTGCTGCCCCACGGCTGGGAGAAGTTCTTATCATCAAAGCATGGGACGTGGGGCTCCCATTTATAGGGTTCAAAACCCTAGGCGCCAAGGGTCCTAGTCCCACTAGGATTCCTTGGCGCCTCCTCTTTTTTTTGGCATTGGCGGGCCCCTTGATTCCTTGAATCAAGGGGCGCTGGCTCCCAGCAAAGAAGGAGAGGGGTCCACGCTCCTTCTTGCCCTCTTGGCTGCCCCTTGACTCCTCAAAATAGGGCATTAAAAGGGAGGCTCCATATAAAGAAAAAGGCTGAATTTAGGTAGGATTTTTGGGACTCGATCTAGCCAACTCTTGACTAGGATTTGAGTCAAATTTCTTTTAGATCAGACCCATCATAATTTGACTTAATTAATCAGCAATAAAAAACTTAATTATAATCTAATTATAATTATTTAATTCTTCCATTTAACTCACTAACTCTTAGTGGGTTATTTTGTACATCAATCTTATTGACAATTGACATTGTGATTCCAAATCACAAATCGACAATCCTAATAATCAGAACCTTTAATGTGTGTGACCTCATAGGTTCTAATCTGACTGGTAATGAGATATATTGAGATCTCCATCTCAGTATCATTGAAAACTCCTTTCAATGGGTTGGAACGATTCCAACTCAACTCATTAGGGTTTATCGATCATCAAGATAATCCCTATGAGTCCCACCATCCACCAGTGACACCTAGCAGCATGTAGTGGCTACCCAGCAGAATAGAATGATGAACCTCTAGGTGCAGTTGTCATGTGTTACAGTCCTTCTATCGTGGATCCCTACAAGACGGAGGTCATGGATAACTCATCAAACCCCTTCGTCTGTCATATGTCAAAATTTATTCGACTTAAGTTCGAGAGTGGAAAACTCTTTCTCCACTGTGCATACTGCCCCGGCCGAGGTCTTACGAACTCAGTCTTATAAATCACATAGGATCTCTCCTTATCTATCAAGGTCGATAGATTCCATATAGGTGCATACCCTACTCCTACAGTGAACTTACTGCAGCCAATCTACACTGCATGAACCCATATGGCTAGAGACCATGTATGTGTGCAGTCAAACTACAATAACCTCACTGTGAGTAGCCGAAGCACCGCAGGTCAAAGGACCAGTCACACTACTGCAACATCAAGCAAGTCACTGACGAGTGGATAGACATCCAAGTGACTTCTTGTCTTGGTCACGCTCAGTACCCTTGTTCTCTAACAAGCACCTGCACTATCACTTCAGTGTCCCTACACTGTGGACTCAAGTCTCGTCCATCCAGAAGGAAAGTGATCTGTGCACTGATCGGATCGATCACCGTCCTCGTGATGATCCATTGATCAGGAGCATTTAGAAACTAATCACCAATGATACATGGCTCAAATTCTCAACTCTTGAGAATATGTATCATCATCTTATTAATTTCTTGGACGATTCATAGACACATAAACAATATGAATGAAAAGATGCGTTTTATTTATTTAATAATAAATAGTCAAGTACAAAATTATGTCCCTAGAATTAATAATGTGTCAGCCAGATTGGCTTCTAGGGCATACATCTAACAATCTCCCACTTGCACTAAAGCCAATCAGTCATATATCTAAGCCCCATCTTCTCAAGGTGGGCTTCAGTCTTTTGCTGACTTAGCTGCTTAATGAACGGGTCTGCCACGTTATCCGCGGAGTCTACTCTCTGCACCTCGACATACTTCTTCTCAACATAGTCGCGTATGAGATGGAAGCGCCGCTCTATATGCTTGGACTTCTGATGAGACCTTGGTTCCTTAGCAAGAGCTATGGCGCCATTATTATCGCAGTAGAGTGTTATGGCATCTGATGTCATTACATCTAATTCTGCAATGAATTTCTTGAACCAGAAGCCTTCCTTAGCAGTTTCAGAGGCGGCGATGTATTCAGCTTCCATAGTAGAGTCAGCAATGATCGGTTGTTTAGAACTCTTCCAATTCACCGTTCCACCATTGCACAAGAACACATATTCAGATGTTGACTTCCTATCATCGACATCAGTCATGAAGTCTGAATCTGTGTACCCTTCTACCTTTAACTCAGTTGATCCTCCAAAAGCCAAGAATAAATCTTTAGTTCTTCTCAAGTACTTAAGAATATTCTTCACAGCTGTCCAGTGTTCTTCACCTGGATTCGACTGATATCTGCTTGTGACACTCACAGCAAGGGCTATATCAGGTCGTGTACATAGCATGGCATACATGAGGCTCCCTATTGCCGATGCATAGGGTATCTTGCTCATGCGTTGAATCTCTTCAGATGTGTTGGGGCACATCTTCTTGGAGAGATGAATTCCATGCCTTAGGGGTAAGAGACCCCTCTTGGAGTTTTCCATGCTGAACCTCTTCAGCACCTCCTCAATGTACATCTTCTGTGAAAGGCCAAGCATCCTTTTAGATTTATCTCTATAGACCTTTATTCCCAAAATATAGGATGCTTCCCCAAGGTCTTTCATGGAGAATTCTTTTGACAACCAGACCTTGACCGAGGTTAGCATGGGAATATCATTCCCTATCAGTAGGATGTCATCCACGTACAGTACGAGAAATACGACAGCGCTCCCACTAACCTTTTTGTAAACACACAGTTCCTCTTTGTTTTTGATGAAATCAAACGTTTTGATTGCGTCATCGAAACGAGTGTTCCAACTCCGAGATGCTTACTTTAGTCCATAGATAGACCTTTGCAGCTTGCAGACCTTGTGATCTCCATCACTGGAAGTGAAACCCAAAGGCTGTTTCATATAGATATCTTCATCAAGATATCCATTCAGGAAAGCAGTTTTCACATCCATCTTCCAGATTTCATAATCATGAAATACTGCAATGGCAAGCAATGTTCGGATGGATTTTAACATGGCTACAGGTGAAAAGGTCTCCTGATAGTCAATGCCTTCGCGCTGACTATACCCTTTCGCCACAAGCCTTGCCTTATAGGTCTCTACCTCTCCATCCGAACCTATCTTCCTTTTGTAGATCCATTTGCATCCAATAGGTACAATACCTTCTGGTGGGTCTACTAAGGTCCAGACTTGGTTGGAATGCATGGAGTCTAACTCTGACTTCATAGCTTCCAACCATTTCTCAGAATCGACATCAGATATCGCCTCGTTGTAGGTTTTGGGATCCTGTATGTGATCCCTATCTCCCACTAGGAACATTTTCTCGGTATCCTCTTTTAGTATACCTAAGTATCTATCGGGAGGATGGGAGACCCTACTAGATCTACGAGGTGGTCGAGGGACATCATGTACTGGCTCTGTATGAATGGGTTCAATAGGATTCATGACTCGTTGCTTTTCAGAGACTTTCTCTTCAAGCTCAATTTTCCTCCCACTGCCTCTATCAAGGATAAACTGGTTTTCCAAGAAGATGGCATGACGGCTCACAATCACATTGTGATCCTCTGAGACGTAAAAATTGTATCCTAATGACTCTTTAGGATATCCTATAAAACGAGCACTTATGGTCCTAGCCTCTAGCTTGTCCGCCTGTAGTCTTTTGACGTGGGCCGGACATCCCCAAATCTTGAGATGACCAAGACTTGGTTTCTTACCATGCCATATCTCATATGGTGTGGTAGGAACGGATTTAGAGGGAACTCTATTCAGTAGATATACTGCGGTAAGTAAGGCATCTCCCCAAAGAAACATAGGTAAATCAGTGAAGCTCATCATGGACCTGACCATATCCAATAGGGTCCGATTCTTCCTCTCTGACACCCCATTGAGTTGAGGTGTACCCGGAGATGTCCATTGTGAGACTATGCCGTTTTCCTTGAGATAGTCCCGGAATTCCCCACTAAGGTATTCTCCTCCTCGATCTGATCGAAGAGCCTTAAGAGGTTTTCCAGTTTGTTTTTCTACTTCATTCTTGAACTCTTTGAACTTTTCAAAAGATTCAGACTTGTGTCTCATAAGATACACATACCCATACCGTGAATAATCATCGGTAAAGGTAATGAAGTACGAATAACGTCCCCTGGCTAGCACATCGAATGGGCCACATACATCTGTATGTACTAGGGTAAGTATTTCAGTGGTCCTCTCCCCTTGTCCTACAAAGGGTAATCTAGCCATTTTTCCTTGAAGACAGGATTCGCAAACTGGATATGACTCGGAAGTCAATGAGCCGAGAAGCCCATCTTTATCCATTTTGTTCATTCTGTCCTCTCCAATATGGCCAAGCCTGAGGTGCCACAAATATCTTTGGTTTATCTCATCCCTGGATCTCTTGGATCCTTTGGCACTCACTTCTTGCTTTGACACATTTATAGATACATCCATATGTAAATGATAGAGACTGTCAATCATAAAACCACATGCAACTATTTTATTTCTGAAATAAATAGAACAGCAGTCTTTGTCAAAAGTAAAAACATGACCTTCCTGTGCTAGACATGAAACAGAAATCAAATTTCTGCTAGCAACAGGTACATAATAGCAGTCTCTAAGTAATAAACTAAAACCAGACGGTAGTCGCAGATGGTAGGTGCCCACAGCCACAGCAGCAACTTTTGCCCCGTTGCCAACCCGAAGGGTTACCGCACCTTCCGCCAGCCTTCTACTTTCCTTTAGACCCTGCATGGTAGTGCGCAAATGAGCACTAGAACCAGAATCTATAACCCAACTGGAAGTAGAAGAAACCGTTAGATTAGTTTCAATTATGAGCAAGTCTATACCTTCTGAAGGTGTGTCAGCCTTCTTGTTCTTCAGGCTCTCGAGGTATGAAGGACAGTTCCTTTTCCAGTGGCCGTCGACATTGCAGTGCAAACATTTTCCTTTGTCATTAGCCTTTTTCTTTTGAACTTCCTTCTTTGGCTTCTTGTCTTTCTTCTGCTTCTTAGCAGGCTTCTTTTTCTTCCAAGTAGACTTTCTCTTGGAACCAGAAGTCAACTCAGCAGCAAAAATATTGCCCCTTGAACCTTTCAAGGCTCCCTCAGTAGTTACCAACATATTTATCAGTTCAGTCTTAGTGCATTCAATCTTATTCATGTGGTAGTTTACTATAAACTGACTAAATGAATCAGGAAGTGACTGTAGGATCAAATCCACTTGCAATTCCTTGTGCATGTTCATTCCGAGCTTCTCAAGCTCCTCTAGGTCCTTGATCATAGTCAGACCGTGATCATGGACAGACTGCCCCTCGCGCATCTTCGCTTTGAAAAGCCTCTTGGACACTTCAAAACGAGCTGTGCGACTCTGCTCACCATACAACTCTTGTAGGTGTGTCAGTATGTCCCTAGCAGTCTTCATATTTTCATGCTGGCATTGGAGTTCATTTGACATGGATGCCATCATATAGCATTTTACTCTAATGTCATCATCCAACCACTTTTTATGCATCTCACGCTGAACATCAGTAGGACGTGTTGGTAGTGTGGGGATATCTGAATCGAGTATGTAGCCTATTTTCTCACAGTCCAAAACAATTTTGAGGTTTCTAAGCCAGTCTTTGTAATTGGTTCCGGTCAGTCGGTTGGTCTCAAGAATACGGGTCAAAGGGTTTGAAGCTGACATTGTATCTGCAGAGAGTAAAGATTCTAGTTAGACTTTTGTACTTGATCCTAATCTGTTCTAAGGTCTTTTAGAACAAATGTAACTCCCACTCTTTTCTCGAATCCCTCACACTCCCCTGGAAGGAAAACGGAAATCCCACACGACTAGGGTTTCTAGTGGGTACTGCGGTCCCATCAATTTACATGCCACCTCACCTAACAGTTATTGGTGACACATAGATTGATGAATGTACAACTCTTGTACAATGCTTCTGAAGCATGTTGCAGTGTAACTTGGTCTCTAAGCCATGAAAACCTCACCTAACAGTTATTGGTCCCATTTCTTAGTTAAGTCAGACCCACCGTATAACCGTAGGAATAAAGTCGTCATTGGGTCCTCACCTAACAGTTATTGGTGCCCAACCCCACCTTTACCCTACAACATCTCATGTCTATAGAGAGGTCCAGCCCCCCGATGCAACTTGACCACTGTGTCCAGCCGAGACAAATCAACATCAGAAAGGCCTTAGCAGCTCTACTACAGTGGAAGACCTATGGACTTAATATTGGTTAATCAGGTCTTAGTGTTTCCAACTTGAGCTCTTCATAAGAGGTAATCGAACAATTGGCCAGGTAAGCATGTGGGAGGCTCCCCTTACTCAGAGAGTAAGGTCCTAATTAAGTAACCACCTTTAATGCTTTCCTAGACACCAATTAGATCAATTAATCTAATATGACTTGCTCATGTCGGTTCACTCTCGACTTGATTGAGGAGGTTTTAATTTAGGTCTCAATTGGGTTTGCTACATCACATGTAAACCTATCTACCCGACTCTCATTCACATCACATGCAAACGGCACATTGCAGGCAGTTATGATCGCAGCAATAATTAAAGCTAAAATTTAAATAGGTGATGATCATAGATTCTAGTTAGGTCATATTACAAGCACATGCACGTCAATCGATCAACTGGTCTTCAACTCTTGAATTGGTTTCAAGCCTCCTTGATTCGATCCTTGACCAACTCTTGATCCAATCGCCATCAGCCGCTTAGACCCCTGCTCATCTCATGCATCATCTTTGATTTGATCGTTGACGTACATCACATCACAGAAATACAACCAGATATAAAATAAAAATAAAAATAAATTACATCTCCCTTTTAGAAGGCACGCAGGCCTCTCAAAATATTAAATAAGATGCATGCAAGCATCTACAAAATTACATGACATTACAGATCACATCGCAGGTCATTACATTCGATACCAAAAGGGTTTGAATCCTATGATCATCACCGCATGCATCTCATGCATGATTTTATCTAATCTGATTTTAATTTTATTATGCAACCATCTGAGATCCAGATCATGCAATACCTTAATTTTAAACATCATAATCATATCATAATTTTAAAACTAACATCGCATGATCGATCTAACAAAATCAGCATGCTGAAAATTTTCAGCAACACGAAATTTCAGCACGCAGAATTTTTCAGCATGCATAATAATTAAAAAATCAGAACTAATTCATAATTAATTAACTATTATCTTAATTGGATCCCCAAAACCTGGCTCTGATACCACTGTTGGATTGCCCCACAGCGGCGCGACGTTCGCGGCGGAATCCGCATGCCGGGCCCGGTGCATCGCATACGCCGGAACAGGATCGGGTAGATTTCAAAATTTTTCTGAATCAAAACGATTCAGAACACTTTTGAATTAAGATGGAGACTAAACTAAGATCTAATAATTAATTATGAATTGTTAAACTACTAGAAAATCAGAAATATAAAATTTCAAATGAAGATCTCATCTTCACCTTTGTGCGGGTAGAAGAACACCGCAACCGATGATCGTGGTTTGGTTCCTTGTAGCCGCACAAACGTCCGGCCTCTACAAGTATCCACACGAGGTTGCTGAAGATCAGAGATGGGGCTTCACCGGGGTGCTAGCTCCTTGCAAAAGCCTCTCTTGGATGTCGAAGAAGAAGGAAGAAGAAATCACAAGGATCCCACCTTGTGCAGCCTTCAAAAGGAAGAAGAAAACCCTTCACCTTTTTTATTCTTTTCTCTCCCTATTTGCTGATTTAAAAATCCCCAAAAATCCTTCTTGCTGCCCCACGGCTGGGAGAAGTTCTTATCATCAAAGCATGGGATGTGGGGCTCCCATTTATAGGGTTCAAAACCCTAGGCGCCAAGGGTCCTAGTCCCACTAGGATTCCTTGGCGCCTCCTCCTTTTTTTGGCATTGGCGGGCCCCTTGATTCCTTGAATCAAGGGGCGCTGGCTCCCAGCAAAGAAGGAGAGGGGTCCACGCTCCTTCTTGCCCTCTTGGCTGCCCCTTGACTCCTCAAAATAGGGCATTAAAAGGGAGGCTCCATATAAAGAAAAAGGCTGAATTTAGGTAGGATTTTTGGGACTCGATCTAGCCAACTCTTGACTAGGATTTGAGTCAAATTTCTTTTGGATCAGACCCATCATAATTTGACTTAATTAATCAGCAATAAAAAACTTAATTATAATCTAATTATAATTATTTAATTCTTCCATTTAACTCACTAACTCTTAGTGGGTTATTTTGTACATCAATCTTATTGACAATTGACATTGTGATTCCAAATCACAAATCGACAATCCTAATAATCAGAACCTCTAATGTGTGTGACCTCATAGGTTCTAATCTGACTGGTAATGAGATATATTGAGATCTCCATCTCAGTATCATTGAAAACTCCTTTCAATGGGTTGGAACGATTCCAACTCAACTCATTAGGGTTTATCGATCATCAAGATAATCCCTATGAGTCCCACCATCCACCAGTGACACCTAGCAGCATGTAGTGGCTACCCAGCAGAATAGAATGATGAACCTCTAGGTGCAGTTGTCATGTGTTACAGTCCTTCTATCGTGGATCCCTACAAGACGGAGGTCATGGATAACTCGTCAAACTCCTTCGTCTGTCATATGTCAAAATTTATTCGACTTAAGTTCGAGAGTGGAAAACTCTTTCTCCACTGTGCATACTGCCCCGGCCGAGGTCTTACGAACTCAGTCTTATAAATCACATAGGATTTCTCCTTATCTATCAAGGTCGATAGATTCCATATAGGTGCATACCCTACTCCTACAGTGAACTTACTGCAGCCAATCTACACTGCATGGACCCATATGGCTAGAGACCATGTATGTGTGCAGTCAAACTACAATAACCTCACTGTGAGTAGCCGAAGCACCGCAGGTCAAAGGACCAGTCACACTACTGCAACATCAAGCAAGTCACTGACGAGTGGATAGACATCCAAGTGACTTCTTGTCTTGGTCACGCTCAGTACCCTTGTTCTCTAACAAGCACCTGCACTATCACTTCAGTGTCCCTACACTGTGGACTCAAGTCTCGTCCATCTAGAAGGAAAGTGATCTGTGCACTGATCGGATCGATCACCGTCCTCGTGATGATCCATTGATCAGGAGCATTTAGAAACTAATCACCAATGATACATGGCTCAAATTCTCAACTCTTGAGAATATGTATCATCATCTTATTAATTTCTTGGACGATTCATAGACACATAAACAATATGAATGAAAAGATGCCTTTTATTTATTTAATAATAAATAGTCAAGTACAAAATTATGTCCCTAGAATTAATAATGTGTCAGCCAGATTGGCTTCTAGGGCATACATCTAACAGCCCCATCTGGGATTCTAGCTTGGTGATGGATTGCGTGTGAGAGTGCACCAATTGTGCAATGGTTTCCAAACCTTGAAGGGCGTTCAACACTTTCTCCTCAAAGGCTGTGTTTTTTTGTAGTGGGGGAGGAGTGTGTTGAAATTGAGTCGATGGACGGTTGGGATGAATATTTTGTGGGGTTTGAAAATTCTGAGGGTTTTGAAAATTTTGGGAATAGGGTTGGGCAGTATTCGAAGCTTGCTGCTTCCAAGAAAAGTTTGGATGATTCCGCCATCCCAGGTTATATGTATTGGAAAATGGGTCATTACCCAGTCTGGGCTGTGTTTGAGCAGCATTGATGTGTTCTTGCACGAGTTTGGGGAATTGGGGCGCTGAGGGGCACTCATGGATAGGATGGGATGGGCTAGAACAGATAGTACACACTTGTGCTTGGGAATGGCTAATGAAATGCCCTCCTATCATCAGTTGGTCAATCTTATGGGATAATGCATCTACCTTGCTAGACAGGTCCATAGAATGACTTATTTCACAAATGGTCCCTTTTCTTTGTGAACTCGGGGGTGCTTGTCGAGAACAGGAAGCATGGTGGAGGGAGTTTTCATTAAGGTTTTCAAATAATTGCCATGCTTCATGCTCATTTTGAAGCATGAATGTCCCCCCGCATGCAGCATCGATCATCTGACGGTTTCGTTCAGTCAATCCATCATAGAAACATTGCACTAGTTGCCACTTAGGTATTTGATGATGAGGGCATTTACGGATTAGGTCCCTAAATCTCTTCCAAGTTTTATGAAATTCTTCTCCCTCAGTTTGGGAGAAGCTCGTGATGGCACGTCTAAACTGGTTCGTTCTTCCTATGGGAAAGTATTTTTTAAGGAATTCTTGTTGCATTTGACCCCAGGAATGAATCGAATTGGCTTCTAAAGAATTTAGCCATTGTTTGGCTCTATCTTTAAGGAAGAAGGGGAATAACCTAAGTTTCAGGGCATCATCAGTGAAGTTCTGAATCTTGACAGTGGTGCAAATCTCAAGAAATTCATCTAAATGTTTGTATGGGGCTTCGTTGGTGAGCCCATAAAAAGATGGGAGCATTTGGATCACACTAGACTTTATTTCATATTGTACAGCTGCTACCTCAGATAATCGAATGCAAGATGGGGAAGTGTAAATAGTGGGAGTAAAATACTCCCTCAGGAGTTTGGGTTATTCTTCAGCCATCTTAAGAGGTGGGGATGATTCTAATGTTATGATCTTAGCTCGAATGTTCCTAAGGGTTCGTTCTATTTCAGGGTCAAAAGGTAATAGGTCAAGTATTCTAGAACGACTCCCTTGCAAACTAAACCCTTAAAATAGGAATAGTGAATGCCCCGGGAGACACGCACGGTACTTACCGGTGCTAGCATACACTAATACTCGATCAGTCAAGCATGCAATAAAAGAGAAAAGCATATCAATCCTAGTCTTTGTCCTAAAACCACTAGACAGCTCCTAACTGGTTTGAAGAGGGCACCTAAGCCTCCAATCCGGTCTAATGAACCGAGTTGACCAGGTAAGCTCCCAGGTAAGTGGAGGGGTCACGATGCGTTCGCAAAGGTCCCACTTAAAATCCACTTGCCTCGAACAGATGAACTGTCTTCCTTATAGGGACAAAGCTTGCCTAGACATCAACTAAGCCACAGAGCGAAATTGGTGCAACTTTCGGTGATCTTCGTCCTATTGAGCTCGAATGTCCCTAGGAGCCAACGTCTAATTGATTTTAATTAAAGTGACACTATGTGAGATTGAGTTCACCTAAGTTGGGCAAGAGTCTGGTGATGAAATCTGGCTCTTATCTTGTTGGGGTGATTGCCCTTACTATGTGCGGATTAATTTGTGTATGTGTATTAAGCATGCATTCACACTTTTGCTGAAATTGAAATCAAACAATCACCACAAAATTTCAAGCTAATAATTAATTTAAATAAGAAAGGTTTAGAGGTTACCAAAGAGAATTTTTCCAGCAATTTAAAATTTTTAAGCAAACCTCTAAAGCATTCCTTTTTGATAGCCCAGATCTCCTCTTCGATTCCTGATCAAATAAGACCAAAAGAAAAATTAAAAAAAAAAATTAGTAGAAGAGAAAAAGGAGATAAAAAGTAACAATAATAGAAAATAATTTTTTTATTTTATTTTAGCTATATATATATTTTTTTTGAAAGTTTTTTTTTAATTAATTAATTTTTTTTAATGATAGGAAAAATAACTATGCTAGCATTCCCCGGCAATGGCGCCAAAAATTGATCGGTTATTTCAATTTCAAAAATAAACCATGCAATAGCACGTATTCTGTAGGATAGTGATTACGAGTGTCGGTCCACAGGAATTGAAGAATAAGTTATTTTTCTTTTAAAAATAAATCAAGAAGAAGGATTTGCTAACTTGATTTAACTAAATTAATCTATGAGTACGAATTGAAATTTATCAAAGTAGATAGATCTAGGGTTTGGAATCCACCGCGTAGCATTGCATTAGGGACTGTGTTCTTAATTTTTATCTTTTGGAGAGGCATGCAAATTGGCTACAAGCCTTTTAAAATAAAAGCATAAAGAGTGTTAGGAAGATCCATCTTCGGTGTAGCATGAAGTGTCTACCTAAGTATGCTAATCTAGGATGCAGCACACTTCATCTTCCTAGGCATGAATCATCTTAGACTACTTTAGCAAACATGATTAGTAACTAGCATGCTCAAAGTTTAAATATCATAAAGGAATATTTCATTGAAAATAAGAATTTAAACAAGCTCCAAAATAATAAAAAAATAAGAACTACAATGCCCTGATACATTGCTAGGGCTTCATCCAGCCCTAGACTAGATGTTTAGCCGCGCATGGCTTCCGGACGACCTCCCATCTTCAAGTGAAAGTCTTCCCCTCTCATTCTTCCCAAAATATCACAAAATATTCTCTTTCCCCCTCCTTTCTCTTTTTTTTTATTTCTTTTTCTCTCCCTCTCGGCTTTCTTCTTCTTTTCACCGAAACAGGGGGTCTCCCCTATTTTTCTGTCAAAGCCCCCCCCCCTTCTCTTTGCCGATGGCCTCTTCATATAGACCCTCTCACCGGTGATGGATCCCCTGGGAGTACACTGGTGAGGATGCGAATCTCGGATGCTCATCCGATGGGAGCTGGCTGCGGGATTAATGTGGAGTGAAAGAAGAAAGATTCGCCAATTTCATGGGATTGCGGACGGTTGGAATGGCTCAAATCCGGCAGAGGGAGACGGCTAGATGCTTGATTTCATGGGATGCTGGAAGCGTTGATCGTGGAGGAGTGATTTCCGGCTGCTGGGAGGTGGAACGGGCGGCGAATGGCACGCGGTTGATGCGGCTGGGAGGATCGCTCCGAATGGCCGCTGTGCGGAGGCGGAGGCGCAGGCGGAGGAACGGAAGGTTGGCTGCACCGCATGGAGGATTTCTTAGGCGACGCCATCTCGTGGCTGGAACGGGAGAATCGACGGGAATCTCGGCCGTGATGCACTGCGGGGGAGGGGAGAAGAAGATAAACAGTGAACTCATTTGTTATTATATTTTATTTTTTTTAACACTGTTCATATGAACAGTGTTTTCACGGGACACTGTTCATATGAACAGTGTTTTCACGGGACACTATTCATATGAACAGTGTTTTCAGTGATTCTTCCCGAAATTATTTTTATTTTATTATATTCATTATTTTCTTTTTTTTCTTATTTTAAATTTATCAATTTTATATGAAGGCAGGTAATGAATTGGTTGGGAATTGACTTTGGGTTTGAGGTGGGTCATGATCGTTGATTTGCTTGAACTTACTCTCGAGCCCAATGTCGTTTAAATTTAATTTTTGCTAAACTGCTTCAGACTGGACTCAACAAGGCTAAAAGCAGGACCGTGACTTAATAAGAGGGTTAATCAAATATTTTCCTGTACAATTATAACTTTTAATCTAATCAAGACCAAAGCCCATTTAATTATAATCTTAGCCGGGTCAACACAATCTCCTTATATGTTTTTCTATACTTTTCATGAAAGATTGCAATCAAGAGAGAGACAAGTTCAGAATCTGGTTTAAGAAAAGAATTATTTACCTCTTACCATAATTTAAATTTATTTCAATGATCATTCAATTTCATGGTAAAATACGTATTTATCAGTTTAAGAACATTAATAAGTGCTATGGAAAGATAACTAAATTATAGATTATCAAGCACTTATCAATTTTTTCAAGATGAACTTCTAATTTCTTCTGACTCAGCTACTTAGTGAATGGGTCCGCCACGTTATCAGTGGAGTCTACTCTCTGCACCTCTACATATTTCTTTTTGAGGTAGTCGCGAATTAGATGAAATCATCGCTCTATGTGCTTGGACTTCTGGTGAGACCTCGGCTCCTTAGCTAGGGCTATGGCGTCGTTGTTGTCGCAGAAAAGGATTATGGCATCTGATGACATGACTCCTAGCTCTTCGACAAACTTCTTGTACCAGAACGCTTCCTTCGCAGCATCCGATGCAGCAATGTACTCTGCTTCTGATGAAAGCACAAAAGTGCGACCTACATGTTACTAAAATTAGTGTTATTGTTAACCGATAATGATAAATTCACTGGATTAATATTATATTTGGGTTTAACATAGATTAGTATAAATTAGAGATAAAATGCACATTGAGTACAAATTTGACTTCAAATCGGGTCCGAGTCGGGTTCGGATTCGAGTCGGGTTTGGGTCCGAATCGGGTCCATTTCTTTTGTGCTTTTGGAAAATAATTTTGGGCAAATCTAAATTGGCTATCTCATAACTATAAGGTGCTGGGTGACCTATGACTTGAAAGAATTGCACTTGACCTCGAGCCAGAATAGATGACCCGTCTACAAGCCAAATTTCATATCATACTATTTTTTTATATATGACTAATTGGACGGAACTTGGTGTCTTCCAGCTCCCGATTCATCTTCCACTCCAGCCGCCTGCAGTGCATCACCGCCCTTTCCTTTCTCTCGAGATCCAAGCGCGCCTCTCATCCGTGATCCCGGCAAAATCCTCAGCATCCCAACCGCGTGCCAGATCCCGTGCGAAAGAAGGGGAGAAGAAAGAATTCACCAGCCCGCGTCCCCACCTCCTGGAATCCCTTGAAGCAAGCATCCCAGCAAGGAAAATCCCAGCTCCCGATTCGCTTCCGTGATCCAAGCCGCCCGCGCGTCTCCTTCCTCCCGACGATCACGCTCTCAGCTCTTCCATGATCCCGGCGGTCCCGCATCCGTGCCAGCCACCATGCCAGCAAGCCGAGATCCCGTGTTCCAGCCGATCCACACTGGATCCCTTCCACGATCGACTCCTCCCCATCGATCCCGCTCCCAAACCAGCAACCGAAGAAGGAAGTCCCGCATCCGTGCCAGCCACCGTGCCAGCAACGCCCGAAATCCCAGCGTCTGAATCCATCGTCCCGGATCCACGCATCCCAGCTCATCCCACGCGCTTCCTTCCTTCCGCGACTGGTCCACCATCCACCGAGGCCAAGATCGGCTCCTCCCGAGATCTCGCAGCCGGCCGTGAAGCATCCCAAAATCCCAGCGCCCGAGCCGGATTCGAAATCCCCCTTCCGTGATTCCATTTCAAGAAACTCTGCGGCTATAAGAGGAGAAGAAGGAGGAGGAGGAGGAGAGCTCGGAGTGGTAGGAGCCGGCTGGTCCAAGGAAGAAGAAGAAGAAAGGAGAGAGCTCGGCTGCTTCGGCTGAGAAGAAAAACAAGGGAGCTCTGTTTTTGGGGAAGAAAAGAATATAAAAAAAATACTTTATGTTCTAACGGGAGGGAGAAGCTCTTTGTTTTATTTTTTTTATGTTATTTGCAAAAGAAAAGAAACATTAGGTTTCCAATCTCCACTTTTATTTGTAATGAATTTTCTTTTTATCGAATCTATCATTTCCCTGTCATGCAAACTTTGTTCTAGGTTTAGTTAAATTTCTGTTTTCTTTATGAAATCTTTTAATTTTTCTTTTATGCAATACATGTCTAAGTTTTAATTTAATATTCTACAATTTATTATATGCATTCTAGAATTCTTAATTTTAAGATAACCTTGGAATTAATCCTTGCAGTTCGATTGACGATTTTAATTTATATTCTGTCTTTAGAAATCGACCCCTACTCTGCATCAAATTTCAATTGCAAGTTCTCTTTCTTTTCTTTGTTTATTTTTCGAATAGAAAATATTCTCTAATAGACTAGAGAATTATTCCACATCCCCGAAGTAATGTTTTTCTTTTATTATTCAAAAATCGATTTCAAAACCGAGTGAACGTTCTAATTTTTATGCAACTCCAATCGCCTCCCTGTGGATCGATCTCTTACAACCGCTATTCTTCGAGTAGAAAAGGTAAGAGTAAAATTAAATTTAAACTTTGTTTGTCGGTTCTAACAACGATCTGTTTAGCATATTTTTAGTTAGACAGGAAAGGACGAACAGCTTCCATGGTAGAATCTGCAATAATCAGTTGCTTGGAACTCTTCTAATTTACCGATCCTCCATTGCATAAAAATACATATCCTGATATAGACTTTCTATCATCAGGATCACTCATGAAGTCTTAATCAGTATATCCTTCTACCTTTAACTCTGTGCCTCCCCCAAAGACCAAAAACAGATCCTTAGTCCTTCTCAAGTACTTAAGGATATTTTTCATAGCTATCCAGTGCTCCTCGCCTGGATTTGACTGATATCTGCTCGTGGCACTCACAGCATGTGCTATATCAAGTCGAGTACATAGCATGGCATACATGAGGCTCCCTATTGCCGATGCATAAGTGATCCTACTCATGCGCTGAATCTCTTCAGATGTTTTGGGGCACATCTTTTTGGAGAGATTTATCCCATGCCTTAGGGGTAACAATCCCCTCTTAGACTTTTCCATGCTGAACCTCTTCAGCACTTCCTCTATGTACATTTTCTGTGATAGGCCAAGCATCCTCTTAGATCTATCTCTATAGACCTTAATCCCCAAAATATCAGATGCTTCACCTAGATTTTTCATGGAGAACTTCTTAGACAGCCATAACTTGACCGATGTGAGCATGGGAATATCATTCCCAATTAGGAGTATATCATCCACGTACAATACGAGGAATACTATAGCCCTCCCACTGACCTTTTTGTACACACATGGTTCCTCTTCGTTCTTGATGAAATCAAACGATTTGATCACATCATCGAAATGAGTGTTCCAACTCCGAGATGCTTGCTTTAGTCCATAAATGGATCTTTGCAGCTTGCAGACCTTGTGATCACCATCACTGAAAGTGAAACCCTGAGTGTTAGAACCCGCCCATGCCGTAGAAAATTTTTTAAAAATTCAGGCGCAGCGGAAGAGGCATGTGCGGGATCAACCGTTCATCGCATGAACGTTGTTCAAAAATCGTTCGTAGTTAGATAAGGATTAAATACTTTTGAAACATTAGGAAGATCAGATCTTCACCTTTGTACGGGTAGGTGATCATCGCAACCTGATGATCGTGGTTTTGGAAGAGGGTTCACTTGAAGCCGCACAAGCGTCCGGCCTCTACGGGTATCCACATGAAGAAGAGGACCGATCAAGGTTTCCTTGTCTCCCCGGGGTGCTAGCTTCCTTGCAGAGACTTCTTTTGATGGCTGATTTCTTTCCTTTTAATCAACTCTTGATTATGCTTGGAAGGAGGAAGAAGAAGAAAGGATCTTTGAAGAAGAACCAAAAGCTAGACACAGCCTTTCTTTTCCCTGCTTTGGAAGAAGGAAGGGAAGGGGAGGAGGCCGCCAAGGCCTTCTTGTTCTTCCTTGCTTGCGGCTGAAGACCAAAGGGAGGAAGGGGGCCACGAGTTGGAGAGGAATAGGGCTTCAATGAATGCCCTAGGGTGCCGCCCACTTCTCCTTTTAAAGGCATGAAGGGCTCCTACAAGTTAGGAGCCCTTGACTTATTTCCAAGAGGGGCGCCGGCCCCTCTTTTCTTGCCGCACCGAGGAAAAAGGGTAAACCAATTTTGGGTCCCTCTTAGTTAGCCCTTCTTGCCACATTAGGCCCCTCTTGGTTAGCCCTAATCCTCCTCTAAGGAGGATTGGGATGCCCTGATAAGTGCTAAATAATGCATAAATTAATATCTTATTCATAGCACTTATCATTATTTTAATTCACATATTTTGTAAATTCAACTAAAAAATGTATTACCTTCACCAGTGCATTTTAATGAATTATCAAAGGTAATTCAAGTTTGATTTGATTATTTATTGATTAAGTTTAATGCATGCAGGTCAAGTCAAGCTCAATTAGGTAAAGCCTAAACGGACACTACATCATTTCATAATTTTATATTTTTAGAGTCGACTCCAATAACTCTTTTCCAAAACCCAGTGCTTCCCATTAATTCATGACTCTTCATACGTTCACCTAAATTTTCCCTCACTCATTCCAACTCTTTTTCCACATGATCCTATTTTAATAAAATCCCTTCAATTATTTGTTTCGCATATGTCAAAGTATATCATCTAGTTGCATGGATCCCAAAGCTTCAACCAATCCGAGTCCCTTTCTAGAGCCTGTTCAAAGAACAAAGTCGTACACTCTTCCGAACCAAATCCAACACTCGGCCAGCTATTCCTATCATAATAGAGCTCCATCGTCCAAGCCAATCGATCCCTCCGAGTACAACACGGATTCGTAAACCATCCTCGTTTAACCCCATCCGAACAACTCCTTCATCCAACCGGGATCAACTCCAATTTTCTCCCGAGTTAATCACATCCTAAAAGGCATAACATCTCCTCCCAGCATTTCGCACATTCCACATGGCCGTCCGTTTCTCCCGTGCATCTCCGCGTTTGCTCTTTATCCTTATCCCACGGCTATCCAGGATTCAACGTTATCACGGATCAGAGCCATAACCCCTTTGAGATCACTTCATATCCAGCTCCCAGCCGAATCCATCAGCCTTCATCCCATCCGCGTTCAAAGCCTCTACTCATCTCACGATTCCATCCCAGCTTATCCCAACTGGATTCCCAACTCTCATCCTCATCTGGATTATCTCCCAGCCGAGATCCTCTCAATCCAACGCCCGAGCTGCCGAATCCCATGGATCACCTCCCTTGTTTTAGTTTCAAAACAGAGCCAATCTCCCATGGCATAGCTTCCGATCTATCTTCCCAGATTTCACGGAAATAGAACAGAGCAAGGGAGCTTGATCTCTAGCATTTACGGGATAAACTCGTATCCAGCCCATCATTTCCTTCTCCGAACTCTCAGCATCCTCATCCTCTTCCTATCGGCATCTTCAACTGTGAACAATCCCCTGCTCCTAGCTCATCTTATCTTCATCCTCTTGCGATTCACCATCCCCTGTTTCCAGCCAGTAAGCATCCCGAATCATCTGCGATTTGGCTTCATCTTCCCGAGATTTCATGGCATCCAAACATCTTCAAACCAGAGTCTAGATCTTATCTTCCGGCTAAACTTCATCCCAAACATCCGCCAGCCGTCCCGTCTTCCTCCCAGCCAAATCAAGCCAACCCGCAACGGATTCCTTCCACGTCACGTCCACAAACCAAGCTCCCCTGTTTCAGAACCGTTCCCAGCCGCTTATACAACTCATTCTTATCCCTTTTCTTCCGCGATTCAACCTTGTCCTTTTCTCTGAATCTTCCGGCTTCATCCCCTGTTCCGTGTCCCAGCCGTTCCACGTGAAGAAGCGTCGGTTAATTCCACTGCATCCACAACGTTCCAAGCTCCTGAGTTGATCCTTATCCATGGATTCATTCCAGCATCTCTTGCATCTTGCTCCACGTCCTCGCCATCCCCTGCAACCGAAGATCAAGCAACACAACTTCCGGATCAACTACCAGCCGCATCTCCTCCACGTTGAAGAAATCTCAGCTCATCTTCCCAATGGCAGATCAGCTCAATCAACCTTATCCTCCCACCCAGGTGAAGGCTATAAAAGGGAATCAATGCGTGAAGATGAAGGCAAGCTTGGGGTGTCCGGTTCCAGGATCTCTTCTCGGGTGGAAGTCCTACAGGAAATAGAGGAGGGAGAGAATACTTTGGGTCTTTTTGGGTATGACTTCCCAAAAGAAAAAAATAATAAATTGCTAGAGAAGGAAGGAGAGACCCAGGGAAGGGAGGAAGAAAAGAAGAAATGGGAGCCCGCTGCTGTGCCACTGCTGCTGTCGCCCACGACTCCATGGAAGGCTGATCTCCTCTCTAGGGCTGGATGCAGCCCTAACACAGGAACATGGATTTTATATTTTATTTTATATTTTTGGGGTTGTATGAACTTATTGTTTTTAATGGATATCTTATTTTGAATCATATTTAATTTCTGTGATTTTAAGTATGATGTTTATACAACTGTTCTTCATGATCACTAAGTAAATATAAGATAGTCCATGCTTAGGAAAGATGCGATGTGCTGCCACCTTAGATTAGGGTAGACATTTCATGCCAACTGAAGATGGATTATGCCTAAATTACTTTTGTGAATTTCTATTCGAATGCTTATTAGGCTTGTAGCCAATTTGCATGTTAATCCAAGAACGAAGTAAATTATAAATAACCCTTGTTCTGATGTTAGTGGTGAATTCCTTGCCCTAGGTTCTCCTAAATTGATATCCCTTTAATTGCATTTTCTTTTATTAAATTGCTTAGTTTAATAGTCTTCACAAATTCATCCTTTTAAATATTTTTATTTTTAAGAAAATAACTATACGCCAATCCCTGTGGATCGATACCCGTAATCACTATCCTACTAGATACGTGCTATTGCGTGGTCTTTAAAATTGATCCACAGGAATTGGGGTATAGTTATTTTCTTAAAAATAAAAATATTTAAAAGGATGAATTTGTGAAGACTATTAAACTAAGCAATTTAATAAAAGAAAATGCAATTAAAGGGATATCAATTTAGGAGAACCTAGGGCAAGGAATTCACCACTAACATCAGAACAAGGGTTATTTATAATTTATTTCGTTCTTGGATTAACATGCAAATTGGCTACAAGCCTAATAAGCATTCGAATAGAAATTCACAAAAGTAATTTAGGCATAATCCATCTTCAGATGGCATGAAATGTCTACCCTAATCTAAGGTGGCAGCACATCGCATCTTCCCTAAGCATGGACTATCTTATATTTACTTAGTGATCATGAAGAACAGTTGTATAAACATCATACTTAAAATCACAGAAATTAAATATGATTCAAAAGAAGATATCCATTAAAAACAATAAGTTCATACAATCCCAAGAATATAAAATAAAATATAAAACCCATGTCTCTGTGTTAGGGCTGCATTCAGCCCTAGAGAGGAGATCAGCCTTCCATGGAGTCGTGGGCGACAGCAGCAGTGGCACAGCAGCGGCCTCCCATTTCTTCTTTTCTTCCTCCCTTCCCTGGGTCTCTCCTTCCTTCCCTAGCAATTTATTATTTTTTTCTTTTGGAAAGTCATACCCAAAAAGACCCAAAGTATTCTCTCCCTCCTCTGTTTCCTGTGGGACTTCCACCCGAGAAGAGATCCTGGAACCGGACCCCCCAAGCTTGCCTTCATCTTCACGCATTGATTCCCTTTTATAGCCTTCACCTGGGTGGGAGGATAAGGTTGATTGAGCTGATCTGCCGTTGGGAAGATGAGCTGAGATTTCTTCAACGTGGAGGAGATGCGGCTGGTAGTTGATCCGGAAGTTGTGTTGCTTGATCTTCGGTTGCAGGGGATGGCGAGGACGTGGAGCAAGATGCAAGAGATGCTGGGATGAATCCATGGATAAGGATCAACTCAGGAGCTTGGAACGTTGTCGATGCAGTGGAATTAACCGACGCTTCTTCACGTGGAACGGCTGGGACACGGAACAGGGGATGAAGCCGGAAGATTCAGAGAAAAGGATAAGGTTGAATCGCGGAAGAAAAGGGATAAGAATGAGTTGTATAAGCGGCTGGGAACGGTTCTGAAACAGGGGAGCTTGGTCTGTGGACGTGACGTGGAAGGAATCCGTTGCGGGTTGGCTTGATTTGGCTGGGAGGAAGACGGGACGGCTGGCGGATGTTTGGGATGAAGTTTAGCCGGTAGATAAGATCTAGACTCTGGTTTGAAGATGTTTGGATGCCATGAAATCTCGGGAAGATGAAGCCAAATCGCAGATGATTCGGGATGCTTACTGGATGGAAACAGGGGATGGTGAATCGCAAGAGGATGAAGATAAGATGAGCTAGGAGCAGGGGATTGTTCACAGTTGAAGATGCCGATAGGAAGAGGATGAGGATGCTGAGAGTTCGGAGAAGGAAATGATGGGCTGGATACGAGTTTATCCCGTAAATGCTAGAGATCAAGCTCCCTTGCTCTGTTCTATTTCCGTGAAATCTGGGAAGATAGATCGGAAGCTATGCCATGGGAGATTGGCTCTGTTTTGAAACTAAAACAAGGGAGGTGATCCATGGGATTCGGCAGCTCGGGCGTTGGATTGAGAGGATCTCGGCTGGGAGATAATCCAGATGAGGATGAGAGTTGGGAATCCAGTTGGGATAAGCTGGGATGGAATCGTGAGATGAGTAGAGGCTTTGAACGCGGATGGGATGAAGGCTGATGGATTCGGCTGGGAGCTGGATATGAAGTGATCTCAAAGGGGTTATGGCTCTGATCCGTGATAACGTTGAATCCTGGATAGCCGTGGGATAAGGATAGAGAGCAAACGCGGAGATGCACGGGAGAAATGGACGGCCATGTGGAATGTGCGAAATGCTGGGAGGAGATGTTAATCAGCTTGGAATGATGCCTTTTAGGATGTGATTAACTCGGGAGAAAATTGGAGTTGATCCCGGTTGGATGAAGGAGTTGTTCAGATGGGGTTAAACGAGGATGGTTTACGAATCCGTGTTGTACTTGGAGGGATCGATTGGCTTGGACGATGGAGCTCTATTCTGATAGGAATAGCTGGCCGAGTGTTGGATTTGGTTCGGGAGAGTGATACGGCTTTGTTCTTTGAACAGGCTCTAGAAAGGGACTCGGATTGGTTGAAGCTTTGAGATCCGTGCAACTAGATGATATACTTTGAGATATGCGAAACAAATAATTGAAGGGATTTTATTAAAATAGGATCATGTGGAAAAAGAGTTGGAATGAGTGAGGAGAAATTTAGGTGAACGTATGAAGAGTCAGGAATTAATGGGAAGCACTGGGTTTTGGAAAAGAGTTATTGGAGTCGACTCTGAAAATATAAAATTGTGAAATGATGTAGTGTCCGTTTAGGCTTTACCTAATTGAGCTTGACTTGACCTGCATGCATTAAACTTAATCAATAAATAATCAAATCAAACTTGAATTACCTTTGATAATTCATTAAAATGCACTGGTGAAGGTAATACATTTTTTAGTTGAATTTACAAAATATGTGAATTAAAATAATGATAAGTGCTATGAATAAGATATTAATTTATGCATTATTTAGCACTTATCATGCCCTAATGTGGCTAAGCCCTAATCTAATTAGGCTTAGTCCAAGGGTAAACCAATTTTAGGTCTAATCTAGGTAAGTCCTAATCCAATTAGAACTTAAATCAATTTTGACTCAATTGAACTCTTCAATACTAATCCAATTAGGAGTCTTGTTAATTCATTAGAGTAATAATTAATTAGTTCTTAAGAAATCCTAATCCAATTAGGATTTATTCAATTTTAGTCCTAATCCAATTAGGACTCTAATTTGAATCCGAAGTTCTAATCCAATTAGGACTTCTAGGAATCCTATTCTAAGTAGGAATCCAAATTGAATTCAAAATCTTAATCTAATTAGGATTGTAGGAATCCTATTCTAGGTAGGACTCCCAGTCCTACTCCAAGTAAGATTCTCAGTCCTAATCCAATTAGGACTCTCGAAATTCTACTCCAAGTAGGATTCGTGTTTAAGTCTAATTAATTAATTCCCATTGTTCCTTCTTCAACTGATCATCAATCAAACTGATTACTCGTGATTCATAATCACATTTCAACCATCGGATCGGTCAATACTTCTAGTGTGTGTGACCCCTAGGTTCTATTCTGACTGGTATTGAAATATATTGCGATCCCTATCACAATATCATTGAAAACTCCTTTCAATGGGTTGGAACGATTCCAACTCAACTCATTAGGATTTATCGATCATCGAGATATTCCCTGTGAGTCTCACCATCCACCAGTGACACCTAGCAGCATGTAGTGGCTACCCAGCAGAATGGAATAATGAATCTCTAGGTACAGTTATCGTGTGATACAGTCCTACTATCGTGGATCTCTACAGGACGGAGGTCATGGACAACTCGTCAAATCCCATCGTCTGTCATATGTCAAGATTTATTCGACTTAAGCTCGAGAGTGGAAAACTCTTTCTCCACTATAGAATCTGCCCCGGCCGAGGTCTTACGAACTCAGTTTTATAAATCACATAGGATCTCTCCTTATCTATCAAAATCGACAGATTTCTTATAGGTGCATATCCTACTCCTACAGTGAACCTACTGCAGCCAATCTACACTGCATGGACCCATATGGCTAGAGACCATGTATATGTGCAGTCAAACTACAATAACCTCACTGTGAGTAGCCGAAGCATCGCAGGTCAAAGGACCAGTCACACTACTGCAACATCAAGCAAGTCACTGACGAGTGGATAGACATCCAAGTGACTTCTTGTTTTGGTCACGCTCAGTACCCTTGTTCTTAACAAGCACCTGCACTATTACTTCAGTGTCGCCACACTGTGGACTCGAGCCAGAAGCCTTCTTTAGCAGCTTCAGAGGCGGCGATGTATTCAGCTTCCATAGTAGAATCAGCAATGATCGGTTGTTTAGAACTTTTCCAATTCACCGTACCACCATTGCACAAGAACACATATCCAGATGTTGACTTTCTATCATCGACATCAGTCATGAAGTCTGAATCTGTGTACCCTTCTACCTTTAACTCTGATGACCTCCAAAGATAAAGAATAAATCTTTAGTTTTTCTCAAGTATTTAAGAATATTCTTTACAGTTGTCCAGTGTTCTTCACCTGGATTCGACTGATATCTACTTGTGACACTCACAGCTAAGGCTATATCAGGTCGTGTACATAGCATGGCATACATGAGGCTCCCTATTGCTGATGCATAAGGGATCTTGCTCATGCGTTGAATCTCTTCAGATGTGTTGGGGGACATCTTCTTGGAGAGATGAATTCCATGCCTTAGGGGTAAGAGACCCCTTTTAGAGTTTTCCATGCTGAACCTTTTCAGCACTTTCTCTATGTACATCTTCTGTGATAGGCCAAGCATCCTTTTAGATCTATCTCTATAGACCTTTATCCCCAAAATATAGGATGCTTCCCCAAGGTCTTTCATGGAGAATTCTTTTGACAACCAGACCTTGACCGAGGTTAGCATGGGAATATCATTCCCTATCAGGAGGATGTCGTCCACATACAGTACGAGAAACACGACAGCACTCCCACTAATCTTCTTATAGACACATGGTTCCTCTTCGTTCTTGATGAAATCAAATGTTTTGATTGCGTCATCGAAACGAGTGTTCCAACTCCGAGATGCTTGCTTTAGTCCATAAATGGACCTTTGCAGCTTGCAGACCTTGTGATCTCCATCACTGGAAGTGAAACCCAAAGGCTGTTCCATATAGATATCTTCATCAAGATATCCATTCAGGAAAGCAGTTTTCACATCCATTTGCTAGATTTCATAATCATGAAATGCTGCAATGGCAAGCAATGTTCGGATGGATTTCAACATGGCTACAGGTGAAAAGATCTCCTGATAGTCAATGCCTTTGCGCTGACTATACCCTTTCACCACTAGCCTTGCTTTATAGGTCTCTACCTTTCCATCCGAACCTATCTTTCTTTTGTAGATCCATTTGCATCCAATAGGTACAATACCTTCTGGTGGATCCACTAAGGTCCAGACTTGGTTGGAATGCATGGAGTCTAACTCTGACTTCATAGCTTCCAACCATTTCTCGGAATCGATATCAGATATCGCCTCGTCGTAGGTTTTGAGATCCTGTATGTGATCCCTATCTCCCATGAGGAACATTTCCTTAGTATCCTCTTCTAGCATACCTAAGTATCTATCGGAAGGATGGGAGACCCTACTAGATCTGCGAGGTGGTTGAGGGACATCATTTTTTGGCTCTGTATTAATGGGTTCTGTTGCCCAGTAGATACAACCCAAGAGGGGGGGGTGAATTGGGTCTTTTAAAACTTTTGTACTACTTCTAAAACTTTTCAATTAATTATGCTAAGTTGTATAGATGCACAGTGGAATTTAAACTTAGCAACAGTTTGATTTATTGAATGAGACTTGATTAAGTAAATTAAATATGCTTGCAACTAAAGGATGCACGGATAAGAGTTAAGCAAGCAATTTATCTAAGTAAGTAGGTGAGCAAGTTAGACAATGACAAAAAGCATCACAAACACAACAAACATATAGTGGTTCGGTGCACCCCAGCACCTACATCCACTCCCCAAGACCTCTTGGGAATTTCACTATAATCCTCCAGATTACAGTCCGGTAATTTTGCGAGTGCACTACCCAACTCGTTGTTTTACACCGGGCTAACAACAAACCCTACAATCCGGTAATTTTTCGAGTGAACTACCCAACTCGTTGTTTTACCCCGGGCTAACAACGAACCCTACAATCCGGTAGTTTTTCGAGTGAACTACCCAACTCGTTGTTTTACCCCGGGCTAACAACGAACCCTACAATCCCCCAATTTTAACTTAGGCTTGGGACGCCTATCCCTTGTTCCAAGTCCCTTGACTGAAACAAGCTCAATATTCAAACGTTTTACAAAAGATTTGAAAGCTCTTAAGAAGCAAATATAACAATGAGAAACAATAAAATCGGAAGAACTCTTTTTGCCGTTGGAAGCGTGGATGATGGTGGTTCTTCTGATGTGGATCACGTTGGCTTGAATGCGAGCTTTGATTGCCAAGTGGGAGTGAGTAGATGAGCTCGAAATCAGATGGGAAAGCTTGAATGCACTTGATTTCTCCTCTTGAAAGCTCTAACTCCCTTGAACCTCTTTTTCTTTCTTCTCTCTTGAATGATCTTGTGTTGGGTTGGTGAGAAGTTGTTGAGAAGCACTTAAGAGGTCCCTTTTATAGCCCAAAAAGCAAATATAGCCGTTAGACACAAAAAAGAGACGTTTGAAATTCAAATCAAACCTGAAAAAGTTGTTAGTCGCGTCCCAGGCGCTCCGGGGACGTCTCCGCTTGTTTGCGCTTTTTGCATGGGGACGACTCCGCTTCTTCGGGGATGACTCCGCGCTCCGGGGACGTCTCCGCGCTTTATGGGGACGTCTCCGCCATTATATCTCCGAAAAACAAGTCTTCTGGAATTCTCTGAGAGAGTCGACTCCGCTTTTTCAGGGGACGTCTCCGCGCTCCGGGGACGTCTCCGCGCTTTACGGGGACGTCTCCAGACGTGCCAGTTCTTCCTGTTTGTGCCAGAGACGTCTCGGAGACAACCCAGAGACGTCTCGGTTGTCCCTGAACTTTTTCTTTCATCTCAAAAATTCTTCAATAAGTTCTTAAAAATCATGGAAACTTGCCTAGACATTTCTTAACAATATTCTTAATTAACCAACTAAAATCCTCAAATAACTTGTTAAGATAAAGAGAATTATGCTCTAGTGTTTTGTATTCATCAAAATCCATTAGAGAGTCAACAATCTCCCCCTTTTTGATGATGACAAAACTTGGAGTATGTGCAATATAAAATATATTGTGTTCTAGGACTAATGCATAGCTAAGTTGCATGAAGTAGAAAACATAAATATTTAAAACATACTTCATGATAATGCTTTAGATTTAATCAGCTTAACACAATCAACCTATTTCAGTTTAAGCTGAGTATTCAATATAAAATTGAGTTGGTATTCAATATAAAATACAAAGCATTATGAGCATATACTTAGATATTTCTCCCCCTTTTTGACAACATCAAAAAGATAGTGGAACATTAAGCACAAAGATAAGAATACTCAGATATTTCTTTTTCTTATTGTACTCTGATTTGCATGTCAAGTTATTGCAAGAATATGAATCATATAACTCAAGGCAATAATGTTAGAAAAAGATTAATGAGCATAGATCAGAGCCAATTAAGATAATTCCAGAGCAGAACACATCGAATGTGATTTCAAGAAATTTTCTAATTTGATACCACAGAGAGTTTTCTAATCAAGTGTAGGTGGAATCTTCCTTAGGTTAATTCAAGAAGTACCACAAATGATATTCAAGGAAAGCACGAATGGAAATCTGACCTCTCTTCAATAATAAGTGGGAAAGCTTGTTCATTTAAGACCTTTTGCCTAATCTATTAAGTATTTTATCAATAGGAGAGCAATTCAATTGATTTTCAGAGTAAAAGATCAAAACTTATATATTTGAAAGACATATCATCCTGTTGGATCATTAATTCTTAATGACTTCAAAGTTCTTTTATGATAATAAGAGCATTGGGGCACAAATACCAAAATATGAATTCATGCAATTTTTGATACATCTTAGAACTCTTTTAAAGACTTTCTTTTATTTCTTTAGAGAATAAGCATAATTTGATACATAAAATAATGAATTGGCACAAAATTGAAGTTCTAAAGAGCAAGCCAATTAGGACTCATTAGTGAAGTTCAAAAATAGATTTTCTAAGAGATACTCAAGAAAATTTAATACATTGTTCTCCCCCTGTTTCATTAAATTAGAGGCTCTCAAGATTTGTAATTTGGTTCATGAGTGATGCATAAGATATACTAACCAAATAACACGCCTCAAGGTGTATCATAAAGATTTTCAGATTTAAGTTTCAGATGATACATATTGGAGAGTATTAGGATTACTTTTCATTTAGTATTCTTTCTCTCTCCTTTAGCTATAGATTTATGCAATTAAGTCCAATAAGACCTCTCCTTCTGAAATTTTCTTTCTCCCCCTCAATTGATCATTCCATTTAAGAGTTTAGAATCCTAAGATAATGTTCAACAAAATTGTCAATCTCAAAAATGTATTTTCTATAAGTTTCAGCTTATTTTCATAAGACTCAAGGTTTGAGATAAGACAACCTTTATAGAACTCATCTCAAGGTAATTAAAGCATGTCTTGCAATATAAGGAGGTTCATCAAAATCAATCCATAAAATTCAAAGTATGCATCAAAATAAAGTGTCTTTGGGATAGGATACTGAATATCTAAAGCTCCCCCTCAAAAGATGCATTCTTCTTTAATCATTTTAATTGTTGAATTTCAGATTTTAGTGATAAACGTGAATAACACTGAAATTCTGTAATATCAAGAATGTAGAGTAATCTAGTATTATTCCAAAATTTGTAGTAATTACTCTTTCTAATCCTTTACGAACAAGTTATGCTTTCTCATAATCTTAGAGAAAATGTATAGAAATATTAATCAGAAAATGATTCATTTGAAGCTTAGTTTCTTTCAACCGCATTTACATTTTCTTTCTTTTAGAATCATTTGAGTGAGCTGAAATATTTCTAGCTTTAAGATCATTCACTCTATTGATAGAAGTGTTTAATAATGTAGGAGAGAAAAACATATAGATGATTATTGAAATATATATATTTTTAGAACTCAATTTCTTAATCATAGTTTTTCATGAAGCACAATAAATCTTTTTAATATCAAAATAAAATCATATATTTAGAAATTTTTGTTTGCAATCAAGATCATCGAAAGACACATCATTTGAACCGATATTAGTATACTTTGAAGATAAGAAATGATATGTTTCGGATGCGTATCGGAGCAATCACCAAAGGCATCAAAATTAATTCTGTTTTTCTTAAAGTAAGACTTTATTTAAAAAACAGATTTAGTTTAAGCTTTTATACAAAATCAGATTCTGAATTACATAGGATTTTCAATAGAGGCTCTCAAACTCATACTTTGAGATATGTATCTTCCACATTATAGCTCATCTTAAATGATTACGATTGAAAATACATATTTCAAACATATAAGAGCATATTCAGAATCTTTGTATTAAATGTTGAGTTTTGGTACGAATTTGAACATTATATACCAAATTTAGGCAAGTTGAAGGATAGAATAAAATTTATTTTCCCTAAATAGAGATATCCTTCTCTTCTTCTTTATTCAACTTTCAGATTTTAGAGATGATTGCTAACAACAAATCTGAAATTTCTTTTCAATAAAACTAAGCAAAAAATATTATGTAGTATTTCAAACATTCAATCAAGTTGTCCAAGTATGGGGTACTACAAAAGATATTGAGAACCCATAATTTAAAATATCATGCCACATGCAAAATATAGTGTGTGTTAAGTCATACATTAAAATATTAAGAACAAGCATGTCAAGTATCAAAATCAATTCTTTTCAAATAAACTCTCCCTATTTAAATATAATTTTGCACTGATTTCATCCTTAAAGTGTGTTTCCATGTGACTAAAAATTTGAATTGATTCTTTCTTGTATACTTTCATTTACTTTGTCTTTCATTTTTACTTTCTTATGCTCTATACTCTATTTACTCCCTATCCGGTGGAGTTGGGAAGGGGCACGAGGTACTACCACTAGCCTCCCTCTTGTGCCGTCCCTAATATGTCCTACACCGAATAGTTGGGTCAAATAGTGCCGGGTACTACCACTAGCCTCCCCATTGGCACCATCCCTATGATGAGCAATATAGAAAGGTTAAAATGTTCACTCCAAACTCTCCCTGTTTGAGTGTAATTAATTATAGATTTTATCCCTTCCAAGTGTGCCGAATATATTATGCTTGTTTTGCTTTTCCTTAAGATTGAAGTACTTGCCTTTGCTCAGATTTTTTATCTCTTGAATAATGTCCATTTTCTTTTCTTTATCTCTCTCTCTTTTTGTTATTCTCAAGTAATTTACATGAAAGAGTAGAATAAAGAGATAATCTTATGTATCATATAGATGTATATTATGCAAACAACATTTTCATTGTGCTCAAGGATTCATAACTTCTCACAAGTTATTGTACATCAAAATTTTAAGCATATACTTGTGTATTTCATGGTTATGACATAGGCAAAGATATATTTTAGTTTGGGCAAACCATGAAACAATTTCTAAAAGTATAAGTCAGTCAATACACATATAGACATGATATCAAAAATTAATAATTAAAGAATTTAATCATGCCATAATAGGATTTAAGTTATTGACTTTGCTCAATTAATTTGTGGGAAAGGTATCTAAAATTACCTATTCATTATATGTTCTTCAAGCCAAACTAGATTTCTTATGTGTGAACTTTTGGCTGAAGAAGATCCTCTCTCTTGTTTGCATGTGAATATTTAGTGTATCTTACATGAAGATATCCTTCAAGTTGAAATTTCTCATTTTTCTTTCTTGAAGGAAGGTCATTAGTTTCTTTAAGATACAAAGCATTCATCCAACATATATATATATTTTTTAATTAGATGACTCAATATGAGATATGACAATAGTTGCATGTTGAGTCACTTTACTCAAGAGATTGCCTAAATATAAGCAAGCACATATCACTTGAACTAAAGAGATAAATTCATTAACCAAGATAGTTCAAGGACAAGCATGTGAGGCAATAGAAAGATTTATCGAGGTCAAATCAATTTCTTATTTTCAAGATCAATTTAGTTTGGATTCTATTTGCTTAAGATAATTATTAATAAGATAAGTTAGCCTAGTGTTAATCAACTTATCTTAAACGTTTGTTTCTATCAAAATTCAGAATATGATTTATTTGTTATCAATAAAATATGATTCATTAAAGTTAGATTGAAGTCTTGCACAAGGTCTTATAATGAGCATACAATCTGGTCTACTAGCTGTATGATAAAATAATTATTCTATCATGCTTCAATACAGCTTTAAACAATAGATCTACTTTGCTCATTCTTTTCAAATTCTACAAGATGGGGTCATAGATATACCTTCTTCATGCCAATTTTCTATAAGAGTTTTCTTGTGGTCTAATGTTGGTCAATGAAGATCCCCTTTTCTGTTTGTCTTAATTTGGAGTTTGAGAGAAGATGTTAATTCATTCATCATACATATTTCAAACTCGCCTTGTATGAGCTTAGTAAAAATCTACATATAAATCTTCATTAGCAGAACCAAAAATGATGTCACAAATTCTTCCTTTTGATACATAGATTTATCATTATTACTTTCTATCAAAAGGGTTGCTTAAGCTTTTATATCATGCTTTTGATGCTTGTTTCAAATCATATATTGCTTTATCATATTTGTAATGAGTGTTTTCAAATATGGTGGTTATAAAGTAAGCACATAGGAGTCCATTCTACACACTCATTTGATAAAATATAACGTTCATAAAGCAAACAAATGATAATGGTGATTTTTACTTCTAATCATGCAAGAATCTTATCAAGATCTATTTCATCTTTTCTTGATTTAATCTTTTAGTAGTCATCAATTTTTCTTCATTAAGTGTATATGTAAAAGATTAACCATATAATTTGATTTTAGTATTTTGATAACAAATCATTAGTCTCATAAAGAATAAAATGAATTGATATTTCTGCAACTAAAATCTTTTCATTGAATATTCTATATGCATTGCTTGATGAATGATATCCAAGGATAGACATATCTCTATCAGATTTGGCATTACTTTCAAGAAACCATATCAAGTATAACATATACTACTGATAAATATGAAAGATATGCAATAGTTCATTTTCTATTTTTCAGAAGATCAAAAAGAGTTTTCATCAAAAAAATAGATTTAATAGAAATCATATGTGTGACAAGCAGTGATGATAGCTTTTAAAAATGACTATCATACACAATTGTCTTTTCATTTCTTCAAGAATTCTATTAATTCTATTTTACTTATGGTATCCTTGGTGCTGAAACAATTGTATTCAATATTATTTTCTATGCACAACTTGATAAAAAATTGATTTTCAAGACTATCCCATGATACTTTTGCAAACCTTTTTCATTTGAACCCTTTTTGTGAGTTTGTGCCAATGCAGAAAATATTTCAATTTACGTGCCAAGAATAAAGCCAGTGTAAGCTTTTGAAAACTTAGTATTGGAAACAATATCATTAGATTTAGAAATTGATTTTGTTTGTTTCCTTAGTTAACATGCATAGCAAGCTTTGACCTTTTAGAAGATAATCTAAGTAAGCCAATGGCAAGATCTTTTGAGATTAAGTACATACTAGCATGAGTTGATTTTATAGGCCAAAGATGGTTTTAATCTTGGTATTCATAGTGCATATATTCAAAAGCATACCAAGTACACATTATTATGTCTATGATCAATAAAAATAATGCCATGGATAAAAACTCTCAATCGAGCATATAGAGAATTCATAGAGTTATTCTTAATAAATTGATTAATCATTTAGCACCTTATTCAACAATAGGTAAAGTATAACATAGAAAGATGGAGTGATTTGGATATATTTTCTTTTCATACCAAAAATATCACTTATATCACAAAAATGATTAATACTTGCAAGTTATGTTTTAGTCAACTAATAAAGTAATTTCAATACGAGAGGATGCAAGAATTGCTTATTTCATTATTTCTTTCATTTAAATCATTCTTCTTAATTACATTTTAAATTCAATTCTTTAACACATGTCTAGAGCACCCATTGTTTAGATGACATCTTTTATTAGAACCTTGGATAGCTAGACATTCTTGCTGAAAAATAATCATATTTTCAACTTAGGAACCCAAGCTCTTTTGGGTCCTTGTAGGTTAGCTATAATTGTTCCTTTTGGAACCCATATTTTCTTAATAGCTATTTTGTCCATAAATTTACAGATTTTAGGATTACAAGGGATGTATTTCTGTATCCTCTTGTTGAATTTAACAAACATAGATCTAACATAAGTAGTAGATAAACTTTTAGTTTTCTGTTTTTGCCTTTTAGGTTCATCAAATTTGTAATGTATAGATTTAGGAACAATAGAAGAGATTTTACTTAGCTTTTGTTCCTGTTTATCAGTATTATAAGAATCTGTTTTAGAATAATTAAAAACTGTTTTAACAAACATATTCTTGACAGATTTTTGGGTATACCAAGGTTGATATCCTAATCCAACTTTATCAAATTCAGCTCTTTGATTATTTATCATTAGGTTCAATTTTTCTGAGCTGAAGGTAAATCTTTCAACAATAGGTTTTAATTTGTCAACTTCTTTAGTTAATCTTCTGTTATCTTCTAAAAGTAATTCATTGTTTTTCTTAAGTTTATCATGACTTTCAGTGAGAAGTTGATCTTTTTGATTTAGTTCTTGATTCTCTTTAATTAAGATTTCAGTTTTACTAGTTAGTTTCAGTTTTTCATCTATTAGAATTTGATTTTCATTCTTCAAGTTCTTGTTCTTACAAATAAGTTCCTTATATTCTAAATACAAATCAGAAAAGGCATCATGGAGTTCATTAAATGTAAAATTGCTTTCAGTTTCAGCATGAACCTCTTGTGCCACGAAGCATGGATTTGCAATATGATACTGCTCTTCTTCTACACATGATGTTTCAGATTTGTTAGTGCATTCATATTTGTCTTCAAGCATATTCCATATTTCTTTAGCAGTCATGCAAGAAGATATGCAATTAAACTCATTCCTATCTAATGCACAATATAATAGGTTCATGGCTTTTGAGTTTTGTTGCACCATTTTCTCATTATGACTAGTGTTTGTGTGTGTTCCATTGACTATAATTCTCCATAAATTATAATCAAGTGATTGTATGAAAATGCGCATGCGTGCTTTCCAATGTGTATAGTTTATGCCATTAAATAGTGGAGGTGTATCAATTGATTGTCCTTCTCCTAGAAAACTATCTATTTGAGTTGTCATGATCTTTGGCTCTTGATCGTGAGATCAATAATTAATCTTAGAGCACCTGCTCTGATACCACTTGTTGCCCAGTAGATACAACCCAAGAGGGAGGGTGAATTGGGTCTTTTAAAACTTTTGTACTACTTCTAAAACTTTTCAATTAATTATGCTAAGTTGTATAGATGCACAGTGGAATTTAAACTTAGCAACAGTTTGATTTATTGAATGAGACTTGATTAAGTAAATTAAATATGCTTGCAACTAAAGGATGCACGGATAAGAGTTAAGCAAGCAATTTATCTAAGTAAGTAGGTGAGCAAGTTAGACAATGACAAAAAGCATCACAAACACAACAAACATATAGTGGTTCGGTGCACCCCAGCACCTACATCCACTCCCCAAGACCTCTTGGGAATTTTTCTATAATCCTCCAGATTACAGTCCGGTAGTTTTGCGAGTGCACTACCCAACTCGTTGTTTTACACCGGGCTAACAACAAACCCTACAATCCGGTAGTTTTTCGAGTGAACTACCCAACTCGTTGTTTTACCCCGGGCTAACAACGAACCCTACAATCCGGTAGTTTTTCGAGTGAACTACCCAACTCGTTGTTTTACCCCGGGCTAACAACGAACCCTACAATCCCCCAATTTTAACTTAGGCTTGGGACGCCTATCCCTTGTTCCAAGTCCCTTGACTGAAACAAGCTCAATATTCAAACGTTTTACAAAAGATTTGAAAGCTCTTAAGAAGCAAATATAACAATGAGAAACAATAAAATCGGAAGAACCCTTTTTGCCGTTGGAAGCGTGGATGATGGTGGTTCTTCTGATGTGGATCACGTTGGCTTGAATGCGAGCTTTGATTGCCAAGTGGGAGTGAGTAGATGACCTCAAAATCAGATGGGAAAGCTTGAATGCACTTGATTTCTCCTCTTGAAAGCTCTAACTCCCTTGAACCTCTTTTTCTTTCTTCTCTCTTGAATGATCTTGTGTTAGGTTGGTGAGAAGTTGTTGAGAAGCACTTAAGAGGTCCCTTTTATAGCCCAAAAAGCAAATATAGCCGTTAGACACAAAAAAGAGACGTTTGAAATTTAAATCAAACCTGAAAAAGTTGTTAGTCGCGTCCCAGGCGCTCCGGGGACGTCTCCGCGCTTTACGGAGACGTCTCCGCTTGTTTGCGCTTTTTGCATGGGGACGACTCCGCTTCTTCGGGGACGACTCCGCGCTTTACGGGAACGTCTCCACCGTTATATCTCCGAAAAACAAGTCTTCTGGAATTCTCTGAGAGAGTCGACTCCGCTTTTTCAGGGGACGTCTCCGCGCTCCGGGGACGTCTCCGCGCTTTACGGGGACATCTCCAGACGTGCCAGTTCTTCCTGTTTGTGCCAGAGACGTCTCGGAGACAACCCGGAGACGTCTCGGCTGTCCCTGAACTTTTTCTTTCATCTCAAAAATTCTTCAATAAGTTCTTAAAAATCATGGGAACTTGCCTAGACATTTCTTAACAATATTCTTAATTAACCAACTAAAATCCTCAAATAACTTGTTAAGATAAAGAGAATTATACTCTAGTGTTTTGTATTCATCAAAATCCATTAGAGGGTCAACAGGTTCTATAGGATCTATGACTCGTTGCTTTTCAGAGACTTTCTCTTCAAGCTCAATTTTTCTCCCACTGCCTCTATCAAGGATAAACTGGTTTTCCAAGAAGATGGCATGTCGGCTCACAAATATATTGTGATCCTCTGAGACTTAAAAATTGTATCCTAATGACTCTTTAGGATATCCTATAAAATGAGCACTTATGGTCCTAGCCTCTAGCTTGTCCGCCTGTAGTCGCTTGACATGGGCCGGACATCCCCAAATCTTAAGATGACCAAGACTTGGTTTCTTACCATGCCATATCTCATATAGTGTGGTAGGAACGGATTTAGAGGGAACTCTATTCAGTAGATAAATTGCGGTAAGTAAGGCATCTTCCCAAAGAAACATAGATAAATCAGTGAAGCTCATCATGGACCGGACCATATCCAATAGAGTCTCATTTCTCCTCTCTGACACCCCATTGAGTTGAGGTGTACCCAGAGGAGTCCATTGTGAGACTATGCCATTCTCTTTGAGATAGTTCCAGAATTCCCCACTAAGGTATTCTCCTCCTCGATCTGATCGAAGAGCCTTAAGGGGTTTTCCAGTTTGTTTTTCTACTTCATTTCTGAACTCTTTGAACTTTTCAAAAGATTCAGATTTGTATCTCATAAGATACACATACCCATACCATGAATAATCATCGGTAAAGGTAATGAAGTACGAATAACGTTTCCTGGCATGCACATCGAATGGGCCGCACACATCTGTGTGTACCAGGGTAAGTATTTCAGTGGTCCTATTCTCATGTCCTACAAAGGGCAATCTAGCCATTTTTTCTTGAAGACAGGACTCGCAAATTGGATATGACTCGGAAGTCAATGAGCCGAGAAGCCCATCTTTATCTATTTTGTTCATTCTATCTTCTCCAATATGGCCAAGTCTGAGGTGCCACAAATATTTTTGGTTTATCTCATCCCTGGATCTCTTGGATCCTTTGGCACTTACTTCTTGCCCAGACACATTTACAGATACATCCATACGCAAATGATAGAGACTGTCAATCATAAAACCACATGTGACTATTTTATTTCTGAAATAAATAGAACAGCAGTCTTTGTCAAATGTAAAAACATGACCTTCCAGTGCTAGACATGAAACAGAAATCAAATTTCTGCTAGCAGCTGGTACATAATAGCAGTCTCTAAGTAATAAACTAAAACCAGACGGTAGTCGCAGATGGTAGGTGCCCACAGCCACAGCAGCAACTTTTGCCCCGTTGCCAACCTAAAGGGTTACCGCACCTTCCGCCAGCCTTCTACTTTCCTTTAGACCCTGCATAGTAGTGCACAAATGAGCACTAGAACCAGAATCTATAACCCAACTAGAAGTAGAAGAAACCGTTAGATTAGTTTCAATTACGAGCAAGTCTATACCTTCTGAAGGTGTGTCAACCTTCTTGTTCTTCAGGCTCTTGAGGTATGAAGGACAGTTCCTCTTCCAGTGGCCGTCGACAATGCAGTGGAAACATTTTCCTTTGTCATTAGCCTTTTTCTTTTGAACTTCCTTTTTTTGGCTTTTTGTCTTTCTTCTGCTTCTTTGCAGGCTTCTTTTTCTTTCAAGTAGACTTTCTCTTAGAACCAGAAGTCAGCTCAGCAGCAAGGACATTGCCCCTTGAACCTTTGAAGGCTCTCTCAGCAGTTACCAACATGTTTAACAGTTCAGTCTTAGTGCATTCAATCTTATTCATGTGGTAGTTTACTATAAACTGTCCAAATAAATTAGGAAGGGATTGAAGGATCAGATCTACTTGCAATTCCTTGTGCATGTTCATACCGAGCTTCTCAAGCTCCTCCAGGTCCTTGATCATAGTCAGACCATGATCATGGACAGACTGTCCCTCGCGCATCTTTGCTTTGAAGAGCCTCTTGGATACTTCAAAACGAGCTGTGCGACTCTGCTCACCATACAACTCTTGCAGGTGTGCCAGTATGTCCCTAGCAGTCTTCATATTCTCATGCTGGCATTGGAGTTCATTGGACATGGATGCCATGATATAGCACTTGACCCTAATGTCATCGTCTGTCCACTTTTCATGCATCGCACGCTGATCAGTAGTCGAACGTGCTGGTAATGTGGGGATGTCATTGTCGAGCACATAGCCTATTTTCTCGCAACTCAGAACAATTTTGAGATTTCTAAGCCAGTCTCTGTAATTGGTACCGGTCAATCGGTTGGTCTCAAGAATACGAGTCAGAGGGTTTGAGGCTGACATTATGATCTGCAGAGAGTAAAGATTCTAGTTAGACTTTTGTACTTGATCCTAATATGTTCTAGGGTCTTTTAGAACAAATGTACCTCCCACTATTTTCACGAATTCCTCACACTCCCCTGGTAGAAAAATGGAAATCCTACACGACTAGGGTTTCTAGTGGGTACTGCGGTCCCACCGATTTACATGCCACCTCATCTAACAGTTATTGGTGACACATAAACAGATGAGTGTACAACTCTTGTACAATGCTTCTTAAGCATGTTGCAGTGCTACTTGGTCTCTAAGTCATGAAGACCTCACCTAACAGTTATTGGTCCCATTCCTTAGTTAAGTCAGACCCACCGTATAACCGTAGAAATAAAGTCGTCATTGGGTCCTCATCTAACAGTTATTGATGCCCAACCCCATCTTTACCCTACAACATCTCATGTCTATAGAGAGGTCCAGCCCTCCGATGCAACTTGCCCACTATGTCCAGCCGAGACAAATCAACATCAGAAAGATCTTAGCAACTCTACTACGGTAGAAGACCTATGGACTTAATATCGGTTAATCAGGTCTTAGTGTTTGCAACCTTGAGCTCTTCATAAGAGGTAATCGATCAATTGGCCAGGTAAGCAGGTGGGAGGCTCCCCTTACTCAGAGAGTAAGGTCCTAATTAAGTAACCACCTTTCATGATTTCGTAGATACCAATTAGATCAATTAATCTAATATGACTCGCTCATGTTGGTTCACTCTCGACTTGATTGAGGAGGTTTTAATTTAGGTCTCAATTGGGTTTGCTACATCACATGTAAACCTATCTATCCCACTCTTATTCACATCACATGCAAACGGCATATCGCAGGCAGTTATAATCGCAGCAATAAATAAAGCTAAACTTTAAATAGGTGATGATCATGGATTCTAATTAGGTCATATTACAAGCACATGCACGTCAATCGATCAACTGGTCTTCAACTCTTGAATTGGTTCCAAGCCTCCTTGATTCGATCCTTAATCAACTCTTGATCCAATCGCCATCAACCGCTCAGATCGTCGTTCATCTCATGCACTATCTTCGACTTGATCGTTGATGCACATCACATCACAGAAATACAACCAGATATAAAATAAAAATAATAATAAATTACATCCCCTTTTAGGAGGCATGCAGGCCTCTCAAAACATTAAATAAGATGCATGCAAGCATCTGAAAAATTATCTGACATTGCAGATCACATCGTAGGTCTTTACAATCAATACCAAAAGGGTTTGAATCCTATGATATCACCACATGCAGCAATTATACTTTTCAGATCTGAAACTTAATTGATTATGTTATGACATAGGTTGCTGATCATGCTAATCATGATTCTAAATTTTGTAATCTCATTAACAATGCAATTAGAATCATCATTTTATCACATAAAAATCAGCATGCAAAAATCAGCACCCCTGAAAAATCTGCATGCAGAAAATTTTCAGCATGCATAACCTTTTAAATTTCAGATCTAAGATGCCTTTAGATAATTAATCCTTACCTTAATCTACGATGCCTAAGCTCTGATACCACTGTTAGAACCCGCCTATACCGCAGAAAAATTTTTAAAAATTCAGGCGCAGCGGAAGAGGCATGTGCGGGATCAACCGTTCATCGCATGAACGTTGTTCAAAAACCGTTCGTAGTTAGATAAGGATTAAATACTTTTGAAACATTAGGAAGATCAGATCTTCACCTTTGTGCGAAAGGTGATCACCGCAACCTGATGATCGTGGTTTTGGAAGAGGGTTCGCTTGAAGCCGCACAAGCGTCCGGCCTCTACGGGTATCCACACGAAGTAGAGGACCGATCAAGGTTTCCTTGTCTCCCTGGGGTGCTAGTTCTCTTGCAGAGACTTCTTTTGATGGCTGATTTCTTCCCTTTTAATCAACTCTTGATTATGCTTGGAAGGAGGAAGAAGAAGAAAGGATCTTTGAAGAAGAACCAAAAGCTAGACACAGCCTTTTCTTTTCCCTACGTTGGAAGAAGGAAGGGAAGGGGAGGAGGCCGCCAAGGCTTTCTTCTTGTTCTTCCTTGCTTGCGGCTGAAGACCAAAGGGAGGAAGGGGGCCACGAGTTGGAGAGGAATAGGGCTTCAATGAATGCCCTAGGGTGCCGCCCACTTCTCCTTTTAAAGGCATGAAGGGCTCCTACAAGTTAGGAGCCCTTGACTTATTTCCAAGAGGGGCGCCGGCCCCTCTTTTCTTGCCGCACCAAGGAGGAAAAAGGGGAGGGGCACAAGCCCCTCCCTCTTGGTTAGCCCTAATCCTGTGCCCCTCCCTCTTGGTTAGCCCTAATCATCCTCTAAGGAGGATTGGGATGCCCTAATGTGGCTAAGCCCTAATCTAATTAGGCTTAGTCCAAGAGTAAACCAATTTTGGGTCTAATCTAGGTAAGTCCTAATCCAATTAGAACTTAAATCAATTTTGACTCAATTGAACTCCTCAATTCTAATCCAATTAAGAGTCTTGTTAATTCATTAGATTAATAATTAATTAGGACTTAGAAATCCTAATCCAATTAGGATTTATTCTATTTTAGTCCTAATCCAATTAGGACTCTAATTTGAATCCGAAGTCCTAATCTAATTAGGACTTCTAGGAATTCTATTCTAAGTAGGAATCCAAATTGAATTCAAAATCTTAATCTAATTAGGATTGTAGGAATCCTATTCTAGGTAGGACTCCCAGTCCTACTCCAAGTAGGATTCCCAGTCCTAATCCAATTAGGACTCCCGAAATTCTACTCCAAGTAGGATTCGTGTTTAAGTCTAATTAATTAATTCCCATTGTTCCTTCTTCAATTGATCATCAATCAAATTGATTACTCGTGATTCATAATCACATTTCAACCATCGGATCGGTCAATACTTCTAGTGTGTGTGACCCCATAGGTTCTATTCTGACTGGTAGTGAAATATATTGCGATCCCTATCACAATATCATTGAAAACTCCTTTCAATGGGTTGGAACGATTCCAACTCAACTCATTAGGATTTATCGATCATCGAGATATTCCCTGTGAGTCTCATCATCCACCAGTGACACCTAGCAGCATGTAGTGGCTACCCAGCAGAATGGAATAATGAACCTCTAGGTGCAGTTATCGTGTGATACAGTCCTACTATCGTGGATCCCTACAGGACGGAGGTCATGGACAACTCGTCAAACCCCATCGTCTGACATATGTAAAGATTTATTCGACTTAAGCTCGAGAGTGGAAAACTCTTTCTCCACTATACAATCTACCCCGGCCGAGGTCTTACGAACTCAGTCTTATAAATCACATAGGATCTCTCCTTATCTATCAAGATCGATAGATTCCTTATAGGTGCATACCCTACTTCTATAGTGAACCTACTGCAGCCAATCTACACTGCATGGACCCATATGGCTAGAGACCATGTATATGTGCAGTCAAACTACAATAACCTCACTGTGAGTAGCCGAAGCATCGCAGGTCAAAGGACCAGTCACACTACTGCAACATCAAGCAAGTCACTGACGAGTGAATAGACATCCAAGTGACTTCTTGTTTTGGTCACGCTCAGTACCCTTGTTCTTAACAAGCACCTGCACTATTACTTCAGTGTCGCCACACTGTGGACTCGAGTCTTGTCCATCCATAAGGAAAGCAATGTGTGCACTGATCGGATCGATCACCATCCTCGTGATGATCCATTGATCAGGAGTATTTAGAAATTAATCACCAATGATACATAGCTCAAATTCTTAACTCTTAAGAATATGCATCATCATCTTATTAATTCTTGGACGATTCATAGACACATAAACAATATGAATAAAAAGATGCCTTTTATTTATTCAATAATAAATAGTCAAGTACAAAATTATGTTCCTAGAATTAACAATGTGTCAGCCAGATTGGCTTCTAGGGCATACATCTAACACTGAGACTGTTTCATATAGATATCTTCCTCAAGATATCCATTAAGGAATGCAGTTTTCACATCCATGTGCCATATCTCATAATCATAATAAGCTACAATGGCAAGTAACGTTCGAATGGACTTCAGCATGGCTACCAGTGAAAAGGTATCCTCATAGTCAATGCCTTCGCGCTGACTATAACCTTTTGCACCAACCTTGCCTTATAGGTCTCTATCTTGCCATCCGAACCTGTTGCTGGTGGTCCAAACCGAGAACGATTGACACGACGGTGTGAACGGGGTTCCGCCTGAGTTGTCTTGGTTGGTGCTGGTTGCGCTCCACCTTCCGCCAAGGAACCTGCAAACAAGCCTTGCACCACCACCAGGGTGGTGATGGCCCTCCGACGGTCAAGTCAGAGGAGATTGGAGGAGGAGAGATGATAATCACAAGTGGGAGAGAGTGCTCTGGGAGGTATTGCTTACCCCCCCCCCCTTCTCCCCCCAGCCGCATATATACCTGGCTGGGAGGTCTCTCAGGGGGGTTTGTCGTCGTGGGGCACGATAGAATGGCCACTGACATGGCCGTTACGGGGCGTCGTGGAGCAGCGCTGGGTACGGTCATGGCAGGGCGTAGTGGAGCTCCGCTTTGTACGGTTGATACAGGAGATCGTGGGCAGCATCGGGTACAGCCGTTGCAGGGAGTAGTGGAGCAGGAGGCCGCGGCGTGCCTCTGGAGAATAGCCTGTCGTTATCAAAAGATCTCCGACTCGGGGTCGGAATGCTGGATCATAGGGCAGCCGACCCGGGGTCGGGCTGCGAAGCCGAGGAGGTCCGACTCGGGGTCGGAGTGCTGGATCATAGGGCAGCCGACCCGGGGTCGGGCTGCGGAGCCGAGGGGGTCCGACTCGGGGTCGGAGTGCTGGATCATAGGGCAGCTGTAGCTTTCCTGGATACGCGTGCCGATCACGTGGGGCATGGCGGCTCAATTCCCCCATAACAGTAGCCCCCCACTTCCGAGCCTGGAACCAGAAGGGGAACAGGTGAAGGGAGTGATGTTTCGAGATTGCCGCCATCCTTCGGAGAGGCGCGCGCGCTTCAAGCTTCCCGCCTTCTTTATGGCGTATGGCGGTTGCTGCTGACCTGGCAACCTGAGGATTTTGGCGGACATCCTTCCTTAATGGTGTCGATTCGCCTTTGGGGTGCGAGCGACCCTTCGGCGGCCAGGCGTCTTCTGGCGTCATCGAGGTGTCACTTGCCCTTTCGCCTATTTAATCGGGGGCCCTCCCCCGTCCGTCTTCTTCTTTACGGACATTTTCGAGTTTCTCCTTTGCGCTACCATTGTTGCCGCCGAAACGTTCGCTTGCTTTTCCTTTGACGCTCTCGGAGCCGTTCTTCCTCCTCTTCAAGTGAGTTTCCCACTCTTCTACTTTGAGCTCTTCATACTTTTTCTTTTTGTACTAGTGCACCCCAGTCGTTCCGGCCTTTCCCTCCTTCTTGACCCCGTCCTGACCGTAGATTGGCCATTAGGGATGGGCGAAGTGGGAGCAGATAGCATCAAGTCAAAACTGGTCGCCGAGGACTTAGACGGATTTGTGGCTCGGTACCACCTTCCCGAGGCCTGCAATGTCACGCTCCCAGGGCCTGAGGAGAGGATGTCTCATCCTCCTCGAGGGAAGATCGCCATCAATGAGGGCATCCTCCAGGCCGGGTTCCGCTTTTCCCCTTCAGACCTAGTCTTACAGGTGCTCCGGGGTTTAGGAATGGCACCGACGCAACTGGTGCCGAACTCGTGGCGTGCTCTGACGGTCTTCCAGGTTCTCTGTCGCTTGCATGCGATTCCCGCCACCTTGAACGTTTTCTGGGAGCTCTACGGCCTGAGCGGCCACCCCCAGGACAAAGGGTGGTGGTGCTTCGCAGCGCGGCGAGGGTGCGGCCTTGTCAAGGAGGGTCCTACCTCCATTCACCACTGGAAGGAGCGCTTCTTTTTCGTTGATGCAGACCCCTCCTGGGAAATCAGGGCAATCTGGGGGACGCCGGTGAAGTCCCCAATTGGCCTGTCGAAGTTGTCGAGGGAGGAATCCGAGGGCGTCGCCGCCTTGAAGGGGTTGGTCGCCGAGGGCCAGCTTCCCCCGGTGGGCCGCCTTATTTCTGAGGATACCTTGGTGAACGTCGGTTTGAGCTCGGTCCCCACCGACCGTGAGTCCGCCATCGTTTCTTTAGCTCTTTTCTTCTCTTTCGTTCCTTCTTCCTTTCGGTTTCTCAGTCCCTGACCATCCCGTCCTTCTTGCAGAGGTCGACGACGTCATGCGGTCGGTGAAGTCGAAGGCTGTTGGTAGGGCGTCCCTGCTGGAAGCAGTCCGGAGGAGAAAACGAGCTCTTCCGAGCGGGGCCCCACCGGCGAAGAAGTCCCGTAAGGAGATACCTCCGATGCCGACCGACGAGTCCGGGCCCACCGGTCAGGGAGATGTCGTGGGCACCGACCGGCAGCTGACGCTGTATCAGCCCTCCGGTGGTAAGGTTGCCGCTACTCCGGAGGTGCCACCTGAGCCTGCTCAAGACGGACGGGTCGGACATGATCGGTCCCCGACCCAGCCTTCGACTCGGTCGGCTCCTGATGACTCGAGGAGGGACGCGCCGAGGCCCCGGCCGAGCGGGACCCTATCAATTCCTGGGGCGACCCCCGCCCCGAGCGCGATCAGCCGGACTCTTCCCCAGGCGATGGATAAGGGTAAGGCTGCAGAACCACCATCCGGCTCCGGGGAGAAATCGGGGTCTGCCTTCACTACCGATGGCGCCCGAAATCTCATCGAAACAGTGTTGCTGGAGAAGGACCGTCGGCGGGTCCGGGAGTTGGATGTCTCTGACGTTGGGGCCGCCAGCTGCGTCTGTCTCATGTCGGTGAGTGTTCTTCTGGCCGTCTTTCACCATTTATTGGCTCTGTTGTTCTCCGCCTGACTCCCTTATTTTTCCTATTTCTTAGCTCGCCCAGTACATGATCCGTCTGGAGGAGTGCTACAAGGAACAGGCGGGGCTTTTGGCGAAGGCCGAGGACCGGCTGAAAGCAATGGAAGAGGGAGGCCGGGCTGCGGCAGGCAGGACGACCGGGGACCTCGAGGCGAGGCTCCGGGAGGCCGAAGAGCGGGCACTCGGCTTCGCCGCCCTGGAGGAGCAACTGTCAGAGGCTCGGGAGCAACTCAAAGCCGCCTCGGGCCTCGAAAGCAGGGTCAAGAAGGCGGAGGAACGGGCTGAAAAGCAGTCCCGGAAGATCGCGGACTATCGAGAGCGGTGGGAGAAGGCCCAGCGGTCTGCCGACAACGCCTGCGACCGAATCCGCTCTTTTGAAGCCAAACTAGGCGAACTGGAGTCGGCCCTGGAGAAGTCATGCACGGACGTCCAAGAGCTCCGTTCGCGCCTGAAGGAAGCCGAGGCCGCTCGGGTTGCTACCGAGGCGAAGCATAAAGAGGCTCAGGCTGATCTGCTGAGGGTCTCCTCTGAGGCCGAAGGCCGGATTGTGGCGAAGGTCTTGGAGGCCAAGGCTCAGATTATGGAGCGAGCTGAGGCGGAGCTGGCCGAGAAGAGGGCGGAAATCGGGCGTCAGGCGGTAGAGGCTTATCGCCAGTCCGCCGAGTTCGCCCATGATATGTCGGAGGCAGTGCGGACCTATCGCCAGTCTGACGAGTTTGTCCATGACGCGTCGGACGCGGGGGCCGAAGCCTTCACCTTGGGCTTCGAGGAGGGCCTGGCAAGGGTGTCGGCTAAGTATCCCGAAGTTGACCTGAGCGAGATCTCCCTCCTGGACTCCTCTCCGGCGCCATCACCTGCTGGTTCTCCTGCTGCTTCCCTACCTCCCGCGGACGAGCCCGGCGTTCCCGACCCGGGAGTTCCTCCAAGCTGACCTCTTGTACCTTTCATTGTCTTTTTTATTTTTGTATGTCGGCGTTTTGCCCAATTGTATGGGCCTCGGCCCTGAAAATTAATGCACGTTGAATATTTCTTCATCTCGCCCTCGTCCTCTTTTTTTTTTTTTTTTTAGCTCTTGGTTGCTTCTTGCTGACTTTTGATTCCCGAAGTTCTTCCGGCGCTAGGCCAGGCATCCGAGGGTTAAACCTCAGGAAACTCTTCCGGCGCTAAGCCAGGCATCCGAGGGTTAGGCCTCAGGAAATTCTTCCGGCGCTAAGCCAGGCATCCGAGGGTCAGGCCTCAGGAAACTCTTCCGGCGCTGAGCCAGGCATCCGAGGGTTAGGCCTCAGGAAACTCTTCCGGCGCTAGGCCAGGCATCCGAGGGTTAGGCCTCAGGAAACTCTTCCGGCGCTAAGCCAGGCATCCGAGGGTTAGGCCTCAGGAAATTCTTCCGGCGCTAAGCCAGGCATCCGAGGGTTAGGCCTCAGGAAACTCTTCCGGCGCTGAGCCAGGCATCCGAGGGTTAGGCCTCAGGAAACTCTTCCGGCGCTAGGCCAGGCATCCGAGGGTTAGGCCTCAGGAAACTCTTCCGGCGCTAAGCCAGGCATCCGAGGGTTAGGCCTCAGGAAATTCTTCCGGCGCTAAGCCAGGCATCCGAGGGTTAGGCCTCAGGAAATTCTTCCGGCGCTAAGCCAGGCATCCGAGGGTTAGGCCTCAGGAAATTCTTCCGCTCGCTGGTCGGCCAAGGCTGGCGCAAGCCGAAGCGACCGGTCGGGGCTTCCGGCTAGTCTGCTCCCGGGATGATCATCGGGTTAGCCAGGCATCTGAGGGTTGTCAAGCCTCGGGGAAATTCCGCTCGTTGGTCGGCCAAGGCTGGCGCAAGCCGAGGCGACCGGTCGGGGCTTCCGGCTAGTCTGCTCCCGGGATAATCATCGGGTTAGCCAGGCATCCGAGGGTTGTCAAGCCTCAGGGAGATTCCGCTCGTTGGTCGGCCAAGGCTGGCGCAAGCCGAGGCGACCGGTCGGGGCTTCCGGCTAGTCTGCTCCCGGGATGATCATCGGGTTAGCCAGGCATCTGAGGGTTGTCAAGCCTCAGGGAAATTCCGCTCGTTGGTCGGCCAAGGCTGGCGCAAGCCGAGGCGACCGGTCGGGGCTTCCGGCTAGTCTGCTCCCGGGATGATCATCGGGTTAGCCAGGCATCCGAGGGCCGAGCCTCGGGAGACTCCACTCGTTGGTCGGCCTAGGCTGGCGCAAGCCGAGGCGACCGGTCGGGGCTTCCGGCTAGTCTGCTCCCGGGATGATCATCGGGTTAGCCAGGCATCTGAGGGTTGTCAAGCCTCAGGGAAATTCCGCTCGTTGGTCGGCCAAGGCTGGCGCAAGCCGAGGCGACCGGTCGGGGCTTCCGGCTAGTCTGCTCCCGGGATGATCATCGGGTTAGCCAGGCATCTGTGGGTTGTCAAGCCTCAGGGAAATTCCGCTCGTTGGTCGGCCAAGGCTGGCGCAAGCCGAGGCGACCGGTCGGGGCTTCCGGCTAGTCTGCTCCCGGGATGATCATCGGGTTAGCCAGGCATCTGAGGGTTGTCAAGCCTCAGGGAAATTCCGCTCGTTGGTCGGCCAAGGCTGGCGCAAGCCGAGGCGACCGGTCGGGGCTTCCGGCTAGTCTGCTCCCGGGATGATCATCGGGTTAGCCAGGCATCCGAGGGCCGAGCCTCGGGAGATTCCACTCGTTGGTCGGCCAAGGCTGGCGCAAGCCGAGGCGACCGGTCGGGGCTTCCGGCTAGTCTGCTCCCGGGATGATCATCGGGTTAGCCAGGCATCCGAGGGCCGAGCCTCGGGAGATTCCACTCGTTGGTCGGCCTAGGCTGGCGCAAGCCGAGGCGACCGGTCGGGGCTTCCGGCTAGTCTGCTCCCGGGATGATCATTGGGTTAGCCAGGCATCTGAGGGTTGTCAAGCCTCAGGGAAATTCCGCTCGTTGGTCGGCCAAGGCTGGCGCAAGCCGAGGCGACCGGTCGGGGCTTCCGGCTAGTCTGCTCCCGGGATGATCATCGGGTTAGCCAGGCATCCGAGGGCCGAGCCTCGGGACATTCCACTCGTTGGTCGGCCACTTGTCGCTCGCCGCCCATCGGGGTTTCTCTGTGCCCAGCCGCGACCGTGTTTCTCCTCTCCTCCAAGCGTTGCCTGGGGGGAACACGAGAAGGGTATTAAACGCTAATTAATGCGTTACCTAGGAAATCGGATCGCCAGTTGCTGCTGGTGAGGAGTGTTAGTTGAGCGGCCGCGATACGCGGGTTCTTCGAGGAGGATGCGGCCTGGGCGCGAGCGGAGACACGTGGACCTAGGGGTATACGTCACCCGGATCGTCCTGCACAAAGAATGCGATTTAAGGAGAATGACGCTTAGGAAATCGCGGGGAGATACGCCTCGGGAGCCGGAACGGCTCCGGATTCAGTGCGCCTGCATTTATTGGAGCCACCCGTATCGGAACTACCAGGGGGCCGCAGCTTGGCTATAAATACAGGTGCAGGTACGATGGAATTTGCCAAGCCGGAGCTGCAGGTTGCCATGGATCGCGGACCTCCTCCTTGGCATATGACTGAGAGACTCCTGTCGAAGGAAAGGGGAGGCGCTCCCCTTACAACTTCAGCCAACTAGCCGTTTCATCTGGGATCAACAAGGAGGGTCTCCCCGGCGGAACTCCGCTCTAGGCGTTTCATCCGGGATCACATCTCCCCTCCTTGAAGTTCAGCCTCCCGGTTGAGCTCTGCGCCGGACGCTCAATCCGGGACCGCGCCTCCATATACTCTTCCCCCTTGAATCCCTTCTCTTCCCTACCACTGGGGAAGATGGGAATATCCTTTGGAGGCGGCGTTCCCCTGGGGGCAGCGGGAGCTTCTTCTGCGGCGGCTCCTCCTCTTTTTGGTGAGGTGCTGGATGGCGCCTCCGGTTAGAAGCACCCACTTCTGGTGGGACTGCAGCCGCCCTGGGTTGAGGGTTTGGGTCCCCACCTCTTCTTTACTTTCTTTACTCCCTAATTCCCCTCTGGGAATTCCTTGTAATCACACGAGCACGCCACTGTAACCAGAAATTATTGAAATGAAAAGTATTGCACCTTTTTAAATTGTCTTTCTGGCCTTGTTGTTCTACTGGTAATACATCCGCAGGTTAGCGGAATTCCAGCCCCTTGGAATTTCTCGGCCATCTAGGGCTTCCAACTGGTAGGAGCCAGGTCGGTTTACCCAACGAACTTTATACGGGCCTTCCCAATTTGGCGCTAGCTTCCCACCTTCCGTAGGTTGAGATGCCTTAGCTCGCCTCAGCACCAGATCTCCAATTCTGAAAAGCTTCGGTCGGACTTTGGAGTTGTAATATCGGGCCACCCTCTGCTGATACATTGCCATCCGTACCTGAGCCATTTCCCTTGCCTCTTCCAAGAGATCCAAGTTCCCTCGGAGTTGCTCTGAATTGGCCTCGGGTCGGTGCGCGGCCACCCGAGGCGAGGGGAGTCCGAGCTCCACGGGGGCAACGGCTTCCGTGCCATAGGTTAGGCTGAAAGGCGTCTCTCCAGTAGGAGTCCGTTGTGTGGTCCGATACGCCCAAAGGACATTCTCGAGTTCCTCGACCCAAGCTTGCCCCGTCCGGCCGATCCGCGCTTTGATACCTTGGAGGATTGTCCGATTTGTGACCTCGGCCTCGCCGTTGGTTTGGGGATGCGACACGGATGTGAACCGATGCTCGATCCCGAATTCCTCGCAGAAGTCCCGGAAGTGCTTGTTATCAAACTGTCGACCGTTATCCGAGATGAGGACCCGAGGTACTCCAAATCGGACAATGATGTTCTTCTTCACGAACTTCCGGACTTGTGCCTCCGTGATGGTGGCCAGTGGCTCTGCCTCCACCCACTTGGTGAAGTAGTCGATGGCGACAATCAAAAATTTCCGCTGGGCCGAAGCGACGGGGAATGGTCCGAGGATATCCATTCCCCACTGTGCGAAGGGCCAGGGCGCGGTGATTGGCGCCAAGGGGACAGAGGGGACTCTCTGGACGTTGGCGTGGCGCTGGCAGGCGTCGCATTTCCGCACGTGGTCCTTCGAGTCCTCCAACAAGGTCGGCCAATAGTAGCCTTGCCTCATGATCTTATGCGCCAAGGACCTAGCCCCCAAGTGCGATCCGCAGATGCCTTCGTGGACTTCGCCGAGGGCGTAGGCCGCTTCCGCGGGGCGGAGGCACCTTAAGAGGGGGGCGGTAAACGAGGTCCGATACAGCCTCCCTTCATAAAGTATGTAGTGGGCGGACTTCTTTACAAGCCGCCGGGCCTGATCTTCGTCTTCAGGGAGGATTCCTTCGGCGAGGTAGGCGACGAGCGGGTCCATCCAAGACGGCTCCGGATCAATTGCCATCACCGCTCCAGCCCCGTCAATGCTCGGGGCATCCAGGGTCTCCAGGTAGATTGCCCTCGACAAGTTGTGCGCGTCTGCGTCCACTAGGCGGGACAACCTGTCGGCCCTGGCATTTTCGCTCCTCGGGACCTGCTGAATGTCAACACTGCCGAGGTCGGAAATGAGTGTTTGCACCTTCCGGACGTAGCTCTGCATGGTCGGGCTCCGCGCCTCGAACTCCCCTCGAACCTGCCCGACCACCAGCTGGGAGTCGGTGAAGACTTTCAGACGCCGGATGCCGAGCTCCTTGGCGGGTTTGAGTCCCGCGACTAGGGCCTCGTACTCCGCCTCATTGTTGGTCACTGGAAATCCGAACCTCAAGGCATACTCGGCTATCACTCCATCGGGATTGGTGAGGACCAGCCCAGCCCCTCCACCTTCAGGGTTCGACGACCCGTCAATGTGGAGCGTCCAGATCGGGAGATCGAGGCTGGGTGTCTCCGGCGGCTTAGGTTCCGCCTCCTGCACAGTGCACTCAGCGAGAAAGTCCGCGAGCACCTGGGCCTTGATGGCTGGTCGGGGCTGGTAGCGGATGTCGAACTCACCAAGTTCTACTGCCCACTTCACCAGCCGTCCCGCATTCTCTGGATTGCTGAGAATCTGCCGCAGTGGTTGATCGGTCAAAAGGGTGACAGAATGAGCCTGGAAATAGGGGCGAAGCCTCCTGGTCGCAGTCAGCAGCGCGAAGGCGATCTTCTCAGCCTTCGTGTACCGCGTCTCGGCATCCCGGAGGACTCGGCTGATGTAGTATACAGGCTTCTGAAGTCTTGCCTCTTCCCGAACCAGTACTGCGCTGACTGCGGTTGGGGAGACCGCCAGGTAAAGGTAGAGCATCTCCCCCTCTTGCGGCTTGGACAGCAGGGGAGGAGACGCCATGTACTCCTTGAGCTGGTCGAACGCCGCATGACATTCGGCCGTCCAGAGGAAGTCTTTTGGGCGCTTCAACACCTTGAAGAATGGTTGGCAGCGTTCGGCCGACTTTGCCACAAATCGTCCGAGCGCGGCGACCCTTCCAGCGAGCTCCTGAACCTCCTTCACTTTGGTCGGAGGGGACATATCTTGGATGGCTTTGATCTTGTCCGGGTTGGCCTCGATCCCGCGCTGGTTGACAATGAAACCGAGGAACCTCCCGGCCGAAGCACCAAAAGCGCACTTCGCTGGGTTTAGCTTCATGCGAAACTTTCGCAAGGTGGTGAAAGTCTCCTCCAGATCTGCAATGTGCTGGTCTGCATGGCGGCTTTTTACCAGCATATCGTCCACGTACACCTCCATATTCCGGCCGATCTGCTCCTTGAAGATTTTATTGACGAGGCGCTGGTAAGTGGCGCCAGCGTTCTTCAGACCGAAGGGCATTACCTTGTAACAGTACAGCCCCCGGTCTGTTATGAAGGCAGTTTTCTCCTCGTCCTGTGGAGCCATCATTATTTGGTTGTAGCCGGAGAAGGCGTCCATAAAAGACAGTAGCTGATATCCGGAAGTCGCGTCGACCAGTTGGTCTATCCGTGGAAGCAGAAAGCTATCCTTGGGGCACGCCTTGTTCAGGTCGGTGTAGTCGACGCACATCCTCCACTTCCCGCTCGCCTTCCGGACAAGTACGACGTTTGCCAGCCACTCGGGGTAGCTCACCTCTCTTATGAAACCTGCCTCCAAGAGTTTGTCTACCTCCTGGTCGACCACCCGGATCCGATCCGGGGCACAGTGTCTCTTCTTTTGCTTTACTGGTCGGTGGGTCGGGTCGACGTTGAGGGCGTGAGAAACGACCTCCGGGTCGATCCCAGGTACATCGGCCGCCGACCAGGCAAACACATCTGCATTGGCTCGGAGGAATTCCACTAACCGGAGCCGAGCTTCCAAGTCGAGGTTGGCACCGACCCGGACCGTGCGGTCCGGGCGGCCTTCTTCGAGGGAAACTTCGATTACGCCCTCGGCCGGCTCCCCGTGCCGCAAGGCCACTTCGTCTCTGGCGTCAAGTGACTCGACGCTTAGGGCCTCCATGGGCTTCTTCCCTTTGAGAGTTGCTAGGAAACACTGCCGTGCGGTCGGCTGGTCACCTCGGACCTCTCCAATCCCGGCCGCTGTGGGGAACCGCATGAGCAAATGGTAGGTAGAAACCACCGCGCGAAGGGCGTTCAGTCCGGGTCGTCCGAGGATAGCGTTGTAGGCCGAGGGGACACGGACGACCAAGAACCCGAGCCGCACCGTGGCTTCTGCGGGTGCAATGCCCGCAGTCACAGGCAGCTCGATGACACCTTCGGCCGAGATAGCGTCTCCAGTGAATCCTATGAGGGGGGTGGATGTTTTGTGCAACAATTGTCGGGAAAAGCCCATCTTTTGGAAGGCCTCGTAATACAAAATATCAGCTGAGCTTCCACTATCCACAAGAACACGCCTTACATCATAGTCCGCCATAGTGAGAGAGATCACCATGGCGTCATCGTGGGGAGTCTGAACCCCCTTTACATCTTCATCACAAAAAGTGATTACATTTCCGACCCGCTGCCTCTTCGCGACGGCCACTCCTGATACTTCCGCCGAGCCCCCTGCGTTCCTCACGGGCCGAGAGCAGCCCCCAGTGATGGTGTGGATCACTCCCGCAACGGGTCGATTCTGCTCCCGAGGCTCCTGAGGGGCCGGGTCGGCTGGACGCGGGTCTGCGGGGGGACGTCTGTCGTTTACATATCGACCGAGACGCCCTCGGCGAATGAGAGCCTCGATCTCGTCCCGAAGCTGGAAGCAGTCTTCGGTATCGTGGCCGTGGTCTCGGTGGTACTCACAGTACGCCCGAGAAGGCTTCCTCCCAGGGATCTTCTTCATCTGCCTCGGGACCGGGAGGTCCTCCCGCCCCTTGACCTCCATGAGGATCTGGGCCCGGGGGGCCAGGAGTGGGGTGTACCGGTTGAAGCGTCGGTGCGGAGAACGAGGGCGTGTGGCGCCGTGGTTTCTTGCTGGTGACGGGCTTCTGCGCCGGCGTTGAGGCGTCGGGCTCCTCCTCTGGGGTGCCTCTTTTCGCCTTTTCTTCCCGGGCTTTAGAGGGGCCTCGGCGGCCTCCTTGTTCCGGTGGGAGGCTGCCTCCTCGGCGTCTGCATACTGGTTTGCCCGAGACAACAGCTCCGGGAAGCTCCGCGGCAGGCGTTTGTCCAGGGAGAAGGTGAGTCTGCCCTTCCGGAAGCCTCGCTTCAGGGCTGAGAGAGCCACCTCCTGGCTCAAATTCCAGACCTCCAGTGTTGCCTTGTTGAAGCGGGTGAGATAATCCCGCAGGCTCTCTCCCTCGTTCTGCCGGACATCGAAGAGGGAGTCGGAGACCAGTCTTCGCCGGCTACTGACGGCGAAATGGCTGATGAAGAGACGGGTGAACTGGTGGAAGGACTGGATGGAATTAGCCTCCAGGCCGGCGAACCATGCCCTTGCCGGGCCGCGGAGGGTCGCCGGGAAGGCCTTGCAGAGGAGAGGATCCGATGCTCCATGGAGGAGCATAAGAGTCCTGAAACTCTCCACGTGGTCCCGTGGGTCCGCCGCCCCGTCGTAGGGTTCGATCGCCGGCATTTTGAACCCCGGCGGGTTTAGGGTTCGCAGGATCCTTGAGGCAAGCGCCGGCTGGGAGGAGATTTCCAAGTCGGCGAAGGGATCTTTGGAGTGGCCCTTCAGGACCTGGAGCTGTCTGTGGAGATCGTCCACCCGCCGGTCCAGGGAGCGCGACCGGTGGGTGGGAGACAAGGAGCGGCGCGAGGGGGACCGACTGGAGTGCGGGCCCCTCGAGGACTGGGGTGTCTGAGAACGCGCCCGGGTCCGCCTCTCGTACCCCGCGCAGCTCCGATGAGAAGGTCCTGGCAGAATGGACCGCACTCGAGAATCCTCCCCGCGCCGGCGCTCCTCTCCATGGGAGAGGAAGGAGCGCGGGTTGTGAGGAAGAGGCGAGTGCTCGGGGAGCAGCGGCTCCTGAGCCCGCTGCGGCACCCGAGAGATCACACCCTGCAGATTCTGCACTGCCTCCGCGAGGGTGCGAACCTGCTGGGCTAGCTGGTCGAACTGAGCAGGTTCGACCGTCTGAATGGGAGGAGAAGCGGTGGAATGCTGCTGAGAGTGTGTTGGGGACGCAGCAGCCTCCCGGCCAGAGGCGCGAGAGGCTCCGCGACCGGAAGCATTGGAAGCTCCGCGACCACCTCGCCGTGCCATTACGATCATTCTGAGATTCGTCCCTTCCTCTAGCGCCAACTGTTGCTGGTGGTCCAAACCGAGAACGATTGACACGACGGTGTGAACGGGGTTCCGCCTGAGTTGTCTTGGTTGGTGCTGGTTGCGCTCCACCTTCCGCCAAGGAACCTGCAAACAAGCCTTGCACCACCACCAGGGTGGTGATGGCCCTCCGACGGTCAAGTCAGAGGAGATTGGAGGAGGAGAGATGATAATCACAAGTGGGAGAGAGTGCTCTGGGAGGTATTGCTTACCCCCCCCTTCTCCCCCCAGCCGCATATATACCTGGCTGGGAGGTCTCTCAGGGGGGTTTGTCGTCGTGGGGCACGATAGAATGGCCACTGACATGGCCGTTACGGGGCGTCGTGGAGCAGCGCTGGGTACGGTCATGGCAGGGCGTAGTGGAGCTCCGCTTTGTACGGTTGATACAGGAGATCGTGGGCAGCATCGGGTACAGCCGTTGCAGGGAGTAGTGGAGCAGGAGGCCGCGGCGTGCCTCTGGAGAATAGCCTGTCGTTATCAAAAGATCTCCGACTCGGGGTCGGAATGCTGGATCATAGGGCAGCCGACCCGGGGTCGGGCTGCGAAGCCGAGGAGGTCCGACTCGGGGTCGGAGTGCTGGATCATAGGGCAGCCGACCCGGGGTCGGGCTGCGGAGCCGAGGGGGTCCGACTCGGGGTCGGAGTGCTGGATCATAGGGCAGCTGTAGCTTTCCTGGATACGCGTGCCGATCACGTGGGGCATGCCGATTATAGGTCTCTACCTTGCCATCCGAACCCATTTTCCTTTTGTAGATCCATTTACACCCAATAGGTACTATCCCAGGCGGATCTACAAAGGTCCATACTTAGTTGGAATGCATGGAGTTTATTTCTGACTTCATCGCATCCATCCATTTTTCGGAGTCAATGTCTAACATCGCTTCGTTGTAGATCTTGGGATCATTACTATGATCTCTTTCTCTCATGAGGAACTCTTTCTCTATTTTCTCTATAAGCATACCTAAGTATCTTTCAGGAGGATGGAAGATCCTACTGGATCTACGAAGTGGACGAGGTTCTTCATGTATTGGCTCAATGTGAATAGGTTCACTAGGCTCAATTGCTCGTTGCTCTTCAGAGACTTTCTCTTCAAGCTCAATTTTTCTTTCACTGCCTCTATCAAGGATAAAATATTTTTCCAAGAAGATGGCATGTCGGCTCATAAATACTTTGTGATCCTCTGGGATGTAAAAATTATATCCTAACGACTCTTTAGGATATCCAATGAAACGAGCACCATTGTCCTAGCCTCTAGCTTGTCTGCCTGTTGTCGCTTGACTTGGGCCGGACATCCCCAAATCTTGAGATAACCAAGACTTGGTTTCTTACCATGTCATATCTTATACGGTGTGGTAGGAATGGACTTAGAGGGAACTCTATTCAATATGTAGATAGCTGTAAGTAAGGTATCTCTCCACAAGAATAAGGGTAAGTCAGTGAAGCTCATCATGGACTTGACCATATCCAGTAGGGTCTGATTCCTCCTTTCTGACACTCCATTGAGTTGAGGTGTTCCAGGAGGTGTCCATTATGAAATTATACCATTTTGTTTGAGATAATCGCGAAACTCTCTACTAAGGTATTCTCCTCCTCGATCTGATCGAAGAACCTTAATGAGTTTTCCTGTCCGTTTTTCTACTTTAAATCTGAATTCTGTGAACCTTTCAAATGCTTCAGATTTATGTCTCATAAGATAGACATAACCATACCGTGAGAAATCATCGGTAAGAGTAATAAAGTAGAAAAATTGACCCCTAGCCTACACATCGAATGGGCCACACACATCAGTGTGTACTAGGGCAAGTATTTCAGTAGACCTCTCTCCATGTCCTACAAAGGATAATTTGGCCATTTTTTCTTGAAGGCAGGATTCACAAATCGGATATGACTCAGAAGTCAATAAACCTAAAAGTCCATATTTCTCCAACTTGTTAATTCTGTCTTCTCCTATATGACCAAGTCCTAAGTGCCATAAATACTTTTGATTTATCTCATCTCTAGATCTTTTAGATCCTATGGTACTCACTGTATGCTCAGATACGTTCACAGATACATCCATATGTAAGTGATAGAGACCGTCAATCATAAAACCACGTTCAAACAGTTTATTTCGTAAATAAATGAAAACGTAGTCTTTATTGAAATTGAATTCATAATGTTCCTATGCTAGACAAGATACAGAAATTAAATTTCTGCTAGCACTAGGTACAAAATAACAATCTCTAAGTATCAAACTAAATCCTGACGGTAAATGCAAAGAAAATGTACCCACAGCAACAGCAGCAACTCTTGCTCCATTGCTAATCCGTAGGATTACCGCACCTTCCGTAAGCCTTCTACTTTTCTTAGATCCTGCATGGTAGTGCACAAGTGAATACTAGAACCAGAGTCTATAACCCAACTGGAAATAGAAGAAATCGTTAGATTAGTTTCAATAATGAGCATATTAGACATACCTTCAGAAGGCATGTCACTCTTCTTGCTCTTTATGTTTCCCATGTAGATTGGACAGTTCCTCTTCCAATGGCCATCTTCATTGCAATGGAAACATTTTCCTTTGGGTTCAGCCTTCTTCTTAGGAACTTCCTTCTTCGGCTTTTTCTCGGTCTTCTGCTTCTTTGCAGGCTTCTTCTTCTTCCCAGTAGACTTTCTCTTGGAAGTAGAAGCTAGCTCAGCAGCGAGAACTATACCCCTTGAACCTTTCAAGGCTCACTCAGTTGTCACCAATATATTCAACAATTCAAGTTTGGTGCATTCAATTTTATTCATATGGTAGTTTACAATAAACTGCCCATATGAACATGGCAACGATTGTAGGATTAAATCCGTTTGTAAATCCTTGTGCATGGTCATGCCAAGCTTCTCAAGCTCCTCAAGATCCTCGATCATGGTCAAACCATGTTCATGGACGGACTGCCCATCGCGCATCTTGGCTTTGAAGAGCCGCTTGGACACTTCAAACCTCGCTGCGCGACTCTGTTCACCATACAACTCTTGTAGGTGATCAAGTATGTCCTTAGCAGTCTTCATGCTCTCATGCTGGCATTGCAATTCGTTGGACATGGATGCCAAAATGTAGCACCTAACTTTATTGTCGTCATCCAACCATTTTGCATGCGTCTCACGCTGCTCATTGGTTGCACGGGTTGGTAACACCAGGAGTTCATGGTCAAGAACATAAGCTATCTTTTCATAACTCAAGACAATCTTCAAGTTGTGGAGCCAATCTTTATAGTTTGGTCCGGTCAACCTATTGTTATCTAGAATTCGAACTATCGGGTTGGAAGCCATTGACATCTGCAGAGAGTAAAGATTCTAATTAGAAATTTGTATTTGACATTAATTTATTTTAGGAACTTTTAAAACAAAATTGGATCAAATCCTTCCACTATTTCTCGGATCTCTCACACTCCCCTGGTAAAGATACGGAAACCTGCGACTTAGGATTTCGAGCGGGGTGCTGCATCCCACCAATCTACATATCACCTCATCTAACAGTTATTAGAGACACATAGACGATGAGTGTACAACTGTTGTACAATGCTTCGTAAGCATATTGAGCTAACCTAGTCTCCAAGTCATAAGGACCTCACCTAACAGTTATTGGATTCGTTCCTTGGTTAAGTTAGACCCACCGTATATCCCGCGAAAATAAAGCTGTGATTGGGTCCTCACCTAACAGTTATTGGAGCCCAACCCCACCTTTACCCCACAACATCTCATGTTAATAGAGAGGTCCAATCCTCCGATGCAACTAGCCCACTGTATCCAGTCGAGACTAATCAACGCCGGAAAGATCTTAGTAACTCTACTACGGTGGAAGACCAATCGACTTAATATTGGATAATCAGATCTTAGTGATTCCAACTTTGAGCTTTCTATAGGAGGTAATCGATCAATTGGCTAGGTAAGCAGGTGGGAGGCTCCCCTTACTCAGAGAGTAAGGTTCTAATTAAGTAACCACCTTTGAGCTTGCCTAGACACCAATTAGATCAATTAATCAAATATGGCTAGCTCAATGTATCGTTCACTCTCGATTGATTTAGGAAGATTTTAGGTCTCTTGGGATTTACATCTAATGTAACCATTTACCCCATACCATATGTCATTCGATTTACATCTTATGTAAATGTCACATTGGTTCAGGTTTACATCCTATGTAATTATGAAATCCTTTCATATATTATGTGATTACATCTTATGTAAATGACATAATTGTTTCAGTTTACATCTTATATAAATGTCCTATTGTTTAAAAATTTTATTTACATCTCATGCAAATAAATTTTTATTTAACTAATACATACATCTCATGCATACATTATTTTAAACATAACCTTAAACAAGTATGAACATTATGATTACTACATGCATCTCATGTATATTTTCAGATCTGAAACTTTAAACCTATTATGCTATTCTCTAGATTTCAGATCATGCATTACTTGATTTAAAATATTATAATCTAATTGCAATTCTAAAATAATTTGCAAAATCATAGCAAATAAAAATTTGCATGCTGAAAATTTCGGCTACCTGAAATTTCAGCACGCAGAAAATTCAGCAAGCATAATTCCTTTAAAAATTAAATTAAAAATGTGGTAATCAATCCTTAAGTCCTAATCATGCTCCCTAGAACCTGGCTCTGATACCACTGCTGAGTTACGCCCCGTTCGATGCGACGTTCGCAGCGGAATTCGAACGGGGCGTCGTTCATCGCATTAATGCGCCTCGGATCGTAGAATTCAAAAAATTTTCTGGATCCAAATCCAGAAGATCTTTGAATTCATTAGGGAGGAGAGATTAGGATCTGAGGAAGGTTGATTAAGATTCATAAAACTAAAACTAAAATCAGAAGAAATTAATTTGAAGATCTCATCTTCAAAAATTCTGCAGGTAAAGAACACCGCAGCCTGATGATCTATCTAGCTTCCTATTTAAGCCACACAATTGTCCGGTCTCTACAGATATCCACACAAGGATCTAATCATCTGAGATAGGATCTTACCGGAGTGCTAGCTCCTTGCAAAGACCTCTCATGACTATCATATAGATTAGAAGATAAAAATCTGCAACATACCTCCTTAAAGAAGAACCCTTTCTTCTTCAACCTTGCTCGCGATGGAGGAAGAGGAAGGAGGAACCTTGCACGTGGATCTTCCTTGCCTTGCTACCGTGGAAGAAGAGGAGGATGAAGACCCCTTGCTGCCGTGGAGAAGGAGGAAGAAAGAAGAGGAGGCGTGGAGAGGAAAAGGAGAGAATTGATTCATAACTTCTTCCTTGCTACCCTTTTATAGATTGGGTTTAGGGCTCCTCTTAATCTTATTAGGAGAATGGGACTATAACCCATCCTTGGATTAATGCCAAGTGTCCAATCTTTGTGCTCATAGATGCATGACATGTGTCTATTTAATCAATTGATTAATTTTCTAATCACATTAGGATTCCTAATCTCATTAGGAGAATTAATTGATTTGGGAGCATGCATCCTACGACGCCATGTGGACTTTAAAGTCTGCATAGTGTGAACATGACTTAAGTCATATTCATCCTATGACGACATGTGGTCTTTAAAATCCGCACAAATCTTGGTTTAATCAAATTGACCCAATCATGAACCCAAATCAATTTGGGTCGAACCCAATTTGATTTGGCTCATTAAATCAGCCCAATTGCAATTCAATTGCAATCCAATTGCAATCAATTCCACTTAATTCTTCTTCCATTAACTCACTAACACTTAGTGGGTTAATTCAATCACCAATCATATTGATAATTGATTTCTATTATGATTCCAAATCACAATTATGATAGTCTGACTAATTAAATCCTCTATGTGTGTGACCCCGTAGGTTCTATTCTGACTGGTGGTGAGAAATATTGAGATCTCCATCTCAATATTACTGAAACTTCTTTCAGTGGACTGAAACGATTTCAGTTCTACTCTCAGGGTTCACTGATCACCAAGTGAATGCCTTCGAGTCTCACAATCCACTAGTGACACCTAGCAGTATGTGGTAGCAACCTAGCAAAATGGAATGTCTGAACCTCTAGGTGCAGTTAGTGTATGGTACAGTTCCTCTATCATGGATTCCGACGTGACGGAGGTTATGGATATCTCGTCAAATCCCATCGTCCATCATATGTCAAATTTATACGACTTCTAGTTCGAGATATGGAAAACTCTTTTTCCAAAATACCTGACCAGGAATTTATCGAACTCAGTCTCATAAATCACATAGGATCACTCCTAATCTATCAAGGTTGATAGATCCCATCTAGATGCAACTCTATTCCAAAATGAACCTACTGTAGCCAATCCGCACTACAAGGACTCGAATGGCTAGGGCCCAAGTTCACATGCTCGTCAAACTACAACAACCTCATAGTGAATAGCTGAGGCATCGCAGGTCAAAGGACCAGTCATACAACTGCAGCATAAGTAGTCACTGACGAGTGGATAGACATCCATGTGACTACTATCTTTGGTCACGCTCAGTACTTTGTTCTCTAACAAGTACTTGCACAATCACTCCAGTGTCTCTACACCGTGGACTCAAGACTCGTCCATCTGACTAAGTGATCTGTGCACTAATCTCAGCGGATCGATCACCATCCCTCGTGATGGATCCATCGATCAGGAGCATTTGGAAATTAATCCCTAATGACATATGCCTCATGTTGCTGGTGGTCCAAACCGAGAATGATTGGCACAGCGGTGTGAACGGGGTTCCCTTTGAGTTGCTTTGGTTGCGCTCCGCCCTCCGCCGTGAAACCTGCAAGCAAGCCTCGCACCACCACCGGGGTAGTGGGGGCCCTCCGACGATCAAGTCAGAGGAGATCGAAGGAGAAGGAGAAGGAGAAGGTAGCAGGTGAGATGATACTCTGGAAGATATATCTTACCCTCCCCCTTCCCCCCAGCCTCATATATATCAGGCTGGGGGGTTTTTCCGGGGATTCGTCATCGTGTGGCACGATGGGGCTGCCACTGACATGGCCGTTACAGGGCGTCGTGGGGCAGCGCTGGGTACAGCCATGGCAGGGCATAGTGGAGCTCCGCTTTGTACGGCTGTTACAGGGGATCGTGGGGCAGCGCCGGATACGGCCGTTGCAGGGAGTAGTGGAGCAGGGGGCCGCGGCGTGCCTCAGAGGAACAGTCTGTTGTTGTCGAGATATTGCCGACTCGGGGTCGGATTGCTGGATCAAGGGGCAGCCGACTCGGGGTCGGGCTGCGGAGCCGAAGATATCCGACCCGAGGTCGGATTGCTGGATCAAGGGGCAGCCGACTCGGGGTCGGGCTGCGGAGCCGAAGATATCCGACCCGAGGTTGGATTGCTGGATCAAGGGGCTGCCTAGTCTTCCTGGGCGCGCGTGCCGGTCACGTGGGGCATGGTGGCTAAGTTCCCCCGTAACAGTAGCCCCCCACTCCCGAGCCTGGAACCAGGAGGGGAACGGGTGAAGGGAGTGATGCTTCGAGATTGCCGCCATCCCTCGAAAAGGCGCGCGCGCTCCGAGCTTCCCGCCTTCTTTATAGCGTATGGCAGTTATCGCTGATCTGGCGGTCTGCGGATTTCGGCGGACATCCTTCCTTTTTTTAACTCTCGGTAGCGCCTCGCCGACTCCTGACTCTTGAAGTTCCTCCGGCGCTAGGCCAGGCATCCGAGGGTTAGGCCTCAGGAAATTCATCCGGCGCTAGGCCAGGCATCCGAGGGTTAGGCCTCAGGAAATTCTTCCGGCGCTAGGCCAGGCATCCGAGGGTTAGGCCTCAGGAAATTCTTCCGGCGCTAGGCCAGGCATCCGAGGGTTAGGCCTCAGAAAATTCTTCCGGCGCTAGGCCAGGCATCCGAGGGTTAGGCCTCAGGAAATTCTTCCGGCACTAGGCCAGGCATCCAAGGATTAGGCCTCAAGAAATTCATCCGGCGCTAGGCCAGGCATCCGAGGGTTAGGCCTCAGGAAATTCTTCCGGCGCTAGGCCAGGCATCCGAGGGTTAGGCCTCAGGAAATTCATCCGGCGCTAGGCCAGGCATCCGAGGGTTAGGCCTCAGGAAATTCTTCCGGCGCTAGGCCAGGCATCCGAGGGTTAGGCCTCAGGAAATTCATCCGGCGCTAGGCCAGGCATCCGAGGACTGAGCCTCAGGAAATTCTTCCGGCGCTAGGCCAGGCATCCGAGGGTTAGGCCTCAGGAAATTCATCCGGCGCTAGGCCAGGCATCCGAGGGTTAGGCCTCAGGAAATTCTTCCGGCGCTAGGCCAGGCATCCGAGGGTTAGGCCTCAGAAAATTCATCCGGCGCTAGGCCAGGCATCCGAGGACTGAGCCTTGGGGAATTCCGCTCGTTGGTCGGCCAAGGCTGGCGCAAGCCGAGGCGACCGGTCGGGGCTTCAGGCTAGTCTGCTCCCGGGATGATCATCGGGTTAGCCTAGCATCCGAGGGCCGAGCCTCGGAGAATTCCGCTCGTTGGTCGGCCAAGGCTGGCGCAAGCCGAGGCGACCGGTCGGGGCTTCAGGCTAGTCTGCTCCCGGGATGATCATCGGGTTAGCCTGGCATCCGAGGGCCGAGCCTCGGGGAATTCCGCTCGTTGGTCGGCCAAGGCTGGCGCAAGCCGAGGCGACCGGTCGGGGCTTCAGGCTAGTCTGCTCCCGGGATGATCATCGGGTTAGCCTGGCATCCGAGGGCCGAGCCTCGGGGAATTCCGCTCATTGGTCGGCCAAGGCTGGCGCAAGCCGAGGCGACCGGTCGGGGCTTCAGGCTAGTCTGCTCCCGGGATGATCATCGGGTTAGCCTGGCATCCGAGGGCCGAGCCTCGGAGAATTCCGCTCGTTGGTCGGCCAAGGCTGGCGCAAGCCGAGGCGACCGGTCGGGGCTTCAGGCTAGTCTGCTCCCGGGATGATCATCGGGTTAGCCTGGCATCCGAGGGCCGAGCCTCGGGGAATTCCGCTCGTTGGTCGGCCAAGGCTGGCGCAAGCCGAGGCGACCGGTCGGGGCTTCAGGCTAGTCTGCTCCCGGGATGATCATCGGGTTAGCCTGGCATCCGAGGGCCGAGCCTCGGGGAATTCCGCTCGTTGGTCGGCCAAGGCTGGCGCAAGCCGAGGCGACCGGTCGGGGCTTCAGGCTAGTCTGCTCCCGGGATGATCATCGGGTTAGCCTGGCATCCGAGGGCCGAGCCTCGGAGAATTCCGCTCGTTGGTCGGCCAAGGCTGGCGCAAGCCGAGGCGACCGGTCGGGGCTTCAGGCTAGTCTGCTCCCGGGATGATCATCGGGTTAGCCTGGCATCCGAGGGCCGAGCCTCGGGGAAATCCGCTCGTTGGTCGGCCAAGGCTGGCGCAAGCCGAGGCGACCGGTCGGGGCTTCAGGCTAGTCTGCTCCCGGGATGATCATCGGGTTTGCCTGGCATCCGAGGGCCGAGCCTCGGAGAATTCCGCTCGTTGGTCGGCCAAGGCTGGCGCAAGCCGAGGCGACCGGTCGGGGCTTCAGGCTAGTCTGCTCCCGGGATGATCATCGGGTTAGCCTGGTATCCGAGGGCCGAGCCTCGGAGAATTCCGCTCGTTGGTCGCGCGCCTATCACTTGCCGCTCGACGGGGTTTCTCCGTGGCCAGCTGCGATCGTATTTCTCCTCCTCTCGACGCGTCGCCTGGGGAACACCAGAAGGCTATTAAATGCTAATTGAGGCGTTACCTGGAAAATCGGATCGGCCAGTTGCTGCTTGCGAGGAGTGCCAGTTAAGCGGCCGCGATACGCGCGTTCTTCGAGGCGGATGCGGCCTGGGCGCGTGCGGAGATACGTGTGCCGTGGGATACACGCCGCCCGGAGTGTCCTGCATAAAGAATGCAATTAAGGAGAACGACGCTTAGGAGATCGTGGGAGGATACGCCTCGAGAGCTGGAACGGCTCCGGATTCGATGCGCCCGCATTTATTGGAGCCACCCGCATCGGAACGACCGGGGGGCCACAGTTTGGCTATAAATATAAGCGCAGGTGCGGTGGAGCCTGCCAAGCCGGAGCTGTTCAGGTTGCCATGGATCGTGGACCTCCTCTCCGGTGCGTGGCTGGGAAGCCCCTGCCGGAAGGACGGGAGGTGCGCCCCTCGCGACTTCCGCCAACTAGCCGTTTCATCTGGGATCAACGGGGAGATTCTCCCCGGTGGAACTCCGCCCTTGGCGTTTCATCCGGGATCACATCCCCCCTCCTTTCAGCCCCGCCTCCCGATTGAGCTCTGCGCCAGACGCTTCATCCGGGATCGCGCCTCCTCGCGCTCTTCTCCCTTGTATTCCTTCCCTCCCCTTCTCTTGGGGAGGGCCGGAATATCCTTTGGAGGTGGCGTTCCTCTAGGAGCAGTGTGAACTCCTTCTTCGTCCACTTCTTCTTCGTCCGCGCCGGCTCTTCGTCTTTTGCGTGAGGCATCGATGGCGCCTCCGGGGAGAAGCACCCACGCCCGGTGGGATTGCAGCTGCTTCGGGTGGAGGGTTCGGGATCCCGGATCTTCAACTCTACGGAGTCTCCACCTCTTCCTTGTTTTCTTTACTCCCCAATTCCCCTCTGGGAATTCTTTGTAATCACACGAACACACCGTTGTAACCAAGAATTATTGAAATGAAAAGAATTGTACATTTTTCGAACTGTCTTCCTGGCTTTGTCGTTCTACTGGTAATACGCCCGCAGGTTAGCGGAATTCCAGCTCCTCGGAATTTCTCGACCATCTAGGGCCTCCAACTGGTAGGAGCCAGGTCGGTTTACCCTGCGAACCCTATACGGGCCTTCCCAATTTGGCGCCAGCTTCCCACCTTCTGCGGGTTGAGATGCTTTGGCTCGCCTTAGCACCAGATCTCCGATTCTGAAAAGTTTCGGTCGGACCTTGGAGTTATAATATCGGGCCACCCTCCGCTGATACATCGCCATCCGAACCTGCGCCATTTCTCTTGCTTCTTCCAAGAGGTCCAGGTTCCCTCGGAGTTGCTCCGAATTGGCCTCGGGTCGGTGCGCGGCCACCCGGGGCGAGGGGAGTCCGAGCTCCACGGGAACAACCGCTTCCGTGCCATAGGTTAGGCTGAAAGGTGTCTCCCCGGTAGGGGTCCGATGCGTGGTCCGATACGCCCAAAGGACATTCTCGAGTTCTTCGACCCAAGCTTGCCCCGTCCGACCGATTCGCGCCTTAATTCCATGGAGGATTGTCCGATTTGTGACCTCAGCCTCACCGTTGGTTTGGGGATGCGACACAGATGTGAACCGATGCTCGATCCCGAACTCCTCGCAGAAGTCACGGAAATGCTTGTTGTCGAACTGTCGACCATTATCCGAGATGAGGACTCGGGGTACCCCAAATCGGACAATGATGTTTTTCTTCACGAACTTCCGGACTTGCGCCTCCGTGATAGTGGCCAGCGGCTCTGCCTCCACCCACTTGGTGAAGTAGTCGATTGCAACAATCAAGAATTTCCGCTGGGCTGAAGCGACGGGGAATGGTCCGAGGATATCCATTCCCCACTGTGCGAAGGGCCAGGGTGCGGTGATTGGTGCCAAGGGGACAGAAGGGACTCTCTGGACGTTGGCGTGGCGCTGGCAGGCGTCGCATTTCCGTACATGATCCTTTGAGTCCTCCAACAAGGTAGGCCAATAATAGCCTTGCCTCATGATCTTGTGCGCCAAGGACCTAGCCCCCAAGTGCGATCCGCAAACGCCCTCGTGGACTTCGCCGAGGACGTAGGCCGCCTCCGAGGGGCGGAGGCACCTTAAGAGGGGGGCGGTAAACGAGGTCCGATACAGCCTCCCTTCATAGAGTACGTAGTGGGCGGACTTCTTGACAAGTCGCCGAGCTTGATCTTCGTCTTCAGGGAGGATCCCTTCGGCGAGGTAGGCGACGAGCGGGTCCATCCAAGACGGCTCCGGATCAATCGCCATCACCGCTCCAGCCTTGTCGATGCTCGGGGCCTCCAGGGTCTCCAGGTAGATTGCCCTCGACAAGTTGTGCGCCTCTGCGCTCACCAAGCGGGACAACCTGTCGGCCCTAGCATTTTCGCTTCTGGGGACCTGCTGGATGTCGACACTGCCGAGATCGGGAATGAGTGCTTGCACCTTCCGGACGTAGTTCTGCATGGTCGGGCTCCGGGCCTCGAACTCCCCACGGACCTGCCCGACCACCAGCTGGGAGTCGGTGAAGACCTTCAAACGCCGGATGCCGAGCTCCCTGGTGAGTTTGAGTCCCGTGACTAGGGCCTCGTACTCCGCCTCGTTGTTGGTCACTGGAAATCCAAATCTCAAGGCATACTCGGCTATCACTCCATCAGGACTGGTAAGGACTAGCCCGGCTCCTCCACCCTCGGGGTTCGACGACCCATCGATGTGAAGCGTCCAGGTCGGGAGGTCGAGGCTGGGCGTTTCCGGCGGTCTAGGTTCCGCCTCCTGCACCGTGCACTCAGCGAGGAAATCCGCGAGCACCTGGGCCTTGATGGCGGGTCGAGGCTGGTAGCGGATGTCGAACTCACCGAGTTCTATTGCCCACTTCACCAGCCGTCCCGCATTCCTGGGGTTGCTGAGGATCTGTCGTAGTAGTTGATCAGTTAAGAGGGTGACAGAATGGGCCTGGAAATAGGGGCGGAGTCTCCTGGTCGCGGTCAGCAGCGCGAAGGCGATCTTCTCAGCCTTCGTATACCGCGTCTCGGCATCCCGTAGGACCCGGCTGATGTAGTACACGGGCTTCTGGAGCTTTGCCTCTTCCCGAACCAGCACCGCACTGACCGTGGTTGGGGAGACCGCCAGATAGAGGTAGAGCATCTCCCCTTCTTGCGGCTTGGACAGTAGGGGAGGAGATGCCAGGTATTCCTTGAGCTGGTCGAATGCTGCTTGACATTCGGCCGTCCAGAGGAAGTCTTTCGGGCGTTTTAACACCTTGAAGAATGGTTGGCAGCGTTCGGCCGATTTTGCCACAAATCGTCCAAGCGCGGCGACCCTTCCAGCGAGCTCCTGAACCTCCTTTACTTTGATCGGAGGGGACATACCTTGGATGGCCTTGATTTTGTCCGGGGTGGCTTCGATACCCCGCTGGTTGACAATGAAACCGAGGAACCTCCCAGCCAAAGCTTTCGCTGGGTTCAGCTTCATGCGAAACTTCCGCAAGGTGGTGAAAGTCTCCTCCAAATCCGCGATGTGCTGGTCTGCATGGCGGCTCTTCACCAGCATATCGTCCACGTACACCTCCATGTTCCGGCCGATTTGCTCTTTGAAGATTTTGTTGACGAGGCGCTGGTAAGTGGCGCCAGCATTCTTCAGACCGAAGGGCATTACCTTGTAGCAGTACAGCCCCCGGTCTGTTATAAAGGCAGTTTTCTCCTCGTCCTGTGGGGCCATCATTATCTGGTTGTAACCGGAGAAGGCGTCCATGAAAGACAGCAGCTGATATCCGGAAGTCGCGTCGACCAGTTGGTCTATTCGCGGAAGCGGAAAGCTATCCTTAGGGCACGCCTTGTTCAGGTCGGTATAGTCGACGCACATCCTCCACTTCCCGCTCGCCTTCCGGACAAGTACAATATTTGCCAGCCACTCGGGGTAGCTTACCTCCCTTATGAATCCTGCCTCCAAGAGCTTGTCTACCTCCTGGTCGACCACCCGGATCCGATCCGGGGCACAGTGTCTCTTCTTCTGCTTTATTGGTCGGTGGGTCGGGTCGACGTTGAGGGCGTGAGAAATGACCTCCGGGTCGATCCCAGGTACATCGGCCGCCGACCAGGCAAATACATCGGTATTGGCTCGGAGGAATTCCACCAACCGGGCCCGAGCTCCCGGATCGAGATTGGCGCCGACCCGGACCGCCCGGTCGGGGCAGCCTTCCTCGAGGGGGACTTCGACCACACCCTCGGCCGGCTCCCCCTGCCGCAAGGCCACCTCGTCTCTGGCATCAAGGGACTCGACGCTTAGGGCTTCCACGGGCTTCTTCCCTTTGAGGGTTGCTAGAAAACATTGCCGTGCGGTCGGTTGGTCACCTCGGACCTCTCCGATCCCGACCGCCGTGGGGAACCGCATGAGCAAGTGGTACGTGGAGACCACCGCGCGAAGGGCGTTCAGCCCGGGTCGCCCAAGGATAGCGTTGTAGGCCGAGGGAACACGGACGACCAAGAACCCGAGTCGCATCGTGACTTCTGCGGGTGCGACGCCCGCAGTCACAGGCAGCTCAACGACACCTTCCGCCGGGACAGCGTCACCGGTGAATCCTACGAGGGGGGTGGACATTTTGTGCAACAACTGTCTGGACAAGCTCATCTTTTGGAAGGCCTCGTAAAACAAAATATCAGCTGAGCTTCCACTATCCACAAGAACACGCCTTACATCATAGTTTGCCATAGTGAGGGAGATCACCATGGCGTCATCGTGGGGAGTCTGAACCCCCTTTACATCCTCATCAGAAAAGGTGATTACATTGCCGACCCTCTGCCTCTTTACGACGGCCGTCCCTGACGCTTCCGTCGAGCCCCCTGCGTTCCTCACGGGCCGAGAGCAGCCCCCAGTGATAGTGTGGATCACGCCCGCAACGGGTCGATTCTGCTCCCGAGGCTCCGGAGGAGCCGGGTCGGCCGGACGCGGGTCTGCGGGGGGACGTCGGTCGCTCACATATCGACCGAGACGCCCCCGACGGATAAGAGCCTCGATCTCGTCCCGAAGCTGGAAGCAGTCCTCTGTGTCGTGGCCGTGGTCTCGGTGGTACTCACAGTACGCCCGGGAGGGCCTCTTTCCAGGGATCCTTCGTATCTGTCTCGGGGCCGGGAGGTCCTCCCGCCCCTTGATCTCCATAAGGATCTGGGCCCGGGGAGTCAGGAGAGGGGTGTACCGGTTGAAACGTCGGGGCGGAGAACGAGGGCGTGGGGCGCCGTGGTTCTTCGCCGGCGACGGGCTTCTGCGCCGACGCTGGGGCGTCGGGCTCCTCCTCTGGCGTGCCTCTTTCCGCCTTTTCTTCCCAAGCTTTGGAGGGATCTCGGCAGCCTCCTTGCTCCGGTGGGCGGACGCCGAGGTCCGCATACTGGTTCGCCCGGGACAACAGCTCTGGGAAGCTCCGCGGCAGGCGTTTGTCCAGGGAGAAGGTGAGCCTGCCTTTCCGGAAGCCACGCTTCAGGGCTGAAAGAGCTACCTCCTGGCTCAGGTTCCGGACCTCCAGCGTAGCCCTGTTGAAGCGGGTAAGATAATCCCGCAGGCTTTCTCCCTCGTTTTGCCGGACGTCAAAGAGGGAGTCGGAGACCAGTCGCCGCCGGCTACTGACGGCGAAATGAGTGATGAAGAGGCGAGTGAACTGGTCGAAAGATCGGATTGAGTCAGCCTCCAGCCCGGCGAACCACGCCCTCGCCGGGCCACGGAGGGTTGCCGGGAAGGCCTTGCAGAGAAGGGGATCCGATGCTCCGTGGAGGAGCATAAGGGTCCTGAAACTCTCGACGTGATTCCGCGGGTCTGCCGCCCCGTCATAGGGCTCGATCGCCGGCATTTTCAACCCCGGGGGATTCGGGGTCCGCAAGATCCTCGATGCAAGCGCCGGCTGGGAGGAGATCTCTAAGTCGGCGAAGGAATCTTTGGAATGGCCCTTCAGGACCTGGAGTTGTCGGTGGAGATCGTCCACCCGCCGGTCCAGGGAGCGCGACCGGTGGGTGGGAGACAAGGAGCGGCGAGTGGGGGACCGACTGGAGCGCGGGTTCCTCGAGGACTGGGGGGTCTGGGAACGCGCCCGGGCCCGCCTCTCGTACCCCGCGCAGCTCCGATGGGAAGGTCCCGGCAGAATAGACCGTGCCCGAGAATCCTCCTCGCCCTTCCTTTAGCGCCAACTGTTGCTGGTGGTCCAAACCGAGAACGATTGGCACAGCGGTATGAACGGGGTTCCCTTTGAGTTGCTTTGGTTGCGCTCCGCCCTCCGCCGTGAAACCTGCAAGCAAGCCTCGCACCACCACCGGGGTAGTGGGGGCCCTCCGACGATCAAGTCAGAGGAGATCGAAGGAGAAGGAGAAGGAGAAGGTAGTAGGTGAGATGATACTCTGGAAGATATATCTTACCCTCCCCCTTCCCCTCCCAGCCTCATATATATCAGGCTGGGGGGTTTTTCCGGGGATTCGTCATCGTGTGGCACGATGGGGCTGCCACTGACATGGCCGTTACAGGGCATCGTGGGGCAGCGCTGGGTACAGCCATGGCAGGGCATAGTGGAGCTCCGCTTTGTACGGCTGTTATAGGGGATCGTGGGGCAGCGCCGGATACGGCCGTTGCAGGGAGTAGTGGAGCAGGGGGCCGCGGCGTGCCTCAGAGGAACAGTCTGTTGTTGTCGAGAGATTGCCGACTCGGGGTCGGATTGCTGGATCAAGGGGCAGCCGACTCGGGGTCGGGCTGCGGAGCCGAAGATATCCGACCCGAGGTCGGATTGCTGGATCAAGGGGCAGCCGACTCGGGGTCGGGCTGCGGAGCCGAAGATATCCGACCCAAGGTCGGATTGCTGGATCAAGGGGCTGTCGTAGTCTTCCTGGGCGCGCGTGCCGGTCACGTGGGGCATGGTGGCTAAGTTCCCCCGTAACACCTCAAATTCTCAACTCCTTGAAATTATGTGTCATCATCTATTAATTTCTTGGACGATTCATGGACACATACAAACATGAATGAAAAATAAATTGCCCAATCTTATTTATTAATAAGTGTCAAATTACAAATTTATGCCCTAGATTACAAATATGCGTCAGCCACGTTAGCTTCTAGGACATACTTCTAACAGAGGGGAGGAAATCCGGGTCTTAGGGAAGAAGAAGGAGACAGAGGGCCTGTAAGCGCCTCTCTTCTGACCTCTGTCGACTTTTTCTTCCCTCCCTCCCTTGGTCGGCCCCCATCGCCGGCGACTGCAACAGTGGCGGCCGGCGATGGTTCGGCCAGTAGTGGTCGAGGTGTGTTGAGTTGGGGAAGGAGAGGGCAGCCACCATGGCTATTACCCTTGGACCAAAGAGATTTGAGGGAGAGGGATGTACTCCCAACCATGAAGAGAGAGGGATCTTCCTTTCTCTTGGTCTCTTCACCGGGACCGGCCATCATCGCCGGCGTGGCTGCGGCCACGGCTGGCGACGACATAGGCCGGTGGTACAAGGCTAGGAGTCGGGCCATCCCGACTGCCCTAGATCTGGAGGGATTGAGATGTTTGGAGACTTGGTGATGGACCCCATAGTAGATGTGAATTATGATTTAGAATATTTAAATATTAAATAATTTAGTTTGTGATTTATAATTGATGTTGTATGGAAAGAGTCAGCGGTGCCAGGAGATTTTGATCAGGGGACTTAGTACCCCAGTGCGTAGGTTGTGATTCGGATCCTTGTTTGAGTCAGTCTACAATTTCTTGTAAGAATCCTTACATCTGAGCACCTCTATTTATGCATGTATTGGATTTATCGTTGGATATATTTTTATCAGTATGTTGTTAATAATTTTATGAGCTTGTATGACACATATGAGGTGTGCATTTGGTTTATTATGAAAGTATTGGAATAATTAAATTGGGAAGAATTATTATATTTTTGAGAATACATGAAAATATGTGATGTGATGGGAATTTGATTAAACATATGAAATTAGACATGTAAAATGGTTTGGACTAGCCTTGTCATGAGATAGCCTCTACGAGCTTATGCGTAGGATAGCCGCTACGAGCTTATGCGTGGGATAGCCTCCACGGGCTTACGCGTGGGATAGCCTCTACGAGCTTATGCATAGGATAGCCTCCACGGGCTTACGCGTGGGATAGCTGCCACGAGCTTATGCGTGAGATTTGTGCAGTCTTGGACTGGGTTATGATCTTGGTTAGTCCAAAACCAGAAGTGAAAAGTCTTAAAACTTGGGGATCAGAGTAATACGAAAGTGAATCACATAATGTGTAAAGAGGATTTATGTATATGTACTAGTTATATATACTTGTTGTTTGTTGAGCTTTTGAAATGATGATATGACATTTATTTGTTACTTTGATTATTTTATTATTATTACTGTTATGGGGGAATTGAGCCGCCATGCCCCACGTGATCGGCACGCGTATCCAGGAAAGCTACAGCTGCCCTATGATCCAGCACTCCGACCCCGAGTCGGACCTCCTCGGCTCCGCAGCCTGACCCCGGGTCGGCTGCCCTATGATCCAGCACTCCGACCCCGAGTCGGACCTCCTCGGCTCCGCAGCCCGACCCCGGGTCGGCTGCCCTATGATCCAGCACTCCGACTCCGAGTCGGACCTCCTCGGCTCCGCAGCCCGACCCCGGGTCGGCTGCCCTATGATCCAGCACTCCGACTCCGAGTCGGACCTCCTCGGCTCCGCAGCCCGACCCCGGGTCGGCTGCCCTATGATCCAGCACTCCGACCCCGAGTCGGACCTCCTCGGCTTCGCAGCCCGACCCCGGGTCGGCTGCCCTATGATCCAGCATTCCGACCCCGAGTCGGAGATCTTTTGATAACGACAGGCTATTCTCCAGAGGCACGCCGCGGCCTCCTGCTCCACTACTCCCTGCAACGGCTGTACCCGATGCTGCCCACGATCTCCTGTATCAACCGTACAAAGCGGAGCTCCACTACGCCCTGCCATGACCGTACCCAGCGCTGCTCCACGACGCCCCGTAACGGCCATGTCAGTGGCCATTCTATCGTGCCCCACGACGACAAACCCCCCTGAGAGACCTCCCAGCCAGGTATATATGCGGCTGGGGGGAGAAGGGGGGGGGTAAGCAATACCTCCCAGAGCACTCTCTCCCACTTGTGATTATCATCTCTCCTCCTCCAATCTCCTCTGACTTGACCGTCGGAGGGCCATCACCACCCTGGTGGTGGTGCAAGGCTTGTTTGCAGGTTCCTTGGCGGAAGGTGGAGCGCAACCAGCACCAACCAAGACAACTCAGGCGGAACCCCGTTCACACCGTCGTGTCAATCGTTCTCGGTTTGGACCACCAGCAACAGTTGGCGCTAGAAGGAGGGCCGAATCTCAGAACGATCGTAATGGCACGGCGAGGTGGTCGCGGAGCTTCCAATGCTTCCGGTCGCGGAGCCTCTCGCGCCTCTGGCCGGGAGGCTGCTGCGTCCCCAACACACTCTCAGCAGCATTCCACCGCTTCTCCTCCCATTCAGACGGTCGAACCTGCTCAGTTCGACCAGCTAGCCCAGCAGGTTCGCACCCTCGCGGAGGCAGTGCAGAATCTGCAGGGTGTGATCTCTCGGGTGCCGCAGCGGGCTCAGGAGCCGCTGCTCCCCGAGCACTCGCCTCTTCCTCACAACCCGCGCTCCTTCCTCTCCCATGGAGAGGAGCGCCGGCGCGGGGAGGATTCTCGAGTGCGGTCCATTCTGCCAGGACCTTCTCATCGGAGCTGCGCGGGGTACGAGAGGCGGACCCGGGCGCGTTCTCAGACACCCCAGTCCTCGAGGGGCCCGCACTCCAGTCGGTCCCCCTCGCGCCGCTCCTTGTCTCCCACCCACCGGTCGCGCTCCCTGGACCGGCGGGTGGACGATCTCCACAGACAGCTCCAGGTCCTGAAGGGCCACTCCAAAGATCCCTTCGCCGACTTGGAAATCTCCTCCCAGCCGGCGCTTGCCTCAAGGATCCTGCGAACCCTAAACCCTCCGGGGTTCAAAATGCCGGCGATCGAACCCTACGACGGGGCGGCGGACCCACGGGACCACGTGGAGAGTTTCAGGACTCTTATGCTCCTCCATGGAGCATCGGATCCTCTCCTCTGCAAGGCCTTCCCGGCGACCCTCCGCGGCCCGGCAAGGGCGTGGTTCGCCGGCCTGGAGGCTAATTCCATCCAGTCCTTCCACCAGTTCACCCGTCTCTTCATCAGCCATTTCGCCGTCAGTAGCCGGCGAAGACTGGTCTCCGACTCCCTCTTCGATGTCCGGCAGAACGAGGGAGAGAGCCTGCGGGATTATCTCACCCGCTTCAACAAGGCAACACTGGAGGTCCGGAATTTGAGCCAGGAGGTGGCTCTCTCAGCCCTGAAGCGAGGCTTCCGGAAGGGCAGACTCACCTTCTCCCTGGACAAACGCCTGCCGCGGAGCTTCCCGGAGCTGTTGTCTCGGGCAAACCAGTATGCAGACGCCGAGGAGGCAGCCTCCCACCGGAACAAGGAGGCCGCCGAGGCCCCTCTAAAGCCCGGGAAGAAAAGGCGAAAAGAGGCACCCCAGAGGAGGAGCCCGACGCCTCAACGCCGGCGCAGAAGCCCGTCACCAGCAAGGAACCACGGCGCCACACGCCCTCGTTCTCCGCACCGATGCTTCAACCGGTACACCCCACTCCTGGCCCCCCGGGCCCAGATCCTCATGGAGGTCAAGGGGCGGGAGGACCTCCCGGTCCCGAGGCAGATGAAGAAGATCCCTGGGAGGAAGCCTTCTCGGGCGTACTGTGAGTACCACCGAGACCACGGCCACGATACCGAAGACTGCTTCCAGCTTCGGGACGAGATCGAGGCTCTCATTCGCCGAGGGCGTCTCGGTCGATATGTAAACGACCGACGTCCCCCCGCAGACCCGCGTCCAGCCGACCCGGCCCCTCAGGAGCCTCGGGAGCAGAATCGACCCGTTGCGGGAGTGATCCACACCATCACTGGGGGCTGCTCTCGGCCCGTGAGGAACGCAGGGGGCTCGGCGGAAGTATCAGGAGTGGCCGTCGCGAAGAGGCAGCGGGTCGGAAATGTAATCACTTTTTGTGATGAAGATGTAAAGGGGGTTCAGACTCCCCACGATGACGCCATGGTGATCTCTCTCACTATGGCGGACTATGATGTAAGGCGTGTTCTTGTGGATAGTGGAAGCTCAGCTGATATTTTGTATTACGAGGCCTTCCAAAAGATGGGCTTTTCCCGACAATTGTTGCACAAAACATCCACCCCCCTCATAGGATTCACTGGAGACGCTATCTCGGCCGAAGGTGTCATCGAGCTGCCTGTGACTGCGGGCATTGCACCCGCAGAAGCCACGGTGCGGCTCGGGTTCTTGGTCGTCCGTGTCCCCTCGGCCTACAACGCTATCCTCGGACGACCCGGACTGAACGCCCTTCGCGCGGTGGTTTCTACCTACCATTTGCTCATGCGGTTCCCCACAGCGGCCGGGATTGGAGAGGTCCGAGGTGACCAGCCGACCGCACGGCAGTGTTTCCTAGCAACTCTCAAAGGGAAGAAGCCCATGGAGGCCCTAAGCGTCGAGTCACTTGACGCCAGAGACGAAGTGGCCTTGCGGCACGGGGAGCCGGCCGAGGGCGTAATCGAAGTTCCCCTCGAAGAAGGCCGCCCGGACCGCACGGTCCGGGTCGGTGCCAACCTCGACTTGGAAGCTCGGCTCCGGTTAGTGGAATTCCTCCGAGCCAATGCAGATGTGTTTGCCTGGTCGGCGGCCGATGTACCTGGGATCGACCCGGAGGTCGTTTCTCACGCCCTCAACGTCGACCCGACCCACCGACCAGTAAAGCAAAAGAAGAGACACTGTGCCCCGGATCGGATCCGGGTGGTCGACCAGGAGGTAGACAAACTCTTGGAGGCAGGTTTCATAAGAGAGGTGAGCTACCCCGAGTGGCTGGCAAACGTCGTACTTGTCCGGAAGGCGAGCGGGAAGTGGAGGATGTGCGTCGACTACACCGACCTGAACAAGGCGTGCCCCAAGGATAGCTTTCCGCTTCCACGGATAGACCAACTGGTCGACGCGACTTCCGGATATCAGCTACTGTCTTTTATGGACGCCTTCTCCGGCTACAACCAAATAATGATGGCTCCACAGGACGAGGAGAAAACTGCCTTCATAACAGACCGGGGGCTGTACTGTTACAAGGTAATGCCCTTCGGTCTGAAGAACGCTGGCGCCACTTACCAGCGCCTCGTCAATAAAATCTTCAAGGAGCAGATCGGCCGGAATATGGAGGTGTACGTGGACGATATGCTGGTAAAAAGCCGCCATGCAGACCAGCACATTGCAGATCTGGAGGAGACTTTCACCACCTTGCGAAAGTTTCGCATGAAGCTAAACCCAGCGAAGTGCGCTTTTGGTGCTTCGGCCGGGAGGTTCCTCGGTTTCATTGTCAACCAGCGCGGGATCGAGGCCAACCCGGACAAGATCAAAGCCATCCAAGATATGTCCCCTCCGACCAAAGTGAAGGAGGTTCAGGAGCTCGCTGGAAGGGTCGCCGCGCTCGGACGATTTGTGGCAAAGTCGGCCGAACGCTGCCAACCATTCTTCAAGGTGTTGAAGCGCCCAAAAGACTTCCTCTGGACGGCCGAATGTCATGCGGCGTTCGACCAGCTCAAGGAGTACATGGCGTCTCCTCCCCTGCTGTCCAAGCCGCAAGAGGGGGAGATGCTCTACCTTTACCTGGCGGTCTCCCCAACCGCAGTCAGCGCAGTACTGGTTCGGGAAGAGGCAAGACTTCAGAAGCCTGTATACTACATCAGCCGAGTCCTCCGGAATGCCGAGACGCGGTACACGAAGGCTGAGAAGATCGCCTTCGCGCTGCTGACTGCGACCAGGAGGCTTCGCCCCTATTTCCAGGCTCATTCTGTCACCCTTTTGACCGATCAACCACTGCGGCAGATTCTCAGCAATCCAGAGAATGCGGGACGGCTGGTGAAGTGGGCAGTAGAACTTGGTGAGTTCGACATCCGCTACCAGCCCCGACCAGCCATCAAGGCCCAGGTGCTCGCGGACTTTCTCGCTGAGTGCACTGTGCAGGAGGCGGAACCTAAGCCGCCGGAGACACCCAGCCTCGATCTCCCGATCTGGACGCTCCACATTGACGGGTCGTCGAACCCTGAAGGTGGAGGGGCTGGGCTGGTCCTCACCAATCCCGATGGAGTGATAGCCGAGTATGCCTTGAGGTTCGGATTTCCAGTGACCAACAATGAGGCGGAGTACGAGGCCCTAGTCGCGGGACTCAAACTCGCCAAGGAGCTCGGCATCCGGCGTCTGAAAGTCTTCACCGACTCCCAGCTGGTGGTCGGGCAGGTTCGAGGGGAGTTCGAGGCGCGGAGCCCGACCATGCAGAGCTACGTCCATAAGGTGCAAACACTCATTCCCGACCTCGGCAGTGTTGACATTCAGCAGGTCCCGAGGAGCGAAAATGCCAGGGCCGACAGGTTGTCCCGCCTAGTGGACGCAGACGCGCACAACTTGTCGAGGGCAATCTACCTGGAGACCCTGGATGCCCCGAGCATTGACGGGGCTGGAGCGGTGATGGCAATTGATCCGGAGCCGTCTTGGATGGACCCGCTCGTCGCCTACCTCGCCGAAGGAATCCTCCTTGAAGACGAAGATCAGGCCCGGCGGCTTGTAAAGAAGTCCGCCCACTACGTACTTTATGAAGGGAGGCTGTATCGGACCTCGTTTACCGCCCCCCTCTTAAGGTGCCTCCGCCCCGCGGAAGCGGCCTACGCCCTCGGCGAAGTCCACGAAGGCATCTGCGGATCGCACTTGGGGGCTAGGTCCTTGGCGCATAAGATCATGAGGCAAGGCTACTATTGGCCGACCTTGTTGGAGGACTCGAAGGACCACGTGCGGAAATGCGACGCCTGCCAGCGCCACGCCAACGTCCAGAGAGTCCCCTCTGTCCCCTTGGCGCCAATCACCGCGCCCTGGCCCTTCGCACAGTGGGGAATGGATATCCTCGGACCATTCCCCGTCGCTTCGGCCCAGCGGAAATTTTTGATTGTCGCCATCGACTACTTCACCAAGTGGGTGGAGGCAGAGCCACTGGCCACCATCACGGAGGCACAAGTCCGGAAGTTCGTGAAGAAGAACATCATTGTCCGATTTGGAGTACCTCGGGTCCTCATCTCGGATAACGGTCGACAGTTTGATAACAAGCACTTCCGGGACTTCTGCGAGGAATTCGGGATCGAGCATCGGTTCACATCCGTGTCGCATCCCCAAACCAACGGCGAGGCCGAGGTCACAAATCGGACAATCCTCCAAGGTATCAAAGCGCGGATCGGCCGGACGGGGCAAGCTTGGGTCGAGGAACTCGAGAATGTCCTTTGGGCGTATCGGACCACACAACGGACTCCTACTGGAGAGACGCCTTTCAGCCTAACCTATGGCACGGAAGCCGTTGCCCCCGTGGAGCTCGGACTCCCCTCGCCTCGGGTGGCCGCGCACCGACCCGAGGCCAATTCAGAGCAACTCCGAGGGAACTTGGATCTCTTGGAAGAGGCAAGGGAAATGGCTCAGGTACGGATGGCAATGTATCAGCAGAGGGTGGCCCGATATTACAACTCCAAAGTCCGACCGAAGCTTTTCAGAATTGGAGATCTGGTGCTGAGGCGAGCTAAGGCATTTCAACCTACGGAAGGTGGGAAGCTAGCGCCAAATTGGGAAGGCCCGTATAAAGTTCGTTGGGTAAACCGACCTGGCTCCTACCAGTTGGAAGCCCTAGATGGCCGAGAAATTCCAAGGGGCTGGAATTCCGCTAACCTGCGGATGTATTACCAGTAGAACAACAAGGCCAGAAAGACAATTTAAAAAGGTGCAATACTTTTCATTTCAATAATTTCTGGTTACAGTGGCGTGCTCGTGTGATTACAAGGAATTCCCAGAGGGGAATTAGGGAGTAAAGAAAGTAAAGAAGAGGTGGGGACCCAAACCCTCAACCCAGGGCGGCTGCAGTCCCACCAGAAGTGGGTGCTTCTAACCGGAGGCGCCATCCAGCACCTCACCAAAAAGAGGAGGAGCCGCCGCAGAAGAAGCTCCCGCTGCCCCCAGGGGAACGCCGCCTCCAAAGGATATTCCCATCTTCCCCAGTGGTAGGGAAGAGAAGGGATTCGAGGGGGAAGAGTATATGGAGGCGCGGTCCCGGATTGAGCGTCCGGCGCAGAGCTCAACCGGGAGGCTGAACTTCAAGGAGGGGAGATGTGATCCCGGATGAAACGCCTAGAGCGGAGTTCCGCCGGGGAGACCCTCCTTGTTGATCCCAGATGAAACGGCTAGTTGGCTGAAGTTGTAAGGGGAGCGCCTCCCCTTTCCTTCGACAGGAGTCTCTCAGTCATATGCCAAGGAGGAGGTCCGCGATCCATGGCAACCTGCAGCTCCGGCTTGGCAAATTCCATCGTACCTGCACCTGTATTTATAGCCAAGCTGCGGCCCCCTGGTAGTTCCGATACGGGTGGCTCCAATAAATGCAGGCGCACTGAATCCGGAGCCGTTCCGGCTCCCGAGGCGTATCTCCCCGCGATCTCCTAAGCGTCATTCTCCTTAGATCGCATTCTTTGTGCAGGACGATCCGGATGACGTATACCCCTAGGTCCACGTGTCTCCGCTCGCGCCCAGGCCGCATCCTCCTCGAAGAACCCGCGTATCGCGGCCGCTCAACTAACACTCCTCACCAGCAGCAACTGGCGATCCGATTTCCCAGGTAACGCATTAATTAGCGTTTAATACCCTTCTCGTGTTCCCCCCAGGCAACGCTTGGAGGAGAGGAGAAACACGGTCGCGGCTGGGCACAGAGAAACCCCGATGGGCGGCGAGCGACAAGTGGCCGACCAACGAGTGGAATGTCCCGAGGCTCGGCCCTCGGATGCCTGGCTAACCCGATGATCATCCCGGGAGCAGACTAGCCGGAAGCCCCGACCGGTCGCCTCGGCTTGCGCCAGCCTAGGCCGACCAACGAGTGGAATCTCCCGAGGCTCGGCCCTCGGATGCCTGGCTAACCCGATGATCATCCCGGGAGCAGACTAGCCGGAAGCCCCGACCGGTCGCCTCGGCTTGCGCCAGCCTAGGCCGACCAACGAGTGGAATCTCCCGAGGCTCGGCCCTCGGATGCCTGGCTAACCCGATGATCATCCCGGGAGCAGACTAGCCGGAAGCCCCGACCGGTCGCCTCGGCTTGCGCCAGCCTAGGCCGACCAACGAGTGGAATCTCCCGAGGCTCGGCCCTCGGATGCCTGGCTAACCCGATGATCATCCCGGGAGCAGACTAGCCGGAAGCCCCGACCGGTCGCCTCGGCTTGCGCCAGCCTTGGCCGACCAACGAGCGGAATTTCCCTGAGGCTTGACAACCCTCAGATGCCTGGCTAACCCGATGATCATCCCGGGAGCAGACTAGCCGGAAGCCCCGACCGGTCGCCTCCGCTTGCGCCAGCCTTGGCCGACCAACGAGCGGAATTTCCCTGAGGCTTGACAACCCTCAGATGCCTGGCTAACCCGATGATCATCCCGGGAGCAGACTAGCCGGAAGCCCCGACCGGTCGCCTCGGCTTGCGCCAGCCTAGGCCGACCAACGAGTGGAATCTCCCGAGGCTCGGCCCTCGGATGCCTGGCTAACCCGATGATCATCCCGGGAGCAGACTAGCCGGAAGCCCCGACCGGTCGCCTCGGCTTGCGCCAGCCTTGGCCGACCAACGAGCGGAATTTCCCTGAGGCTTGACAACCCTCAGATGCCTGGCTAACCCGATGATCATCCCGGGAGCAGACTAGCCGGAAGCCCCGACCGGTCGCTTCGGCTTGCGCCAGCCTTGGCCGACCAGCGAGCGGAAGAATTTCCTGAGGCCTAACCCTCGGATGCCTGGCTTAGCGCCGGAAGAATTTCCTGAGGACTAACCCTCGGATGCCTGGCCTAGCGCCGGAAGAGTTGCCTGAGGCCTAACCCTCGGATGCCTGGCTCAGCGCCGGAAGAGTTTCCTGAGGCCTAACCCTCGGATGCCTGGCTTAGCGCCGGAAGAATTTCCCTGAGGCTTGACAACCCTCAGATGCTTGGCTAACCCGATGATCATCCCGGGAGCAGACTAGCCGGAAGCCCCGACCGGTCGCCTCGGCTTGCGCCAGCCTTGGCCGACCAACGAGCAGAATTTTCCTGAGGCTTGACAACCCTCAGATGCCTGGCTAACCCGATGATCATTCCGGGAGCAGACTAGCCGGAAGCCCCGACCGGTCGCTTCGGCTTGCGCCAGCCTTGGCCGACCAGCGAGCGGAAGAATTTCCTGAGGCCTAACCCTCGGATGCCTGGCTTAGCGCCGGAAGAATTTCCTGAGGACTAACCCTCGGATGCCTGGCCTAGCGCCGGAAGAGTTGCCTGAGGCCTAACCCTCGGATGCCTGGCTCAGCGCCGGAAGAGTTTCCTGAGGCCTAACCCTCGGATGCCTGGCTTAGCGCCGGAAGAATTTCCTGAGGCCTAACCCTCGGATGCCTGGCTTAGCGCCGGAAGAGTTTCCTGAGGCCTAACCCTCGGATGCCTGGCCTAGCGCCGGAAGAGTTTCCTGAGGCCTAACCCTCGGATGCCTGGCTCAGCGCCGGAAGAGTTTCCTGAGGCCTAACCCTCGGATGCCTGGCTTAGCGCCGGAAGAATTTCCTGAGGCCTAACCCTCGGATGCCTGGCTTAGCGCCGGAAGAATTTCCTGAGGCCTAACCCTCGGATGCCTGGCTTAGCGCCGGAAGAGTTTCCTGAGGTTTAACCCTCGGATGCCTGGCCTAGCGCCGGAAGAACTTCGGGAATCAAAAGTCAGCAAGAAGCAACCAAGAGCTAAAAAAAAAAAAAAAAAGAGGACGAGGGCGAGATGAAGAAATATTCAACGTGCATTAATTTTCAGGGCCGAGGCCCATACAATTGGGCAAAACGCCGACATACAAAAATAAAAAAGACAATGAAAGGTACAAGAGGTCAGCTTGGAGGAACTCCCGGGTCGGGAACGCCGGGCTCGTCCGCGGGAGGTAGGGAAGCAGCAGGAGAACCAGCAGGCGATGGCGCCGGAGAGGAGTCCAGGAGGGAGATCTCGCTCAGGTCAACTTCGGGATACTTAGCCGACACCCTTGCCAGGCCCTCCTCGAAGCCCAAGGTGAAGGCTTCGGCCCCCGCGTCCGACGCGTCATGGACAAACTCGTCAGACTGGCGATAGGTCCGCACTGCCTCCGACATATCATGGGCGAACTCGGCGGACTGGCGATAAGCCTCTACCGCCTGACGCCCGATTTCCGCCCTCTTCTCGGCCAGCTCCGCCTCAGCTCGCTCCATAATCTGAGCCTTGGCCTCCAAGACCTTCGCCACAATCCGGCCTTCGGCCTCAGAGGAGACCCTCAGCAGATCAGCCTGAGCCTCTTTATGCTTCGCCTCGGTAGCAACCCGAGCGGCCTCGGCTTCCTTCAGGCGCGAACGGAGCTCTTGGACGTCCGTGCATGACTTCTCCAGGGCCGACTCCAGTTCGCCTAGTTTGGCTTCAAAAGAGCGGATTCGGTCGCAGGCGTTGTCGGCAGACCGCTGGGCCTTCTCCCACCGCTCTCGATAGTCCGCGATCTTCCGGGACTGCTTTTCAGCCCGTTCCTCCGCCTTCTTGACCCTGCTTTCGAGGCCCGAGGCGGCTTTGAGTTGCTCCCGAGCCTCTGACAGTTGCTCCTCCAGGGCGGCGAAGCCGAGTGCCCGCTCTTCGGCCTCCCGGAGCCTCGCCTCGAGGTCCCCGGTCGTCCTGCCTGCCGCAGCCCGGCCTCCCTCTTCCATTGCTTTCAGCCGGTCCTCGGCCTTCGCCAAAAGCCCCGCCTGTTCCTTGTAGCACTCCTCCAGACGGATCATGTACTGGGCGAGCTAAGAAATAGGAAAAATAAGGGAGTCAGGCGGAGAACAACAGAGCCAATAAATGGTGAAAGACGGCCAGAAGAACACTCACCGACATGAGACAGACGCAGCTGGCGGCCCCAACGTCAGAGACATCCAACTCCCGGACCCGCCGACGGTCCTTCTCCAGCAACACTGTTTCGATGAGATTTCGGGCGCCATCGGTAGTGAAGGCAGACCCCGATTTCTCCCCGGAGCCGGATGGTGGTTCTGCAGCCTTACCCTTATCCATCGCCTGGGGAAGAGTCCGGCTGATCGCGCTCGGGGCGGGGGTCGCCCCAGGAATTGATAGGGTCCCGCTCGGCCGAGGCCTCGGCGCGTCCCTCCTCGAGTCATCAGGAGCCGACCGAGTCGAAGGCCGGGTCGGGGACCGATCACGTCCGACCCGTCCGTCTTGAGCAGGCTCAGGTGGCACCTCCGGAGTAGCGGCAACCTTACCACCGGAGGGCTGATACAGCGTCAGCTGCCGGTCGGTGCCCACGACATCTCCCTGACCGGTGGGCCCGGACTCGTCGGTCGGCATCGGAGGTATCTCCTTACGGGACTTCTTCGCCGGTGGGGCCCCGCTCGGAAGAGCTCGTTTCCTCCTCCGGACTGCTTCCAGCAGGGACGCCCTACCAACAGCCTTCGACTTCACCGACCGCATGACGTCGTCGACCTCTGCAAGAAGGACGGGATGGTCAGGGACTGAGAAACCGAAAGGAAGAAGGAACGAAAGAGAAGAAAAGAGCTAAAGAAACGATGGCGGACTCACGGTCGGTGGGGACCGAGCTCAAACCGACGTTCACCAAGGTATCCTCAGAAATAAGGCGGCCCACCGGGGGAAGCTGGCCCTCGGCGACCAACCCCTTCAAGGCGGCGACGCCCTCGGATTCCTCCCTCGACAACTTCGACAGGCCAATTGGGGACTTCACCGGCATCCTCCAGATTGCCCTGATTTCCCAGGAGGGGTCTGCATCAACGAAAAAGAAGCGCTCCTTCCAGTGGTGAATGGAGGTAGGACCCTCCTTGACAAGGCCGCACCCTCGCCGCGCTGCGAAGCACCACCACCCTTTGTCCTGGGGGTGGCCGCTCAGGCCGTAGAGCTCCCAGAAAACGTTCAAGGTGGCGGGAATCGCATGCAAGCGACAGAGAACCTGGAAGACCGTCAGAGCACGCCACGAGTTCGGCACCAGTTGCGTCGGTGCCATTCCTAAACCCCGGAGCACCTGTAAGACTAGGTCTGAAGGGGGAAAGCGGAACCCGGCCTGGAGGATGCCCTCATTGATGGCGATCTTCCCTCGAGGAGGATGAGACATCCTCTCCTCAGGCCCTGGGAGCGTGACATTGCAGGACTCGGGAAGGTGGTACCGAGCCACAAATCCGTCTAAGTCCTCGGCGACCAGTTTTGACTTGATGCTATCTGCTCCCACTTCGCCCATCCCTAATGGCCAATCTACGGTCAGGACGGGGTCAAGAAGGAGGGAAAGGCCGGAACGACTGGGGTGCACTAGTACAAAAAGAAAAAGTATGAAGAGCTCAAAGTAGAAGAGTGGGAAACTCACTTGAAGAGGAGGAAGAACGGCTCCGAGAGCGTCAAAGGAAAAGCAAGCGAACGTTTCGGCGGCAACAATGGTAGCGCAAAGGAGAAACTCGAAAATGTCCGTAAAGAAGAAGACGGACGGGGGAGGGCCCCCGATTAAATAGGCGAAAGGGCAAGTGACACCTCGATGACGCCAGAAGACGCCTGGCCGCCGAAGGGTCGCTCGCACCCCAAAGGCGAATCGACACCATTAAGGAAGGATGTCCGCCGAAATCCTCAGGTTGCCAGGTCAGCAGCAACCGCCATACGCCATAAAGAAGGCGGGAAGCTTGAAGCGCGCGCGCCTCTCCGAAGGATGGCGGCAATCTCGAAACATCACTCCCTTCACCTGTTCCCCTTCTGGTTCCAGGCTCGGAAGTGGGGGGCTACTGTTATGGGGGAATTGAGCCGCCATGCCCCACGTGATCGGCACGCGTATCCAGGAAAGCTACAGCTGCCCTATGATCCAGCACTCCGACCCCGAGTCGGACCTCCTCGGCTCCGCAGCCCGACCCCGGGTCGGCTGCCCTATGATCCAGCACTCCGACTCCGAGTCGGACCTCCTCGGCTCCGCAGCCCGACCCCGGGTCGGCTGCCCTATGATCCAGCACTCCGACTCCGAGTCGGACCTCCTCGGCTCCGCAGCCCGACCCCGAGTCGGCTGCCCTATGATCCAGCACTCCGACTCCGAGTCGGACCTCCTCGGCTCCGCAGCCCGACCCCGGGTCGGCTGCCCTATGATCCAGCACTCCGACCCCGAGTCGGACCTCCTCGGCTTCGCAGCCCGACCCCGGGTCGGCTGCCCTATGATCCAGCATTCCGACCCCGAGTCGGAGATCTTTTGATAACAACAGGCTATTCTCCAGAGGCACGCCGCGGCCTCCTGCTCCACTACTCCCTGCAACGGCTGTACCCGATGCTGCCCACGATCTCCTGTATCAACCGTACAAAGCGGAGCTCCACTACGCCCTGCCATGACCGTACCCAGCGCTGCTCCACGACGCCCCGTAACGGCCATGTCAGTGGCCATTCTATCGTGCCCCACGACGACAAACCCCCCTGAGAGACCTCCCAGCCAGGTATATATGCGGCTGGGGGGAGAAGGGGGGGGTAAGCAATACCTCCCAGAGCACTCTCTCCCACTTGTGATTATCATCTCTCCTCCTCCAATCTCCTCTGACTTGACCGTCGGAGGGCCATCACCACCCTGGTGGTGGTGCAAGGCTTGTTTGCAGGTTCCTTGGCGGAAGGTGGAGCGCAACCAGCACCAACCAAGACAACTCAGGCGGAACCCCGTTCACACCGTCGTGTCAATCGTTCTCGGTTTGGACCACCAGCAACAATTACTGTGTGGGGCTGTTGGGATTCTTACTGTGCTGGAAAAGCTCATACTACACTTACTTTCTTTTTCAGAGACACTGGATTTGTAGAGACCATTGGGTGGGACGAGAAATGAGATCAGCATGGAGTCTGACTGCTAGATAGATGGAAGTTAATTTATCTTTTGCTTATGAATATTTGAAATTATGTAATTAATCAGTACATTTTAGTTGGATTTGATTTAATTACATTAATAATTGATTTTGGCATTTATGTGAATATTGTACCTTTTAGGCCTTACATGATCTCTAGGGTTCTACTTTAGGGATTATGTGGCCGTGTCACGTGGTCGACCCGAGTGATGGGTTTGGGGCGTGACAACATAAGTCTGTTGTATATTAGCAAGAGTCCCTACACAATCTTTTCATATTCTGTCGACCCAAAATAGGTGGAGTGCTGTATCCAGTTCATCCCATATTATATGTGGCTGAAATTTTTGAACCACCCAAACCATTGCAAAAACTTCCCCTTCCACGTGAAGAGGCTGTAATTAACCGCTTCCATGGATGTATGATGGAAAGCAAAAATCTATTTAGCTCGATATAGCCATCTTGATTGATCGTTCCTATGGAATCTTTGGAAATATATATTCCATTCAAAGCTTGATGATTGATAAATCTTCTATCTATAGTTTCTCCTTGATCCTTCAGTCAACTTAGAGAAAACTTATCATAGTTGGTACAGCAAGGATTAATAATTTATACTAAATTTCTCCAAGCGTTTCACTAGTCTGTGCTGAGTTGCTTGAAGTTGCCTAATATTGTCCTCCAACTTCGTTAATCATGTCTCTTCTGTCAATTTTAGAACCACCTACTGCGATACCGAAGGAAAAGGTATGACAATATATAGAATGGGGACTTCAAGCACAAACATAACTACCTCCACCCGCTACTGCCATGAGAAAGCTAAAGAGAAGGTACTAGATGCTGTACCAAGCCCCCTCCCCCGTGCCCATTCGGAAAAAAAGAACCTCACCTTTAATGATGCAACTAAGATCCCCAACAGTATACTCCTGACAATGTAATAAATCTTTCACTTTGCGGCCTCTCCTTGCTGTGCATGCCGATCCGGTCCTTAACTCAAGAAAGACAGAAATAAACATCGTAGAAAGCAATTTGGGGAGTCAGGGGCAACGTGGATAGGTGTTGCTTTCACGTACTCTGCGTTCGGAAATATCAAAATAAAAAGGTTAAATTTTATTTTTAAGGTCTGACGGAGGAAATAAAATATTTGTTGAAAAAATTATTGTCTCAAAATTACTATATTATTATTTTATAATAGTATTATAACAGAATAATTTATTAAAATAAATTTAGAAAATTGAAAAAAAAGCTTACCTGGATCGAAACGTGTAATATACACTGCCCTAAGAACGTGATTCGTTTTTTAAATATAAGTTTGCGGCGATTTCATCTTCAAGGTACAACAATGCGACTCAGCTCCAGCCTTTCTCTAACAAGCACGATCGTTGAAAAGATTTGACCGGACCACATCATTAATAAATTAGTATTTCCCCAACATCATTAATAAAATAGTATGTACAAAGCTGGGAAGAGGGAAATGTGCACATGAGAGTGTAATGAAGATTGCATTAGAGGTATCATGAGATCAAAAAGGCCTGGTTACCATCTGTTAGTCATGGCTACCAACAAGGGATCCAGCAAAGTCCGAAGCTTCCTGTGGCTCTCAATTACCTTGCTCGCGCATAAATTTCTCCAGTTTTGGAAAGTGTAAATTTTTTTTGGAGAACAGAGTTGGATGATGATTTTTTCCCAAGGAAAATTCTCTTATTCCCTGCCAAATTTTTCGGCTCGGGGCAATGAGCATCTGATCCCAAGCTCTTCTCATCAACGAGCGAATCTTATTGTGTCTCCACAATGGCCAAAGGATCTGAAGATTTGAATCTTATTGAGCGCCTTTCAAATTGAGACGTGCCATTAGAGATGACCAAAAGCTTCTGAAGAATGGGCAAATGATAGGAAGATGTTAAATAGTTTAAAAGGTAGATCTACATAGTGTACATGCAGAACTTACGTAAAACGTCCTTTATCAAGCACCTCCCCAGTGTGTAGTCTTGCTGGAGGAAGACTTTAACTGACAGGGAAATTTGCTTGTCTTGAGGGTCTGATAACTGACAGAAGAGCCGGCGATGATACAAGTTATATTGATTCATGGAGTGAAAGCGAACCAAACAACCAAAAATTCCATTTCGAATTCCTCCAATTCCACTGTGAAATAACTGAAGTGTTCGCCTTAGTTGCCCTAAGATACTCAAGTAAAGATAAGTGAAAGTGGGATTGACCCTATCCGGGAGTCCGATCATGTTCCTTACTGATGTTTTTCGAAATAGGTGAAACATTAACTGCGGATCTTTTAACATGTATACCAAATTTTCGTCTAGCATAATAAGCACTATTAGTCTGGTTCTTCCTTGGATCTCATGAGACATGATTAATTTTCATAGGAAAATCTATGAAATGGAGTTCATTAGACAGGAGGGGTTAGAGAGAAATTTGTGAGGATAAAAACTTACAGGGACACCCTCATAATTAAAATATTTGAAATGTTAATAGTATATTCTAGGGCTGGGGTTTCTCTTTGAACATTAAAATTATTGCTGCCATGCATGGAATGTTAATATTGTATTCTTTGAGGACATAACAAATAGCGAGGCATTTGAAAAAGTACAGAAAATAGATTACTAAGCTTATTTAATAGTCACCATAACTGATGAGGTACAACAGGCATTTGACCTCCAAAACTGAGAAAAAGAGCAGACTGAGCCTCTTCAGGGGATGGAACGAAAGGACGGATTTGAGATATGACAGGAGGTCATGTGACATGCTTGATTATCTTAGGAAGAGGCCGCAAGGCGGAGTCCTTGGAGGAGTTGGAGGAACGTGGGAAATCTGCGAGGAATAAAAACTGACAAGGGCATTTTGAGAATTTAAAATAAAAATATTACAAGGATATCCCGAGATAGGGTTAGGGGCATTTTGAGCATAAAAGAATTAAAACATTATAAAGACAGGAGCAAAGGTGGACCGGATAATTTGCGTCCAAATTTACTTTCATATCTATATCTATCTAAATATGGATAGAAATTTGAGCATTTAACTAATATATATATTTATTTTTATATTTGTCAAAGAAAAATAGATATGTATATAGATAGACAACTGTTTGATTTATATCTGAATATCCGATTTTATTTGTAACTATATTTAATTTTATATAGTACTTATAAACTTTAGAGGAAATAAATAACCTTATTAGCATTCCATTAACTTGATTTACTATCCATATAGTAATATTTTTGATTTTACGACCATAAAGTTTAATTGTTCGATTTATATCTATATGTATATCCATATTTATAATATTCGATTTGTATTTATATCCATTTATAACAAATATGGATATGAAGTTTTGCTTTCAACTAACATCTATTAATATTTATCAAACAAAATAAATATAGATATGGATATATTGATATCCGATCCGATTTCGACCCTACATATAATGTTCTAGAACTGGGTTATTTTGAGAATAAAAAAAGATTTTTACGTACTAATTCTCGTGCCTAAGAACCATAGGATGGCATGCGTGAACAGATTAGAAGCCCATCAATGCCTCATGATTTGCATCCACACGTGTGTGCATGCACGTGTGGATGTGTCCCTGTCAAGGAATAAGGGATTATGGAAACTGTTTGGTTCTAATTATCGTGGGCGCTCTCGGATTTGCACGCCATTGTAAACTACAGATTTTTAAGAACAAGAATATAATTGCAACTAGAGAGTCCATATAGGTGGACATCCTAATCTTGCTGAGCCCCTGTGAGTCTCCGCTCCTATTAGCAAGCAATTGGTTATTCTTGCAATATATACAGTGAAATGTAACATCTTGAAACAATCTTTTTATAATCTTAGGAAAAATAATCATGGATTAAAAAGTGCTTCCGAAGGCACTTATTATTATCCCACTACAACAAATGTTGGTTTTGCCGACTGACTTTTCCCGGCGCTAGGGGAAAGCGTCGGTAAAGTTTGGCTCAGCGCCAACCTTTGCCGACGCTTTGTGTTAGCGTCGGGAAATCTCAACAAACAACGACGCTCTAAAGCGTCGTTAAAAGTTTAAGAAACAACAGCGTCGTTAGAAAACTTAAAATCCCCAACCCCTCGCTCGGCCCCCTCTCCTCATTTCCTATCGATCGATGCCTTAGCTGCGAGCGCGCCGACTTCCCCGCTGCCGTCGACCTCTCTTTCTGAGGTAAGCCACCTCCTTCTCCTCCTCCTCCTCCTCCTCCTCCTCAAACTAATCTCACCTCCATCCCTAGCCCCGATCGGCGATTGAAGATTCCGCTACTCCGCCGCCGTCGACCTTGCCGTCGTCTGAGGTAAGCCTCCTACTCCTCCTTCTCTTCCTTCTCCTCCTCCTCCTCCTCCTCCTCCTCCTCTTTGTTTTCTTCTTGTCTTTAACTCTCGCCCGGCCCCGTCTCCTCATCCTCTGCCGGTCGATGCCCTAGCTGCGCGCCGACATCTCACCTCCATCCCGAGCGAGCTGTAGCTACTCCGCCGCCGTCGACATCGCCATCATCTGAGCTAAGTGATCCTCATACTCTCCGTATAGAAATTTTCCAAGCCATTCAAAGAATATGCCAATGTTTAATGCTCAATAACCATTGTTCTTAGTTTCATTGCATCTCATCATCGAATCTTGTGATAAGGTAAAACAAAAAAAAAAATCTCCATCTTCTTATAGACCAACAAGCCCATGGGTTAGGGTTTAGACTCAGGACTTCGGCGAACTTTTAAAGGATGCCGAGCTAGGTAGGCTAGTAGGTCTGATTTGTGCAGAATATTTCTGCTGGATTATCTAAACAAGTCCTAAATAATATTTTTACCATGAGTTAAAGAAAAGGCTTCTAGTCATCACTGGTTTAAGATTTCAAATCTGTGCTGGCCTTTTGCTCACCACACAAGTATATGATACTGATATAGTGATATCAAAATGCGTTACTGCTTACACTGCAACCATAATCAAAATTACATGCAATTTCTTTTGAATCCTTGCAAACTACAATTGAAAATCAGAACAAGTTCCTACTTGTATGAGACAAACAAGAAGGGGGTAAATAAAGACTATAGGTCAGATTAAGGTTCACCTCGATTGCATTATTGCCGCTTTGAGTGTTTGCAATAATTAGGCTAAGGTTAATTTATGAGTTAAGAGTGCTTGGAACTCTTAACTCGGGAACCAAATTTATCTAATAACCAGGTTAAGTAGGATTGAACATTACCTGTATCTATTTATGCCAAATCAAAATTTGCTTATTTTAGTTTAGCTATCTGTCAGATTGATAGATTAGATCATAAATTACCCCTCCCAATCCGTATGTCAACCTTGTGGATAAGGTAGTTCAGCTAGATCAGCAACTGTTGAAAGTGAATCAGTTACCAAACATGAACGTCATGGCCTGACAAGTTTTACATTCGTATATTTTTGAAGTATAGGTTTATCACAGCAATGTAACATTCATGTTAATATTCATAATTTCATCTATATGAATGTCTTACAATTTTTTTTTTGTTTTAAATATCTCTTCTAATGTCAATTCAGCACGTTGACCAAAATGATTCAAAAGTCATGAGAGCAATTGCTTGTAATTAGGGGACCTGTTTAGTAATCTTCTGTTGAAGTAAATAATTCCAGTTTTCATGTTACTAGCAGAAATTCATTGCTATTTGTATGGTATTTCTGATGATTCTGTCATAATAATGGAGTCTGTTTCATTCCTTAGCATCAGGTGGTCTATTTTATCCAATTATTTCATTGACAGTCTGATTTGGGTCCTGACATAAAATTAAAATATGTGGGAGAATAGATGGTGTTTTCTTCGAGAGGTAGATTTCTGCCTTTTATTTGCCATGCTTGGGGCTTACAAATTTAGGGCATTGGTTGAAAAGTTGCTTTGGAACAAGGTTACCACTCCGATCAGGGATATCCTAGGTTGGGTGCTATACTGTGCAAGCGATTGAGAAGTTTGGTTTTTATACTTGATGGAAGTGTAATACTAAGGAAAATGTAATGCAACCTTCAATTCTTATTTTCTGGCTAAATGGAAGTGTGTATCTATATATATATATATATATATATATATATATATATAAAGAAGAAGATGGTTTAGAAATCAAAAGCCTCTAATTAATTTAACTTATGAACATTATAATTGACAAGAAGCCATTCAATTCAATCATCCATGCGATCAGGATTATCACAAGGATCGTATGAAAAGAAAAACAGAGAGAATCATGAATCTTAATCTTGGACTTTCCAAGCGTGAGGCAATCTGCCTCCCGTCCTACTGAAGTGGCTCCTCCCGTCCCTCTCAAATGAAACGCAGGTTCACCACCACCATTATCAGCAAAGATAATTAATGTAAACAGCAAAGATGATTCTCTTTCTGCAACACCATGCTGAAACCCAAGTTAAAGGGATAGTGAGAACTGAAATGAAGTAGCACTTTTACAAGGTAAAAAAGTAGGCAGTGGAGTAAAAAAAAGAGTTAAAGATGAGATGAGAGTGTATTTGAGAGGGAGATGCAGATACAAATCCCCTCTTCTTTTACTTTTTTAATAGTAAGTGTGGTGGTATGTGTTTTTGTATGAGTATGTGTGTTTTTTTGATTGTTCATTTTCTCCAATAGTTTTTTGCAAGAGCATACGTAGGTATGTTTTGGTAGGTCTTTATTAGTGTGGGGTTTGCGAGGTGGTCTAGGGCAAGGGAAATGTTTAGAGAACCTTCCTTTTTGCATTGGGAACTGGGAGCTTTCCAGGGTTTTGAGGGTATTAGCCTTAAAGTAACCCTGCAACCCTAGGGCTGTTGATGTGATCAGATGGTCCTAGAATGTTGGGCTGCATGGGGTTGGCCTTAGCTGAATCAATGGGCTACGTCTTGTGTCTCTTATAGGGCTTTGATAGCTTATGAATGTTTGGTGGTATTTTGAGACAAAACAGCTTTTTGCATTGTTTGGATCCAGAATTTTGCCTGATCATCTTTAGCTTGGGGTTCGACCGATCTGGATCAAATTACTGAACAACATATGCTTCTCGAAATCTTATATTTTGTATTAATAAAATTTGCCAAGATCTTTTTGTACCATGAGTTCGTATTGGTTATTCATACCCTAATTTAGTTTAATATTTTTTTATATTACTTGCAGTTCAATCAGTTTTTTAATAGAATGGACAAAAGTTGGATAAATAAGTCGAGATCCAGTGTCGAATATTTGAATGGAGTTCAGAATTTCATTAAATTTGCTTTTGAGAAATCTGAAATGAATGGGAATATTTTTTGTCCATGTCAAAAATGTATAAATTGTTATGCTATCGCTCCACAAATCGTTGAAGAATATTTGATATGGAATGGTTTTCTGAAGGGTTATACAAAATGGATATTTCATGGAGAGTCTAAATTGTCGTCTTCATCTAACCAACCCTTAATTATAGAACACACTGCTAGTGTTGGATCTAGTAACACAGACAGAAATCCTGTTGTAGAAGATGATATGAGGGGCTTACTCAGAGATGCTCTTAAACATAATATTAGAAATTTAATAGATTTTAGTGGAGAGCAAGAAGGAGCTCCAATAGGTGATGAGCATACCGTTATTGAATCTATACATGTTGAGGAACCTATAGACTCTGAAGATAACACAACTCGGTATCATAACTTGCTGAAAGATTATGATAAAGAACTATATCCGGGTTGTAAGAATTTTACGAAGATTTCTTTTATGGTGCATTTATTCCATTTGAAATATTTGAATGGATGGTCTGGAAAGTCTTTTACTATGCTTCTTCAATTATTAAAAGATGAATTTCCAGAAGGTGTTATTTTGCCGTCAACTTCTTATGAAGCCAAAAAATTAGTAAAAGACTTGAATCTTGGATATGAGAAGATACATAGTTGTCCAAATGACTGTATTTTATATCGTGGTGATAATATTAATGAAGATTCGTGCCGAACATGTGGGTCTTCACGATGGAAAAAACAAAATGAAGACAAGCATGATTTGTCGAATGAAGTGGATGCTGCACAGTCTAAAAAAATTTCGGCTAAAGTTTTGAGGTATTTTCCTCTCATACCTAGATTGAAAAGGATGTATGCATCATCAAAGACGGCTTCCTTAATGAGATGGCATGATGAAGAACGTACAAGGGATGGAATGTTAAGACATCCAGCGGATAGTTTAGCATGGAAAGCATTTGATGATAGGCATCACGAATTTGCTTCTGATGTTCGCAGTGTAAGGCTGGGTTTGGCAACTGATGGATTTAATCCATTTCGAACGATGGGTTTGGCGAAGCTAAAGGCGGATTGGAAGCACGAGGGCATGACTGAAGAAGAGGTGGCTCGTGTTTGTCCTCCAGATGTAATCTCTCATCAGTGGAGGGAGCTTGTCCACTACTGGTTTTCCGAGAGAGCTCAGGTTGTGTATATTTTTTCAATACCTTAAATTGTATTTACTATTATTATAGATTAGAAATTTATACATTTTATGCATTACATTGTTTATTGTTTTTCGGGAAAGACATATTCCAATATTGGTAGAGCTGCTCGAGCATCACAGACTGTTCCTCACACTTCAGGCTCCATGAGTTATGCGAGGCGTAGAGCTGAATTCGTAAGCTTTCTTGAAATAATTTAAATTTATCTTAAATTATTCTATCATATAGCATGTATACTCTTGAAATATACTTTTTGTTGTAGATGGATGATAATGGGAGGGAGCCTGGTAGGGTGGAGTTTTATAAGATGACTCACACCCACCGAGATGGCAGCTTTGTCCGGGAGGAGTCAAGAGATATAGTTGTATGTATTCATCTTTGGCTTGTGCTGTATTTTTTTTGATTTTATTATTGGCATACATTAATTTGAATTTTTTTTTGAGAGATATAGGTGATAAGTGCTAAATAATGCATAAATTAATCTTTTATTCATAGCACTTATCATTCTTTTAATTCGCATATTTCGTAAATTTAACCATAAAATATGTGTTACCATCACCATTACATTTTAATAATTATCAGAGGTAATTCGAGTTGATTTATTTATTTAATTATTAAGCCTAATGAATGCAGGTCAAGTCAAACTTATTTGGGATGATCGCTGAACCCAAATCATATGTACCCCGCAAATTAAATCCTCTCAAATTCTGATTCGGTCGTTCATCCCAACTCCCTTATTTCTTTTCCAATATTGAGCTCATCCCGAACAAATTTCTTTCACGAATCTCCATGCATCCCGTTCGTGAGCCATATCTTCCCGTATCCCATTCCAAATCCAACCTTCACCAAATCCAACTTCTTCCACGCCCAGCCGAGATCTCGCTCAACTCCTCTTCATTCCACATCATTATGCAATCCCCTTCATTCCATCTCCTACGTCCCAGCCATCTTCTGGATTATTTCCCAATCGAGATCAACTTCTAAGCTCAATCCCATCTTCTCCGTGATCCTCTTCCTCCTTAAATCCTTCTTCCACGTCATTGTTTACCTCCCCTGTTCCGAGTCTATCCTATATCCAAAGCAGCCCACATCCTGTTCGTGATCTTCTCCCGTTCGGATCAAGCAACCAATATCGTGATGACCTCCACGTTGATTCCCAGACTTCATTCTCCCGTATCCAAACAAAACTCCATGCTCCCAGTCCATTTCCTCTTCCGAGTCCTCCTCAAACCGAATCTAGATTAGAACCAAAGGAACCCCTGTTTCTCCGCGTCCACATCTTCCTCTGTTTTCGAACCAATCCATCCTCATCCTCTTCCCATCGTATCTTCACAACGTCTCCAGCTTTCCGTGAGCCAATCCGCATCTTTCCCAACTCCTTCCGCGATGCAAAACCAATCTCCCCAGCATCTGCATCATCTTCCTAGATCTTATCCCATTCGGAACGGAATTCCATCGCCCATGGATTAAGCTCATCCTCTCCGCATCTTCAGCCGTATGCATCAATCATGCATCCCCGCTATCCCCTGCTACTAGCTCCTCTGTTCCCAACGGAACAAATCTTATCCCGGTTACAAATCAGCATCATCCTCTTGTCTGCAACCAGCCATCCAAAGAACAAATCCCCGCATTCTTCTCGGTGGATAAGCTCCCAGCCAATTCATCTTTGCCGGATCCCCTGTTACAAGAAAACGAAATCAAAGCTTATCCTCACAGGTTGTTCAAGTGATTGGGACCAGAGCCGGCATCTACAACGCAGATTAAGCAGAGATCTCGCAGCCTTATCCCACTTTAATCTATCCTTATCTCGAAGGGAAATAGGGAGGAGGAGAGATGGAGGTGGGCAGCCTATAAAAGGGGTCAAGCGTGAACAGAGGAGCATTCATTCCCTCTTCCCCCACCGGGGGGCATTCCTCCTTCCCCACCGGAGGGGGCATTCCCTTCTTCCTTACCGAAGGGAGTCGGCTGATCATCTTCTCAGAGGGCGGGGAGAAGCCAAGTTCCCACGAAAGAATAAAAAAAAAAAAAGAGAAAGGAGAGGGAGAGAATACTTTGTGATATTTTGGGAATAGAGAGAGTGGGATGGAAGGAAAAGATTTTTATATGAAGATGGAAGCCTGTTTCTGTGCTGCTGCTGTCATCCACCACTGCATGGAAGCCTGAGCTCTTCTCCAGGGCTGGATGCAGCCCTAACAAAGGGAGACGGGTTTTATATTTTATTTTATATTCTTGGGGTTGTATGAACTTATTGTTTTTAATGGATATCTTCTTTTGAATCATATTTAATTTTTGTGATTTTAAGTATGATGTTCGTACAACTGTTCTTCATGATCACTAAGTAAATATAAGATAGTCCATACTTAGGAAAGATGCGATGTGCTGCCACCTTAGATTAGGATAGACATTTCATGCCAACTGAAGATGGATTATGCCCAAATTATTTTTGTGAATTTTTATTTAAATATTTATTAGGCTTGTAGCCAATTTGCATGTTAATCCAAGAACGAAATAAAATATAAATAACCCTTGTTCCGATGTTAGTGGTGAATTCCTTGCCCTAGGTTCTCTAAACTGATATCCTTTTAATTGTATTTTCTTTTATTAAATTGCTTAGTTTAATAGTCTTCACAAATTCATCCTTTTAAATATTTTTATTTTTAAGAAAACAACTATATCCCAATCCCTGTGGATCGATACCCGTAATCACTATTCTATCAGATACGTGCTATTGCATGGTCTTTAAAGTTGACTATCAATTTTTGGCGCCGTTGCCGGGGATTGCTAGCATAGTTGTTTTCCTTTTCATTAAAAAAAAACTTTCAAATATATATATATATATATATATATATATATATTTAAAATAAAATAAAAATATTTTCTATTTTTGTTACTTTCCTTATCTCTTTTTCCTATTACTAATTTTTGATTTTTCTCTTGATATTATTTGATCAGGAATCGAAGAGAAAATCTGGGACGATCAAAAAGGAAACTGTTGAAAAAGGAATGCTATAGAGGTTTGCCTAAAAAAAAAAAAAAATTTGTTGGGGAAATTCCCTTTGGTAACCTCTAAACCATTCTTATTTAAATTGATTCCCAGTTTGCTTGAAATTTTGTGGTGATTGTTTGATTTTAATTTCAGTAAAAGTGTGAATGCATGCTTGATACACATACACCAATTAATCCACACATAGTAAGGACAATCACCCCAACAAGATAAGAATTGGATTTCATCACCAGATTCTTGCCCAAATTAGGTGAATCAATTCTCACAGAGCTATCACTTTAATTAAAATCAATTAGACGTTAGCCCCTAGGGACATTCGAGCTCAGTAGGACGAAGATCACCGAAAGTTGCACCAATTTCGCTCTGTGGCTCAGATGATGTCTAGGCAAGCTTTGTCCCTTTAAGGAAGACAGTTCATCTGTTCGAGGCAAGTAGTTTTTAAGTGGGACCTTTGCAACGCATCGTGACCCCCCCACTTACCTGGGAGCTTTCCTGGTCAACTCAGTCATTAGACCGGATTGGAGGCTTAGGTGCCCTCTTCAAACCAGTTAGGAGCTGTCTAGTGATTTTAGGGCAAACATAAGGAATTGATGTGTTTTTCTTTTAATGCATGCTTGGCCCATTTTGACTTTGATATAGACAAGGCCATAGAAGCAGTCAACTTCTTACCTGATAATCAGTCTCTCACAAATTTTCTTCCTTGGAGAACTCGGCATGAATCCGGTATGATTTGATAAGGATGCACTGCATCTGGCTGAAGACATTAAACTTAGCGCTTGTTGGGAGGCAACCCAATTCTCATATATTATTTTTGCACATTTATTTATCGCATTTTTCAGAAGTCCTCATATTACTGATGCAATTAAGGTAAAATGCTTCTATCCTCCATATGCATCATATTTTCATCAAAAATAAAAATAATAATAATAAACAATAAAATAAAAAATAATAATATAATATTATTAAAAAAATAAAAAAAAATAAAAAAAATAAAAAAAACATTGAGGACAATGTCTGGTCTAGGTTGGGGGGTATAGGAAATTCGAATTTTTAAAGAAATTTTTACATTTTCGTATTTTTAAATAAATTTATCTCAAAAAAAAAACCTAATTTCTATGCTTTAGTGCTGAAATGATAAACACACAAAGTATATAAAATCTAAAAAAGCCCAATGACTAGTCAGGAGTAAGACAATTTGAGTTCTTTTTATTAAAAGTTCTTTTAGCGAATTGTAAGATAATTTTTACTTTGGAATTTCACAACACACATGGTCTACACTTCTAAGGGTTAGGTTCAACATTATGTTGTTAAGCCTGGTAGCAACCTTGAGTCCTGATGAATCATTCCTATCTAATTCACTATTATCTCATAATTCAAAAAAAAAAAGTGAATTTAGTCAGGTACATCGAAAAGGGCTACCTATTGTCAAAGGTCAGCGGGCTTGTATGATGAACCCGAGCATAGGTCCGTAGGGGAGTCTTGATGCCTAACACCTTATGCCATCTGGTGTGAGAGTGTTGACTAAATGCTCATTACACGGAGAAATCATTACAAGAGTAAAAGTGCATAATTTATTTATAAATATAAAAAAATAAAAAAAAATAAAATAATTAAAAAAAAGAAGAAAAAAAAAGAAAGAAAAAGAAGAGAAAATAATATTGATCTTGAAAAAGACAATAGTGTGAAAGCCGTCGTTGTAAAAATTCGAGTAAACTGGAATATTACAGATAAAGCCCATGAGGTATTAAAGTAAACATCCAAAACTCTCGAAATCCTGCAAGATAGGATAATTTTGAATCAGTGATTAGGTCTTATCTGACCAATTCTTGGAAACTACTAGCTTTAGCAGTATTTTGGGGAATCTAAAGCCTTAGCTTGTGTACGGTCCAGATATCACCGAGCACCCGAGTATAAATAAGCCTTACAACTCCCTAACGGAAACTTAATGATCTCAACTTGAATTGCATTTTGACCTAGCCTTTGGGCTGACTTAGTAATTAAAACTTTGTGTGCTTTTGAAATTATTGGTACTTATGCATTTGAAATCAGATTTTATAAAACAGTAAAATAAATTCTTTAGAGACAGCAGTTTGTGGATATCTGAGCCGGAAACCCTCACAAAACAAAACTCGTCCACTAGGGCCACCTAGGGGTTTAAAGCCTTATTGCATACGGTAAATGCAATCGCGATTCCTGCGAAAGTGAGTTAGTTTTTATTTTGCTTGAGGACTAGCAAAATGTAGGTTGGGGGGTGTGATAAGGGCTAAATAATGCATAAATTAATCTTTTATTCATAGCACTTATCATTCTTTTAATTCGCATATTTCGTAAATTTAACCATAAAATATGTGTTACCATCACCATTACATTTTAATAATTATCAGAGGTAATTTGAGTTGATTTAATTATTTAATGATTAAGCCTAATGAATGCAGGTCAAGTCAAACTTATTTGGGATGATCCCTGAACCCAAATCATATGTACCCCGCAAATTAAATCCTCTCAAATTTTGATTCGGTCGTTCATCCCAACTCCCTTATTTCTTTTCCAGTATTGAGCTCATCCCGAACAAATTCCTTTCACGAATCTCCGTGCATCCCGTTCGTGAGCCATATCTTCCTGTATCCCATTCCAAATCCAACCTACACCAAATCCAACTTCTTCCACGCCCAGCCGAGATCTCGCTCAACTCCTCTTCATTCCACATCATTATGCAAATCCCCTTCATTCCATCTCCTACGTCCCAGCCATCTTCTGGATTATTTCCCAACCGAGATCAACTTCTAAGCTCAATCCCATCTTCTCCGTGATCCTCTTCCTCCTTAAATCCTTCTTCCACGTCATTGTTTACCTCCCCTGTTCCGAGTCTATCCTATATCCAAAGCAGCCCACATCCTGTTCGTGATCTTCTCCCGTTCGGATCAAGCAACCAATATCGTGATGACCTCCACGTTGATTCCCAGACTTCATTCTCCCGTATCCAAACAAAACTCCATGCTCCCAGTCCATTTCCTCTTCCGAGTCCTCCTCAAACCGAATCTAGATTAGAACCAGAGGAACCCCTGTTTCTCCGCGTCCACATCTTCCTCTATTTTCGAACCAATCCATCCTCATCCTCTTCCCATCGTATCTTCACAACGTCTCCAGCTTTCCGTGAGCCAATCCGCATCTTTCCCAACTCCTTCCGCGATGCAAAACCAATCTCCCCAGCATCCGCATCATCTTCCTAGATCTTATCCCATTCGGAACGGAATTCCATCGCCCATGGATTAAGCTCATCCTCTCCGCATCTTCAGCCGTATGCATCAATCATGCATCCCCGCTATCCCCTGCTACCAGCTCCTCTGTTCCCAACGGAACAAATCTTATCCCGGTTACAAATCAGCATCATCCTCTTGTCTGCAACCAGCCATCCAAAGAACAAATCCCCGCATTCTTCTCGGTGGATAAGCTCCCAGCCAATTCATCTTTGCCGGATCCCCTGTTACAAGAAAACGAAATCAAAGCTTATCCTCACAGGTTGTTCAAGTGATCGGGACCAGAGATGGCATCTACAACGCAGATTAAGCAGAGATCTCGCAGCCTTATCCCACTTTAATCTATCCTTATCACGAAGGGAAATAGGGAGGAGGAGAGATGGAGGTGGGCAACCTATAAAAGGGGTCAAGCGTGAACAGAGGAGCATTCATTCCCTCTTCCCCCACCGGGGGGCATTCCTCCTTCCCCATCGGGGGGGGGCATTCCCTTCTTCCTTACCGAAGGGAGTCGGCTGATCATCTTCTCAGAGGGCGGGGAGAAGCCAAGTTCCCACGAAAGAATAAAAAAAAAAAAAAGAGAAAGGAGAGGGAGGGAATACTTTGTGATATTTTGGGAATAGAGAGAGTGGGATGGAAGAAAAAGATTTTTATATGAAGATGGAAGCCTGTTGCTGTGCTGCTGCTGTCATCCACTACTGCATGGAAGCCTGAGCTCTTCTCCAGGGCTGGATGGAGCCCTAACAAAGGGAGACGGGTTTTATATTTTATTTTATATTCTTGGGGTTGTATGAACTTATTGTTTTTAATGGATATCTTCTTTTGAATCATATTTAATTTCTGTGATTTTAAGTATGATGTTCATACAACTGTTCTTCATGATCACTAAGTAAATATAAGATAGTCCATGCTTAGGAAAGATGCGATGTGCTGCCACCTTAGATTAGGATAGACATTTCATACCAACTGAAGATGGATTATGCCCAAATTATTTTTGTGAATTTTTATTTAAATATTTATTAGGCTTGTAGCCAATTTGCATGTTAATCCAAGAATGAAATAAAATATAAATAACCCTTGTTCCGATGTTAGTGGTGAATTCCTTGCCCTAGGTTCTCTAAACTGATATCCTTTTAATTGCATTTTCTTTTATTAGATTGCTTAGTTTAATAGTCTTCACAAATTCATCCTTTTAAATATTTTTATTTTTAAGAAAATAACTATATCCCAATCCCTGTGGATCGATACCCGTAATCACTATTCTACCAGATACGTGCTATTGCGTGGTCTTTAAAGTTGACTATCAATTTTTGGCGCCGTTGCCGGGGATTGCTAGCATAGTTGTTTTCCTTTTCATTAAAAAAAAAACTTTCAAATATATATATATATATATATTTAAAATAAAATAAAAATATTTTCTATTTTTGTTACTTTCCTTATCTCTTTTTCCTATTACTAATTTTTGATTTTTCTCTTGATATTATTTGATCAGGAATCGAAGAGAAAATCTGGGACTATCAAAAAGGGAACTGCTGAAAAAGGAATGCTATAGAGGTTTGCCTAAAAAAAAAAAAAATTTGTTGGGGAAATTCCCTTTGGTAACCTCTAAACCTTTCTTATTTAAATTGATTCCCAGTTTGCTTGAAATTTTGTGGTGATTGTTTGATTTTAATTTCAGTAAAAGTGTGAATGCATGCTTGATACACATACACCAATTAATCCACACATAGTAAGGACAATCACCCCAACAAGATAAGAATTGGATTTCATCACCAGATTCTTGCCCAAATTAGGTGAATCAATTCTCACAGAGCTATCACTTTAATTAAAATCAATTAGACGTTGGACCCTAGAGACATTCGAGCTCAGTAGGACGAAGATCACCGAAAGTTGCACCAATTTCGCTCTGTGGCTCAGATGATGTCTAGGCAAGCTTTGTCCCTTTAAGGGAGACAGTTCATCTGTTCGAGGCAAGTAGTTTTTACGTGGGACCTTTGCAACGCATCGTGACCGCCCCACTTACCTGGGAGCTTACCTGGTCAACTCAGTCATTAGACCGGATTGGAGGCTTAGGTGCCCTCTTCAAACCAGTTAGGAGCTGTCCAGTGATTTTAGGGCAAACATAAAGAATTGATGTGTTTTTCTTTTAATGCATGCTTGGCCCATTTTGACTTTGATATAGACAAGGCCATAGAAGCAGTCAACTTCTTACCTGATAATCAGTCTCTCACAAATTTTCTTCCTTGGAGAACTCGGCATGAACCCGGTATGATTTGATAAGGATGCACTGCGTCTGGCTGAAGACATTAAACTTAGCGCTTGTTGGGAGGCAACCCAATTCTCATATGTTATTTTTGCACATTTATTTATCGCATTTTTCAGGAGTCCTCATATTACTGATGCAATTAAGGTAAAATGCTTCTATCCTCCATATGCATCATATTTTCATCAAAAATAAAAATAATAATAAAAAACAATAAAAATAAAAAATAATAATATAATATTATTTAAAAAATAATAAAAAAATAAAAAATAAAAAAAATAAAAAAAACATTGAGGACAATGTCTGGTCTAGGTTGGGGGGTATAGGAAATTCGAATTTTTAAAGAAATTTTTACATTTTCGTATTTTTAAATAAGTTTATCTCAAAAAAAAAAACCTAATTTCTATGCTTTAGTGCTGAAATGATAAACACACAAAGTATATAAAATCTAAAAAAGCCCAATGACTAGTCAGGAGTAAGACAATTTGAGTTCTTTTTATTAAAAGTTCTTTTAGCGAGTTGTAAGATAATTTTTACTTTGGAATTTCACAACACACATGGCCTACACTTCTAAGGATTAGGTTCAACATTATGTTGTTAAGCCTGGTAGCAACCTTGAGTCCTGATGAATCATTCCTATCTAATTCACTATTATCCCATAATTCAAAAAAAAAAGTGAATTTAGTCAGGTACATCGAAAAGGGCTACCTATTGTCAAAGGTCAGCGGGCTTGTATGATGAACCCGAGCATAGGTCCGTAGGGGAGTCTTGATGCCTAACACCTTATGCCATCTGGTGTGAGAGTGTTGACTGAATGCTCATTACACGGAGAAATCATTACAAGAGTAAAAGTGCATAATTTATTTATAAATATAAAAAAAATAAAAAAAAATAAAATAATTAAAAAAAGAGAAGAAAAAAAAGAAAGAAAAAGAAGAGAAAATAATATTGACCTTGAAAAAGACAATAGTGTGAAAGCCGTCGTTGTAAAAATTCGAGTAAACTGGAATATTACAGATAAAGCCCATGAGGTATTAAAGTAAACATCCACAACTTTCGAAATCCTGCAAGATAGGATGATTTTGAATCAGTGATTAGGTCTTATCTGACCAATTCTTGGAAACTACTAGCTTTAGCAGTATTTTGGAGAATCTAAAGCCTTAGCTTGTGTACGGTCCAGATATCACCGAGCACCCGAGTATAAATAAGCCTTACAACTCCCTAACGGAAACTTAATGATCTCAACTTGAATTGCATTTTGACCTAGCCTTTGGGCTGACTTAGTAATTAAAACTTTGTGTGCTTTTGAAATTATTGGCACTTATGCATTTGAAATCAGATTTTATAAAACAGTAAAATAAATTCTTTAGAGACAGCAGTTTGAGGGTATCTGAGCCGGAAACCCTCACGAGACAAAACTCGTCCACTAGGGCCACCTAGGGGTTTAAAGCCTTATTGCATACGGTAAATGCAATCGCGATTCCTGCGAAAGTGAGTTAGTTTTTATTTTGCTTGAGGACTAGCAAAATGTAGGTTGGGGGGTGTGATAAGTGCTAAATAATGCATAAATTAATTTTTTATTCATAGCACTTATCATTCTTTTAATTCGCATATTTCGTAAATTTAACCATAAAATATGTGTTACCATCACCATTACATTTTAATAATTATCAGAGGTAATTCGAGTTGATTTAATTATTTAATGATTAAGCCTAATGAATGCAGGTCAAGTCAAACTTATTTGGGATGATCCCTGAACCCAAATCATATGTACCCCGCAAATTAAATCCTCTCAAATTCTGATTCGGTCGTTCATCCCAACTCCCTTATTTCTTTTCCAATATTGAGCTCATCCCGAACAAATTCCTTTCACGAATCTCCGTGCATCCCGTTCGTGAGCCATATCTTCCCGTATCCCATTCCAAATCCAACCTTCACCAAATCCAACTTCTTCCACGCCCAGCCGAGATCTCGCTCAACTCCTCTTCATTCCACATCATTATGCAAATCCCCTTCATTCCATCTCCTACGTCCCAGCCATCTTCTGGATTATTTCCCAACCGAGATCAACTTCTAAGCTCAATCCCATCTTCTCCGTGATCCTCTTCCTCCTTAAATCCTTCTTCCACGTCATTGTTTACCTCCCCTGTTCCGAGTCTATCCTATATCCAAAGCAGCCCACATCCTGTTCGTGATCTTCTCCCGTTCAGATCAAGCAACCAATATCGTGATGACCTCCACGTTGATTCCCAGACTTCATTCTCCCATATCCAAACAAAACTCCACGCTCCCAGTCCATTTCCTCTTCCGAGTCCTCCTCAAACCGAATCTAGATTAGAACCAAAGGAACCCCTGTTTCTCCGCGTCCACATCTTCCTCTGTTTTCGAACCAATCCATCCTCATTCTCTTCCCATCGTATCTTCACAACGTCTCCAGCTTTCCGTGAGCCAATCCGCATCTTTCCCAACTCCTTCCGCGATGCAAAACCAATCTCCCCAGCATCCGCATCATCTTCCTAGATCTTATCCCATTCGGAACGGAATTCCATCGCCCATGGATTAAGCTCATCCTCTCCGCATCTTCAGCCGTATGCATCAATCATGCATCCCCGCTATCCCCTGCTACCAGCTCCTCTGTTCCCAACGGAACAAATCTTATCCCGGTTACAAATTAGCATCATCCTCTTGTCTGCAACCAGCCATCCAAAGAACAAATCCCCGCATTCTTCTCGGTGGATAAGCTCCCAGCCAATTCATCTTTGCCGGATCCCCTGTTACAAGAAAACGAAATCAAAGCTTATCCTCACAGGTTGTTCAAGTGATCGGGACCAGAGCCGGCATCTACAACGCAGATTAAGCAGAGATCTCGCAACCTTATCCCACTTTAATCTATCCTTATCTCGAAGGGAAATAGGGAGGAGGAGAGATGGAGGTGGGCAGCCTATAAAAGGGGTCAAGCGTGAACAGAGGAGCATTCATTCCCTCTTCCCCCACCGGGGGGCATTCCTCCTTCCCCACCGGGGGGGGGGGCATCCCTTCTTCCTTACCGAAGGGAGTCGGCTGATCATCTTCTCAGAGGGCGGGGAGAAGCCAAGTTCCCACGAAAGAATAAAAAAAAAAAAGAGAAAGGAGAGGGAGAGAATACTTTGTGATATTTTGGGAATAGAGAGAGTGGGATGGAAGGGAAAGATTTTTATATGAAGATGGAAGCCTGTTGCTGTGCTGCTGCTGTCATCCACCACTGCATGGAAGCCTGAGCTCTTCTCCAGGGCTGGATGCAGCCCTAACAAAGGGAGACGGGTTTTATATTTTATTTTATATTCTTGGGGTTGTATGAACTTATTGTTTTTAATGGATATCTTCTTTTGAATCATATTTAATTTCTGTGATTTGAAGTATGATGTTCGTACAACTGTTCTTCATGATCACTAAGTAAATATAAGATAGTCCATGCTTAGGAAAGATGCGATGTGCTGCCACCTTAGATTAGGGTAGACATTTCATGCCAACTGAAGATGGATTATGCCCAAATTACTTTTGTAAATTTTTATTTAAATGTTTATTAGGCTTGTAGCCAATTTGCATGTTAATCCAAGAACGAAATAAAATATAAATAACCCTTGTTCCGATGTTAGTGGTGAATTCCTTGCCCTAGGTTCTCTAAACTGATATCCTTTTAATTGCATTTTCTTTTATTAAATTGCTTAGTTTAATAGTCTTCACAAATTCATCCTTTTAAATATTTTTATTTTTAAGAAAACAACTATACCCCAATCCCTGTGGATCGATACCCGTAATCACTATTCTACCAGATACGTGCTATTGCGTGGTCTTTAAAGTTGACTATCAATAGGATAGGACAACAAATCTTATTTCGGAGCGCGTCGGGGGGTCATCATCATCCGACACGACCCATAATATTGAAGCTCAAGTGCTCGCTGAATTGATGGGCCCAGAGCGTTATGGTCGAGTGAGGGGTTACGGCGTTGGAGTTACCCCCACTCAGTTGTCTTCAGTGGGCACATATACAAGAAATGCCAGAGAATCTAGTAACACTGCAGAAGTTTGTCATCTTCAAGCAACTATTGAGGAGCTGAAGCAAAACTAAGCAAATTTGCAGTCTCAGCTTACGAATATTTCATCCATGTTACAACGATTTCTCCCTTCTCAGATAAATAACTATATATATTTGAATACTTTATATATTATCAATTATGATATATGAGTTAATGTATCACATTATTCCTAACTTCTACGGGTTTTTTTTTTTTGTAGATTCCTGATACTTCAAACGCTTGTAGAGATGATGATGGAGCTGAATCCTGTCCCTGATGCATTCTGGATTATCTTTTTTGAGTTTGATATGTATATGTTTCTTATTTTTCAGAATACATTGTAATTTGAAACTTATTAAGCAAATTTTTAATCAGATATGACAATATTCATATTTCGAATGATCTGAGTGTTTGTGTCAATGTATCAATATAATATAGGTTCATATTGTAATAATGTATGTTTTGTAATGTGTGTTTTTTAATATGGAATGGTGTTTTATTTTTTTTTAAAAAAACATTTCCTGATGCTTTTAAGCGTCGGTAAAAGCCGTCGTGGCACCGCACCGGCACGCTTATGCCGACGCTTCAAACGCTTAAAGCGTCGTGGCAAATGAGGATATACCGACGCTTTAAGGCGTCGGAAATTTGCGACGCTCTAAAGCGTTGGGGAAAACCAACAGCACACCCATGACGAAAATATCCGTCGGATAAGCGCCGACGCTATAAAAGCGTCGGTAAAGCTGGATTTTTGCCGACGCTTTCTGCCTGCGTCGGCAAAAATTTTTGCCACTCTGGTATCTCCAACGCTTTGGCGACGCTTGTCTTGACGTGGGCGGTACTTTAGCCAATGCTAAAAAGCGTCGCTAAAGGTCCAAAAAAGCGCCGGGAAAAGTTTGTTTTCCTGTAGTGTCCTCTCAGTCCTTGTTTCCAGTTTAGTCACCCCACTATGGACGGCTGCTAGGCTAACTGCCACTTGATACTCAAACTAGTAAATATCATCTATATTTCCTCTACCTAAGCAGATTAATATATTTTATTTAGTATTTGCTATAATCTCCAAATATAAAATTTCTATACATATATAAAGAGAGTTAGGGTACAATGCTTCTGAGAGTATTTGGCCTCAAATGCTTCTTAGGAAAAATTAGTATTGGATACCTCAAAATCAAAATTCACTATTGAGTATGAATATGATCTACATTGTTTCTAATACCTAGGATAAAAAATCATGCATATTTGAGGTTATTTCCTTATGCATCAAATGAATACACATAAAATAATTTTAATGGTTACATTTTGTCTTGATCTATAGTACAAAAGCACCCAAATCAATCAAAATTTATTATTATATATTTTTTTGATATTTAGATCGAGATCAATGGTTTGTGTTTTTAGATTATATAGCCTGTAATATATTTTTTTATTAGCTTTACATCTACCATTCATTCTACCCTTGAAACAAGTGACTTTTAGTTTCTAGGCAATTTATATAACATAGATCAGATCAACATAGTAGAATTTGATTTTAAAAGGTCCATGACTATATTCACCCAGAAGTATTTGATACCAAATATTCTTAGAAGCATTTTCTTCTTAAGAGAAGAGGGTATCTACTCCTCTCAAGTCTAAAATTTTAATCAAGCACGAAAATCAAAAATTCACACCATTGATCAACATTTATACCACTAAAAATTTTAAAAAGTAAAAGTCACATGTTCTGCTAAACTCAAACCTATGTATCAAGTCGGCAAAAAATGAAGGGCTAAAATGATATGAGACTATATTTTGGCATGATATAAAAATTAAACTCTATATACTTTTAATCTACAATTTTAAAATGTGTAGATCAAGATCAATAAGGTAGGTTCTTAATTTAAATATTTTATCAAAAATTTTAGTATACTAGTGTTGCTGGGGGTCCAAACCGAGAACGATTGGCACAGCGGTGTGAACGGGGTTCCCTTGGAATTACTTTGGTTGCGCTCCGCCTTCTGCCGGGAGACCTGCAAGCAAGCCTCGCACCACCACCGGGGTAGTGGGGGCCCTCCGACGATCAAGTTAGGGGAGATCGAAGGAGAAGAAGAGGTAGCAGGTAAGATAATACTCTGAAAAATCTTGCTTACCCTCCCCTTCCCCCCAGCCGCATATATATCAGGCTGGGGGGTTTTTTTGGGGATTGGTCATCGTGTGGCACGATGGGGTTGCCACTGACATGGTCGTTACAGGGCGTCGTGGGGCAGCGCCGGGTACGGCCATGGCAGGGCGTAGTAGAGCTCCGCTTTGTACGGCTGTTACAGGGGATCGTGGGGCAGCGCCGGATACGGCCGTTGCAGGGAGTAGTGGAGCAGGGGGCCGCGGCGTGCCTCAGGGGAACAGTCTGTTGTTGTCAAGAGATTGCCGACTTGGGGTCGGATTGCTGGATCAAGGGGCACCCGACTCGGGGTCGGGCTGCGGAGCCGAAGGTATCCGACCCGAGGTCGGATTGCTGGATCAAGGGGCACCCGACTCGGGGTCGGGCTGCGGAGCCGAAGATATCCGACCCGAGGTCGGATTGCTGGATCAAGGGGCAGCCGACCCGGGGTCGGGCTGCGGAGCCGAAGATATCCGACCCGGGGTCGGATTGCTGGACCAAGGGGCAGCCGACTCGGGGTCGGGCTGCGGAGCCGAAGATATCCGACCCGAGGTCGGATTGCTGGATCAAGGGGCAGCCGACTCGGGGTCGGACTGCGGAGCCGAAGATATCCGACCTGAGGTCGGATTGCTGGATCAAGGGGCAGCCGTAGTCTTCCTGGGCGCGCGTGCCGGTCACGTGGGGCATGGTGGCTAAGTTCCCCCGTAACAGTAGCCCCCCACTTCCGAGCCTGGAACCAGGAGGGGAACGGGTGAAGGGAGTGATGCTTCGAGATTGCCGCCATCCCTCGGAAAGGCGCGCGCGCTCCGAGCTCCCCGCCTTCTTTATGGCGTATGGCGGTTGTCGCTGATCTGGCGGTCTGCAGATTTCGGCGGACATCCTTCCTTAATGGCGTCGATTCGCCTTTGGGGCGCGAACGATCCTTCGGTAGCCAGGCGTCCTCTGGCGTCACCGAGGCGTCACCCGCCTTTCTGCCTATTTAACCGGGGGCCCTCCCCCGTCCGCCTTTCTCTTCACAGGCATCCTCGAGTTTCTCCCTTGTGCTGCTGCCGTTGCCGTCGGACTGTTCGTTCACTCCTCCTTTGACGCTCTCGGAGCCGTTCTTCCTTCCCTTCCGGTGAGTTGCCCCACTCTTCAATTTAGGGCTCTCCGTACTTTCTCCTTTCGTATTAGTGTACCCCAGTCGTTCCGGTCCCTTCTCCCCTCTTGACCCCGTCCTGACCGTAGATTCACTGGCCGTTAGGGATGGACGAAGTAAGAGCGGACCGCATTCAGTCGGAGCTGGTCTCCGAAGACCTAGATAGGTTCGTGGCCCGGTACCACCTTCCCGAAGCCTGCAACGTTACGCTTCCGGGGCCTGAGGAGAGGATGTCCCATCCTCCTCCAGGGAAGGTCGCCATCAATGAGGACATCCTTCGGGCTGGGTTCCGCTTTCCCCTCTCGGACTTAGTCGTGCAGGTGCTTCGAGGTTTAAGAGTGGCGCCGACGCAACTGGTGCCGAACTCATGGCGTACCCTGACGGCCTTCCAGGTTCTCTGCCGCATGCACGAGGTTCCCGCCACCCTGAACGTCTTTTGGGAATGCTACGGCCTGAACGGCCACCCCCGGGATAGAGGGTGGTGGTGCTTTGCGGCGCGGCGAGGGTGCGGCCTCGTCAAGGAGGCTCCTTCCTCCATTCATGGCTGGAAGGAGCGTTTCTTTTTCATCGACGTAGATCCCTCTTGGGGAATCGGGACAACCTGGGAGACGCCGATGAAGTCCCCGATCGGCCTATCGAGGTTGTCGAGGGAGGAGTCCGATGGCGTCGCCGTCTTGAGGGGGTTGGTTGCCGAGGGCCGGCTCCCCCCGGTGGCTCGCCTTATTTCCGAGGATGCCTTGGTGAACGTCGGTCTGAGCTCGGTCCCCGCCGACCGTGAGCCCGCCACTACTTTTTCTTTTTAGCTCTTTTCTCCTCTTTCATTTCTTCTTTCCATCAGTTTCTCGGTTTCTAACCATCTCGTCCTTTTTGCAGAAATCGACGACGTCATGCAGTCGGACAAGGCAATGGCTGTTAGTAGGGTGTCCCTGCTGGAAGCGGTCCGGAGGAAGAAACGGACTCCTCCGAGCGGGGTCCCACCGGCGAAGAAGCCCCGCCAGCAGGCGACTCCGACACCGACAGACGGGTCCGGGCCCACCGATCAGGGGGACGCCGCGGGCTCGGACCGACAGTTGACGCCGCATCAGCCCTCCGGTGATGAGACTACCGTTTTTCTGGAGGTGTCATCCGGGCGCGCCCGAGACGGCCGGGTCGGACGCGGTCGGTCCCCAGCCCGGCCTTCGACTCGGTCGGCTTCGGATGATACGGGAAGGAGGGGCGCGCCGAGGCCCCGGCCGAGCGGGACCCTGTCGATTTCTGGCGCGGCCCCCGCCCCGAGCACGGTCGGCATGACTCTCCCCCAAGCGATGGGTAAGGGTAAGGCTGCAGAACCACCATCCGGCTCCGGGGCGAAGTCGGGGTCGGCCTTCACTTTCGCCGGCGCCCGAAACCTCGTCGAGACGGTGCTGCTGGAGGGGGACCGTAGGCAGGTCCGGCAGATGGGTATCCCTGAAGTTGGAGCTGCCAGCTGCGTCTGTCTCATGTCGGTGAGTGTTCTTTTGGTCGCTTTCGTCATTTATAGGCTCTATTGATCCCCGTCTGACGCTCTCATTTTTCCTACCTCTTAGCTCGCCCAATACATGATCCGCCTGGAGGAGAGCCATGAGGAACAGGCGAGGCTTCTGGCGAGGGCCGAGAGCCGATTGAAAGCTGTAGAGGAGGGAGGCCGGGCTGCGGCGGGGAGGACGACCAGGGACCTCGAGACGAGGCTCCAGGTGGCCGAAGAGCGGGCACTCGGCTTCGCCGCCCTCGAGAGGCAACTGTTGGAGGCTCAGGAGCAACTCAAGGTTGCCTCGGGTCTCGAAAGCGAGATCAGGAAGGCGGAGGAGCGGGCCGGAAAGCAGTCCCGGAAGGCTGCCGACTTTCGGGAGAGGTGGGAGAAGGCCCAGCAGTCGGCCGACAACGCCCGCAACCGAACCCGATCTCTTGAAGCCAAGCTGGCCGAATTGGAGTCGGCCTTTGAGGGGACTCGTACGAGCAACCAGGAGCTTCATTCGCGCCTGGAGGAGGCTGAGGCTGCTCGTGTCGCTGCCGAGGCGAAGCACATGGAGGCTCGGGCCGATCTGCTGAGGGTCTCCTCCGAGGCGGACGACCGGATTGTGGCGAAGGTCATGGAAGCGAAAGCTCAGATTATGGAGCGAGCGGAGGCGGCGCTGGCCGAGAAGAGCGCGGAAATCGGGCGTCAGGCGGTACAGGCCTATCGTCAGTCCGCCGAGTTCATCCGTGACATGTCGGACGCGGGGTCCGACTCCTTTGCCTTAGGCTTCGATGAAGGCCTGGCAAGGGTGTCCGCTAAATACCCCGAAATTGACCTGAGTGGGGTCTCCCTCCTCGACTCCCCTCCGATGCCATTGCCTGCTGATTCTCCAACCGTCTCCCTACCCTTCGCGGACGCGCTCGCCGTTCCCGACCCAGGGGTTCCTCCAAGCTGACTCTCTGTACTTTTCTTTGTTCTTTTCTTTGTATGTTGGCGTTTTGCCACGTTGTATGGGTCTCGACACTGATGCAACGAAAGTTAATGCAAACAAAGTGTTTCCTCATTTCACTTTCGTCCTTCCTCTTTTTAACTCCTGGTAGCGCCTCGCCGACTCCTGACTCAGGAAATTCTTCCGGCGCTAGGCCAGGCATCCGAGGGTTAGGCCTCAGGAAATTCTTCCGGCGCTAGGCCAGGCATCCGAGGGTTAGGCCTCAGGAAATTCTTTCGGCGCTAGGCCAGGCATCCGAGGGTTAGGCCTCAGGAAATTCTTCCGGCGCTAGGCCGGGCATCCGAGGGTTAGGCCTCAGAAAATTCCGCTCGTTGGTCGGCCAAGACTGGCGCAAGCCGAGGCGACCGGTCGGGGCTTCAGGCTAGTCTGCTCCCGGGATGATCATCGGGTTAGCCTGGCATCCGAGGACCGAGCCTCGGGAAATTCCGCTCGTTGGTCGGCCAAGGCTGGCGCAAGCCGAGGCGACCGGTCAGGGCTTCAGGCTAGTCTGCTCCCGGGATGATCATCGGGTTAGCCTGGCATCCGAGGGCCGAGCCTCGGAGAATTCCGCTCGTTGGTCGGCCAAGGCTGGCGCAAGCCGAGGCGACCGGTCGGGGCTTCAGGCTAGTCTGCTCCCGGGATGATCATCGGGTTAGCCTGGCATCCGAGGACCGAGCCTCGGAGAATTCCGCTCGTTGGTCGGCCAAGGCTGGCGCAAGCCGAGGCAACCGGTCGGGGCTTCAGGCTAGTTGCTCCCGGGATGATCATCGGGTTAGCCTGGCATCCGAGGGCCGAGCCTCGGGGAATTCCGCTCGTTGGTCGGCCAAGGCTGGCGCAAGCCGAGGCGACCGGTCGGGGCTTCAGGCTAGTCTGCTCCCGGGATGATCATCGGGTTAGCCTGGCATCCGAAGACCGAGCCTCGGAGAATTTCGCTCGTTGGTCGGCCAAGGCTGGCGCAAGCCGAGGCGACCGGTCGGGGCTTCAGGCTAGTCTGCTCCCGGGATGATCATCGGGTTAGCCTGGCATCCGAGGACCGAGCCTCGAGAAATTTCGCTCGTTGGTCGGCCAAGGCTGGCGCAAGCCGAGGCGACCGGTCGGAGCTTCAGGCTAGTCTGCTCCCGGGATGATCATCGGGTTAGCCTGGCATCCGAGTGAAAGAGTAGATGCCCTACAAGCCAATCGCAATATGTATTGCGAAGGGTTTTTCTTTTGATTTGTCCAAATCATGTACATGACATTTAAATATGAATAAAGGCGTTATGTTTTATCATATGCTGTTGATTATATTTATGATAAACTCCTTAGATTAGGGCAATGGTTTTAAGACTATGATGAGATCATACTAGTGAGACTTAAAATCCTAAAATTCTAATCTTAAATATTCCCAGTCATTGGTACATTGAGTCGGGGATCAATGATTACCGGAAAGACTGGCATGTCTTATGTATGCTCGATGCAGAGGATGATTGATCTCACAATCATTTGTGTGGAGACACTAATACAAAAATATGGGTGCTCATTAGAAGAATGAGTTCACTGAATTGACCTACAAAGAGAAATCTTATGAAGTCTTACTTACATGTCAAAAGATGATTCTCTTAGTGGGAGTTGTGCAACTGATCCTTTGACCTGAGATCACCATGGTATCTTGTGCACATGAACCTATGTTTTGGTTTACACTCATTCATGACAATAAGTTATGTACGAGGTCTTCTGGATATGGTAGATTGTGTACGAAGATTATGAGTAGGTCAACAAGGAATTAATCACTTCTAGTAAGAGAAGATAGCATCCTATTTATTCTAATCATATGATAATTCAGGAAGCCTTTGATCAAAGCAGAATGAAAATTAGAAAGAGTTTCTAATGTTTCATTATTTGAATTATCATTAAAAGATTGAGAAAAATATGAATATGAAATTGAGTTTGACATATATTCATACTCATATACATATTTGGGATGCAGTTTGATTAAAGGATTGAATTGCATGGTAACTTGCCACTGAAGGGTATTTTTGGTATTTCCACCAAATTCCATATTTTCCGGGTAGACATGACACGTTGCTAGACGTCAATCTTGTCTTATAGGTTTGATCGAATTAAAGAGTTTAATTCGATCACCAATTAGAAAGGATTCTAATTGTTAAGTTCGGGTTCGCGCAGTTTGGACTTAAATCGATTAGAAGAGTTCTAATCAAGTTGGGTCAACTCGCACTCACACCTATTGCTGGCTAAGTATGGAACCCAATGGGTCACACACAAGAAAACTTATCAAGGGTCTAATTGGATTAGATCATGTTTGCAAGATAAACATCCTAGCAGGTGTTGCAAACCTTAGCTCCTGATTCGAACTGGATTCGAATCTGATTCGGATTGAATTCGAATCTGATTCTTGATTGATCTAATTTGATTAGATCATATTCTAATATGGGTTAGCCAAGAATTGGCTCCTAATTGGCTTGGTTTGAGTCTAATTGGATTAGATTTGATAAATCATTCATTTTTGACCGTTGGATCAACATTTGGATGAAGAGATGGATCAAATGGATGGCACCATGAATTGGAGCCACTGGATTTTCATCATAGGATGATGGGAGATCATGATGACGTGATGGATATCATTGGGAGGCGTGGAGATGAAAAATAGGTGAAGGAAAGAGAGAGAATACGTGAAGATTAAATGGATAAGGATGAACCATTTATTTGATCTTATCCATTCTCTCTCTTCTCTCTTCATCACGCCTAAGGGATATATGGCGCCTTCTTTCATGGCCTTTGGATCATCATCAACCCTTGATGAATGGATAAGGTTGGTTCCTATTTTTCTTGCGTGAGAAGAAGTGAAAAAAAAGGGAAGAGTACGGCGCATTTTCATGAAGAGGTGCTTAGGGAATCAAGCGCCACATCATAAGCGCTTGATCTTATCATAACCACTTTTGATACGCCTCTCCCTATTTTTGTGGCGCCTTCTCTCCTCTTATCACGCCCCATCTGAAGGATGTGTGGATGGGATGCATCCTTTGGTGATGCATCCCCACGCCATCTATAAATAGGAATGCTCCCGGTGTTTCCTTATCATCGAAAATCAATCCAACTCTCTCTCTCTCATATCCCTTCTTTCTTACATTAGTTTCTTTCTTTCTAATATTGCTTCTAGTGTATCCTAAGCCAAGACAAGGTGGTCTTCCTTAGGACAAAAGGATTAGAAGTGATTTTAGAAGGCTAAAGAAAAATAGAAAGGAAGGAAAGCAAGCCATAAGAGTTCTTTAGAAGAATTCTGCATTAAGGATCAAAAGTCTTTGGAGCTAAAGTCTTGATCAAGTTTTCGTGTGGATCACCATTGGAGGGCGGACACTTGGACGCCTCGTGGAGATTGTACACTTTGGATTAGCATTTGAGGTATTCTACTAATTCTGCATTTATTTTATATTATTTGATTGTAATCATTAAGGTGATCTAGGCTTAAAAGGGTTTCATGCATAGGGACTTTATTAAGAAAATTTTTAAAATCCCTAGCTTCCGCTGCCCATTATGACATGCTAGAACCCTTCACCGAGGACCGAGCCTCGGGGAATTCCGCTCGTTGGTCGGCCAAGGCTGGCGCAAGCCGAGGCGACCGGTCGGGGCTTCAGGCTAGTCTGCTCCCGGGATGATCATCGGGTTAGCCTGGCATCTGAGGGCCGAGCCTCGGGGAATTCCGCTCGTTGGTCGGCCAAGGCCGGCGCAAGCCGAGGCGACCGGTCGGGGCTTCAGGCTAGTCTGCTCCCGGGATGATCATCGGGTTAGCCTGGCATCCGAGGACCGAGCCTCGGGGAATTCCGCTCGTTGGTCGGCCAAGGCTGGCGCAAGCCGAGGCGACCGGTCGGGGCTTCAGGCTAGTCTGCTCCCGGGATGATCATCGGGTTAGCCTGGCATCCGAGGGCCAAGCCTCGAGGAATTCCGCTCGTTGGTCGCGCCCTTATCACTTGCCGCTCGACAGGGTTTCTCCGTGGCCAGCTGCGATCGTGTTTCTCCTCCTCTCGAAGCGTCGCCTGGGGAACACCAGAAGGCCATTAAATGCTAATTGAGGCGTTACCTGGGAGATCGGACCGGCCAGTTGCTGCTTGCGAGGAGTGCCAGTTAAGCGGCCGCGATACGCGCGTTCTTCGAGGCAGATGCGGCCTGGACGCGTGCGGAGATATGTGGGCCACGGGATACACGCCGCCCGGAGTGTCCTGCACGAAGAATGCAATTAAGGAGAACGACACTTAGGAGGTTGTGGGGGGATAAACCTCGAGAGCCGGAACGACTCCTGATTCGATGTGCCCGCATTTATTGGAGCCACCCGCATCGGAACGACCAGGGGGCCACAGTTTGGCTATAAATATAAGCGCATGTGCGGTGGAGCCTGCCAAGCCGGAGCTGTTCAGGTTGCCATGGATCGTGGACCTCCTCTCCGGCGCGTGGCTGGGAAACCCCCGCCGGAGGCACGGGAGGCGCGCCCCTCGCAACTTCCGCCAACTAGTCGTTTCATCTGGGATCAACAGGGAGATTCTCTCCGGTGGAACTCCGCTCTAGGCGTTTCATCCGGGATCACATCCCCCCTCTTTTCAGTCCCACCTCCCGATTGAGCTCTACGCTAGACGCTTCATCCGGGATCGCGCCTCCTCGCGCTCTTCTCCCTTGTATTCCTTTCCTCCCCTTCTTCTGGGGAGGACCGGAATATCCCTTGGATGTGGCTTTCCTCTAGAAGCAGTGCGAACTTCTTTGTCCGCGCCGGCTCTTCGTCTTTTGCGTGAGGCGTCGATGGCGCCTCCGGGGGGAAGCACCCACGTCCGGTGGGATTGCAGCTGCTTCGGATGGAGGGTTCGGGATCCCGGATCTTCAGCTCCACGGAGTCCCCACCTCTTCCTTACTTTCTTTACTCCCCAATTCCCCTCCGGGAATTCTTTGTAATCACACGAACACGCCATTGTAACCAGGAATTATTGAGATGAAAAGGACTATACATTTTTTGAACTGTCTTTCTGGCTTTATCTTTCTACTGGCAATATACCCGCAGGTTAGCGGAATTCCAGCTCCTTGGAATTTCTCGACCATCTAGGGCCTCCAACTGGTAGGAGCCAGGTCGGTTTACCCAGCGAACCCTATACGGGCCTTCCCAATTTGGCGCCAGCTTCCCACCTTCCGCGGGTTGAGATGCTTTGGCTCGCCTTAGCACCAGATCTCCGATTCTGAAAAGTTTTGGTCGGACCTTGGAGTTATAATATCGGGCCACCCTCCGCTGATACATCGCCATCCGGACCTACGCCATTTCCCTCGCTTCTTCCAAGAGGTCCAGGTTCCCTCGGAGTTGCTCCGAATTGGCCTCGGGTCGGTGCGCAGCCACCCGGGGCGAGGGGAGTCCGAGCTCCACGGGGACAACCGCTTCCGTGCCATAGGTTAGGCTGAAAGGCGTCTCCCCGGTAGGGGTCCGATGCGTGGTCCGATACGCCCAAAGGACGTTCTCGAGTTCTTCGACCCAAGCTTGCCCCGTCCGACCGATTCGCGCCTTAATTCCTTGGAGGATTGTCCGGTTTGTCACCTCGGCCTCACCGTTGGTTTGGGGATGCGACACAGATGTGAACCGATGCTCGATCCCGAACTCCTCGCAGAAGTCACGGAAATGCTTGTTGTCGAACTGTCGACCATTATCCGAGATGAGGACCCGGGGTACCCCAAATCGGACAATGATGTTTTTCTTCACGAACTTCCGGACTTGCGCCTCCGTGATAGTGGCCAGCGGCTCTGCCTCCACCCACTTGGTGAAGTAGTCGATTGCAACAATCAAGAATTTCCGCTGGGCTGAAGCGACGGGGAATGGTCCGAGGATATCCATTCCCCACTGTGCGAAGGGCCAGGGTGCGGTGATTGGTGCCAAGGGGACAGAAGGGACTCTCTGGATGTTGGCGTGGCGCTGGCAGGCGTCGCATTTCCGTACATAATCCTTTGAGTCCTCCAACAAGGTAGGCCAATAATAGCCTTGCCTCATGATCTTGTGCGCCAAGGACCTAGCCCCCGAGTGGGATCCGCAGACGCCCTCGTGGACTTCGCCGAGGACGTAGGCCGCCTCCGAGGGGCGGAGGCACCTTAAGAGGGGGGCGGTAAACGAGGTCCGATACAGCCTCCCTTCATAGAGTACGTAGTGGGCGGACTTCTTGACAAGTCGCCGAGCTTGATCTTCGTCTTCAGGGAGGATCTCTTCGGCGAGGTAGGCGACGAGCGGGTCCATCCAAGACGGCTTTGGATCAATCGCCATCACCGCTCCAGCCTCGCCGATGCTCGGGGCATCTAGGGTCTCCAGGTAGATTGCCCTCGACAAGTTGTGCGCCTCTGCGCCCACCAAGCGGGACAACCTGTCGGCCCTGGCATTTTCGCTTCTGGGGACCTGCTGGATGTCGACACTGCCGAGGTCGGGAATGAGTGCTTGCACCTTCCGGACGTAGTTCTGCATGGTCGGGCTCCGGGCCTCGAACTCCCCACGGACCTGCCCGACCACCAGCTGGGAGTCGGTGAAGACCTTCAAACGCCGGATGCCGAGCTCCCCGGTGAGTTTGTGTCCCGCGACTAGGGCCTCGTATTCCGCCTCGTTGTTGGTAACTGAAAATCCAAACCTCAAGGCATACTCGGCTATCACTCCATCAGGACTGGTAAGGACCAGCCCGGCCCCTCTACCCTCGGGGTTCGACGACCCATCGATGTGAAGCGTCCAGGTCGGGAGGTCGAGGCTGGGCGTTTCCGGCGGTCTAGGTTCCGCCTCCTGCACCGTGCACTCAGCGAGGAAGTCCGCGAGCACCTGGGCCTTGATGGCGGGTCGAGGCTGGTAGCGGATGTCGAACTCACCGAGTTCTACTGCCCACTTCACCAGCCGTCCCGCATTCTCGGGGTTGCTGAGGATCTGTCGTAACGGTTGATCAGTTAAGAGGGTGACAGAATGGGCCTGAAAATAGGGGCGGAGCCTCCTGGTCGCGGTCAGCAGCGCGAAGGCGATCTTTTCAGCCTTCGTATATCGCGTCTCGGTGTCCCGTAGGACCCGGCTGATGTAGTACACAGGCTTCTGGAGCTTTGCCTCTTCCCGAACCAGCACCGCACTGACCGCGGTTGGAGAGACCGCCAGATAGAGGTAGAGCATCTCCCCTTCCTGCGGCTTGGATAGCAGGGGAGGAGACGCCAGGTATTCCTTGAGCTGGTCGAACGCTGCTTGACATTCGGCCGTCCAGAGGAAGTCTTTCGGGCATTTTAACACCTTGAAGAATGGTTGGCAGTGTTCGGCCGATTTTGCCACAAATCGTCCGAGCTCGGCGACCCTTCCAGCGAGCTCCTGAACCTCCTTCACTTTGGTCGGAGGGGACATACCTTGGATAGCCTTGATTTTGTCCGGGTTGGCTTCGATACCCCGCTGGTTAACAATGAAACCGAGGAACCTCCCGGCCGAAGCGCCAAAGGCGCACTTCGCTGGGTTCAGCTTCATGCGAAACTTCCGCAAGGTGGTGAAAGTCTCCTCCAGATCCACGATGTGCTGGTCTGCCTGGCGGCTCTTCCCCAGCATATCGTCCACGTACACCTCCATGTTCCGGCCGATTTGCTCTTTGAAGATTTTGTTGACAAGGCGCTGGTAAGTGGCGCCAGCGTTCTTCAGACCGAAGGGCATTATCTTGTAGAAGTACAGCCTCCGGTCCGTTATAAAGGCAGTTTTCTCCTCGTCCTGTGGGGCCATCATTATCTGGTTGTAACCGGAGAAGGCGTCCATGAAAGACAGCAGCTGATATCCGGAAGTTTCGTCGACCAGTTGGTCTATCCGCGGAAGCGGGAAGCTATCCTTAGGGCACGCCTTGTTCAGGTCGGTATAGTCAACGCACATCCTCCACTTCCCGCTCGCCTTCCGGACAAGTACAACATTTGCCAGCCACTCGGGGTAACTCACCTCCCTTATGAATCCTGCCTCCAAGAGTTTGTCTACCTCCTGGTCGACCACCCGGATCCGATCCGGGGCACAGTGTCTCTTCTTCTGCTTCACTGGCCGGTGGGTCGGGTCGACGTTGAGGGCGTGAGAAATGACCTCCGGGTCGATCCCAGGTACATCGGCCGCCGACCAGGCAAATACATCGGCATTGGCTCGGAGGAATTCCACCAACCGGGCCCGAGCTCCCGGGTCGAGATTGGCGCCGACCCGGACCACCCGGTCCCGGCGGCCTTCCTCGAGGGGAACTTCGACCACACCCTCGGCCGGCTCCCCCTGCCGCAAGGCCGCCTCGTCTCTGGCATCAAGGGACTCGACGCTTAGGTCTTCTGCGGGCTTCTTCCCTTTGAGGGTCGCTAGGAAACATTGCCGTGCGGTCGGTTGGTCGCCTCGGACCTCCCCGATCCCGACCGCCGTGGGGAACCGCATGAGCAAGTGGTACGTAGAGACCACCGCGCGAAGGGCGTTCAGTCCGGGTCGTCCAAGGATGGCGTTGTAGGCCGAGGGAACACGGACGACCAAGAACCCGAGTCGCACCGTGGCTTCTGCGGGTGCGACGCCCGCAGTCACAGGCAGCTCAACGACACCTTCCGCCGGGACAGCGTCACCGGTGAATCCTATGAGGGGGGTGGATATTTTGTGCAACAATTGTCTGGACAAGCCCATCTTTTGGAAGGCCTCGTAAAACAAGATATCAGCTGAGCTTCCACTATCCACAAGAACACGCCTTACATCATAGTTTGCCATAGTGAGGGAGATCACCATGGCGTCATCGTGGGGGGTCTGAACCCCCTTTACATCCTCATCACAAAAGGTGATTACATTGCCGACCCTCTGCCTCTTTGCGATGGCCGCCCCTGATGCCTCCGTCGAGCCCCCTGCGTTCCTCACGGGCCGGGGGCAGGCCCCAGTGATAGTGTGGATCACCCCCGCAACGGGTCGATTCTGCTCCCGAGGCTCCGGAGGAGCCGGGTCGGCCGGACGCGGGTCTGCGGGGGGACGTCGGTCGCTCACATATCGACCGAGACGCCCCCGACGGATGAGAGCCTCGATCTCGTCCCGAAGCTGGAAGCAGTCCTCTGTGTCGTGGCCGTGGTCTCGGTGGTACTCACAGTACGCCCGGGAGGGCCTCTTCCCAAGTATCCTCCGCATCTGTCTCGGGGCCGGGAGGTCCTCCCGCCCCTTGATCTCCATAAGGATCTGGGCCCGGGGAGTCAGGAGAGGGGTGTACCGGTTGAAACGTCGGGCGGAGAACGAGGGCGTGGGGCGCCGTGGTTCTTCGCCGGCGACGGGCTTCTGCGCCGACGCTGGGGCGTCGGGCTCCTCCTCTGGCGTGCCTCTTTCCGCCTTTTCTTCCCAAGCTTTGGAGGGATCTCGACGGCCTCCTTGCTCCGGTGAGCGGCCGCCTCCTCGGCGTCCGCATACTGGTTCGCCCGGGACAACAGCTCTGGGAAGCTCCGCGGCAGGCGTTTGTCCAGGGAGAAGGTGAGTCTGCCCTTCCGGAAGCTACGCTTCAGGGCTGAAAGAGCTACCTCCTGACTCAGGTTCCGGACCTCCAGCGTAGCCCTGTTGAAGCGGGTAAGATAATCCCGCAGGCTTTCTCCCTCGTTTTGCCGGACATCAAAGAGGGAGTCGGAGACCAGTCGCCGCCGGCTACTGACGGCGAAATGAGTGATGAAGAGGCGGGTGAACTGGTCGAAGGACCGGATTGAGTCAGCCTCCAGCCCGGCGAACCACGCCCTCGCCGGGCCACGGAGGGTTGCCGGGAAAGCCTTGCAGAGAAGGGGATCTGATGCTCCGTGGAGGAGCATAAGGGTCCTGAAACTCTCGACGTGATCCCGCAGGTCCGCCGCCCCGTCATAGGGCTCGATCGCCGGCATTTTGAACCCCGGCGGATTCGGGGTCCGCAGGATCCTCGAGGCAAGCGCCGGCTGGGAGGAGATCTCTAAGTCGGCGAAGGGATCTTTGGAATGGCCCTTCAGGACCTGGAGTTGTCGGTGGAGATCGTCCACCCGCCGGTCCAGGGAGCGCGACCGGTGGGTGGGAGACAAGGAGCGGCGAGAGGGGGACCGACTGGAGCGCGGGTTCCTCGAGGACTGGGGGGTCTGGGAACGCGCCCGGGCCCGCCTCTCGTACCCCGCGCAGCTCCGGTGGGAAGGTCCCGGCAGAATGGAGCGTGCTCGAGAATCCTCCTCGCGCCGGCGCTCCTCCCCATGGGAGAGGAAGGAGCGCGGGTTGAGGAGGACAGGCGAACGCTCAGGCAGCGGCGGCTCCTGAGCCCGCTGCGGCGCCCGGGACATCGCACCCTGCAGATTCTGCACCGCCTCCGCGAGGGTGCGAACCTGCTGGGTTAGCTGGTCGAACTGGGCGGCTTCGACCGTCTGAATGGGCGGTGGGGCGGTGGAGTGTTGCTGAGAGTGTGTTGGAGATGCAGCGGCCTCCCGGCCAGAGGCGTGAGAGGCCCCGCGACCGGGAGCATTGGAAGCTCCACGACCACCTCGCCGTGCCATTACGATCGCTCTGAGATTCGGGCCCTTCCTCTAGCGCCAACTGTTGCTGGGGGTCCAAACCGAGAACGATTGGCACAGCGGTGTGAACGGGGTTCCCTTGGAATTACTTCGGTTGCGCTCCGCCTTCCGTCGGGAGACCTGCAAGCAAGCCTCGCACCACCACCGAGGTAGTGGGGGCCCTCCGACGATCAAGTTAGGGGAGATCGAAGGAGAAGAAGAGGTAGCAGGTAAGATAATACTCTGAAAAATCTTGCTTACCCTCCCCTTCCCCCCCAGCCGCATATATATCAGGCTGGGGGTTTTTTTTGGGGATTGGTCATCGTGTGGCACGATGGGGTTGCCATTGACATGGTCGTTACAGGGCGTCGTGGGGCAGCGCCGGGTACGGCCATGGCAGGGCGTAGTGGAGCTCCGCTTTGTACGGCTGTTACAGGGGATCGTGGGGCAGCGCCGGATACGGCCGTTGCAGGGAGTAGTGGAGCAGGGGGACGCGGCGTGCCTCAGGGGAACAGTGTTGTTGTCAAGAGATTGCCGACTTGGGGTCGGATTGCTGGATCAAGGGGCACCCGACTCGAGGTCGGGCTGCGGAGCCGAAGGTATCCGACCCGAGGTCGGATTGCTGGATCAAGGGGCACCCGACTCGGGGTCGGGCTGCGGAGCCGAAGATATCCGACCCGAGGTCGGATTGCTGGATCAAGGGGTAGCCGACCCGGGGTCGGGCTGCGGAGCCGAAGATATCCGACCCGGGGTCGGATTGCTGGACCAAGGGGCAGCCGACTCGGGGTCGGGCTGCGGAGCCGAAGATATCCGACCCGAGGTCGGATTGCTGGATCAAGGGGCAGTCGACTCGGGGTCGGGCTGCGGAGCCGAAGATATCCGACCCGAGGTCGGATTGCTGGATCAAGGGGCAGCCGTAGTCTTCCTGGGCGCGCGTGCCGGTCACGTGGGGCATGGTGGCTAAGTTCCCCCGTAACAACTAGTATAATAGAAATGGTTTCCTCATTGGCTAGTTGATACATAGGTTAGACATCCACGAAATATAGGATTTTTGATTTTTAGAAAGTTGAGTGGATATAGATCATGTCAATAGGAGAGTGTTGCCCAAGGAGACAACCCAAGCGGGGGGGGGGGTGAATTAGGTTTTAATTAAATCTTGACCAATTAAAACTATAATGAGTAATTAACTAAATCTATTGCAAGCAGAATAGATAGATTACTAGATGTAGTGAGTGAAGTGAGAGAAAGAGACAATTAGCCAATACAAACAAAGTAAAGTTTATAGTGGTTCGGAGCCAACTCTTGCTCCTGCGTCCACTCCCCAAGCCGCACTTGGGAGTTTACTATAATCTCTAGGATTACAGTCAGTTGTTTTACAAGCTCACAACCTAACTTGTTGTTTTTACGAGATCACAATGAACTCGGTCGGTTTTCATAGGCTCACCGACTAGAACCAACCGATTGTTTTTCCGAGTTCACAATCAAATCCAGTTGGTTTTTTCCGGTTCACCAACTACAACCTTACACCGTTGGTTTTATATTTGGCTCACCAACAAACCTTACAACTGTTGGGAACCCGCCCATGCCGCTGATATTTCAAAACAAAAATCAGATGGCAACAGAAAGGGGGCATGAGCGGGATCAACGTTCATCGCATGAACGTTGTTTCAGACCTTTCGTAGTTAGGCAAGAATTAAAAACTTTTAAAACTTTTAGAAGATCAGATCTTCACCTTGTGCGGGTAGATGATCACCGCAAACTGATGATCGTGGTTTTAGGATGAAGGTTCGTTTGAAGCCGTTCAAACGTCCGGCCTCTAGGGGTATCCACACGAAGCAGCGGACCGATCAAAGCTTTCTTGTCTTCCCGGGGTGCTAGCTCCCTTGCAAAGACTTCTTTTGATGGCTGATCTCCTCTCTATCAATCAACCCTTGATTGTGCTTGAGAGGAGGAAGAAGAAGAAGGCAACTGGATGAAGAACCAAAGCCCTTGCAGCCTACTCCCTTTTTCCTGCGTCAGAAGGAGGAAGAGAAGAGGAGGGGGCCGCCAATGGCTTTTCTTTTCTTCCCTTTGCTTGCGGCTGAACCAAGGAGGGATGGAGAGGGGGTGGCCACGGCTTGAAGAGGAGGAAAGGTTTTTTTAGGGCGCCGGCCCTAGCCCTTCTTTTATAAGGATGAAGGGCTCCTACAAGTTAGGAGCCCTTGACTACTTTCCAAGAGGGGGCGCCGGCCCCCTCTCTTCATGCCGCACCTAATCAAGGATGAGAGGGGCTCATGCCCCTCTTACTTGGTTAACCCAATCCTCTTCCAAAGAGGATTAGGTGCCCTTTTCATGGTTTAGTCCTAATGTTGCCCAAGGTGACAAGCCAAGAGGGGGGGGGTGAATTGGTTTCTTCTAATTTTCGGTGCTTTAAACGTTTTCTCAATATAAGTGCGGTGGATGCTTTCTTAAGCTATTAGAATGATTTAAACTAGTGCAAAGATAGAAGATGATGCAAGAATAAACGGAAACACAAGCACAACACAAACACAATAATATATAGTGGTTCGGTGCTCTCCTTAGCACCTACGTCCACTCCCCAAGCGTCCCCTTGGGAATTCACTATAATCTCTCGGATTACAGTTGGATTGTTTTCCGGGCTCACAATCCAAAAACCTTTGTTGGTTTTACGGGCTCACCAACGAACCTATACACTTTGGTTTTCCGGGTTCACCAAAAATCTTTGTTGGTTTTGCGGGCTCACCAACGAACCTTTACACTTTGGTTTTTCGGGTTCACCAAAAACCTTTGTTGGTTTTGCGGGCTCACCAACGAACCTTTGTACTTTGGTTTTCCGGGTTCACCAAAAACCTTTGTTGGTTTTGCGGGCTTGCCAACGAACCTTTACAAAGTGTTTAACAAATGAAAAGAAAAGATTCAAACTCCTAAATGAGCATATGAAACAATATAAACTACAAAGAAGAGTTAGAAGGTATTTATCGCTTTGAAGTCGCTTTGCTCTTCTTTGTCAAGGATGCTTCACTCTTCAAGGGAGGATGGAGCTCTTGATGACTCTTTGAATCTGCTCAATCCCTTTCTTTGATTCTTGAATGAAGCCCTTGGATGAAGCTTGCCTTGCTAGGGTTCTCTCTTGAATGCACTTAATGTATTTTCCCAAAAGCTTGCTTCCTCTGATGAATACTCCCTCTTAAATACTTCTCCAACCTCCAAATAGTCCTTTCTGACCGTTGGATTGAAGAAACTAGCCGTTTATAGCCGTTGGGAGTCCAAAAAGTATTTCTGCACAACTAGCCGTTATGTTCAGCCCGTGTTTGGGTCGGCTCAACCTGTCCTTGGGTCGACCCAACCTTTACTTGGGTCGACTCAACCATTTCTTGGGTCGACCCTCTCAGAAAACACAGAAACTTGAAATTCAGCCTTCTGTTGCCTTGGGTCGACCCAACCTTTCTTTGGGTCGACCCAAGGTCAGCTTCAGAAAATTCAGAGCCTTGAATTTCAGCCTTTCTTCACTTGGGTCGACTCAACCTTTCTTTGGGTCGACTCAAGGTTTACTTGGGTCGACTCAACTTCTTCTTGGGTCGACCCTCTCAGTAAATCCAGAGAGCATTCTTCCTTTGCATTTTGAGGTTCTTTGGAGGTTGGGTCGACTCTTGCTTACCTTGGGTCGACCCAACTCACTGTTCATTTGTGCTGTTTTTGCAGGAGTGTGCCAGATGATTCCTCGATGTGCCGGGGTCGACCCAATCAACCTATGGGTCGACTCAATCCACACTTTGCTGCATTCTCAAGGTTAGTTTCATCCAAATGAACAAGACCATATATATATTTCCAATTAAGCAAATGTACTGAGAGCAATGAATTCATAAATGAAGTATCAATTTTAACTTATAGCATACTCTAGAGAATTGCTTGTTAATCATCAAAATAACACTATCATCCTCAATCTCCCCCTTTTTGATGATTACAAAATAAAGAGTATAAGCCTATTGATACTTGTCTTTAAAATCAGTTTAAAAGGGATTGAATTTCAGAATTTCAGCTTTTCATATATATAAGTGAAATCTCTCCCTATATCATTCAAAATTTGCCAATTTGACTTTTTGAATGGCTCCCCCTTTCATTTATAATTCATTAGCAATGAAACTTCAAAAATTTGAGATAAAATATGAGTTTCAGCTTATGTATCGGGGTGAGAAAGGAGCGTGCCAAATTCTGAATTTATATGTGCCAAATTCTGAATTATGATAGAAATTTTTGATTTGATGATTTTCATTGTTACAAATTGCTCCCCCTTAAATGTATAAGCTTTCTTATATGATTTCCAATTTGTTTGTCCATTTATTCCTCTTTTCTTAACATACTCTAAACACTATTTTTACTTCTCCCCTTTTTGTTATACATATCTTTACTTCTCCCAAAATTAATACTCTTTCTTTACTTCTCAAATGAAGTGCTCTTTCTTTTCTTAAATTGAATACTCTATCTTTTCTTCTCCCCCTTTATATACTCTTTTCTTCTCCCCCTTTATATACTCTTTCCTTCTCTTCTCCCCCTTTTTGTTATCATCAAAAACATATATATGGGAAAGGATGCAATAAGGAACAAACTTCAGACTTCATTGATCAAAATAGGAACATTTTCATACATTAATGCCCAAAATAAAGATAAGTACAATGTTCCTCAATCAAGATTTAAAGATATAAGGGAAAAAACAAGATACATATGGGAAAAAGCAAGATACATATGAGAACTAGATATCTAGCCTAGGCTCTAAACATAGATCGTGAGACTCTCTCGGATTGCTTGGCTACGGCTCTCTCGGGTCCCATTTCTCCAAGATATTGAAGTAATCTACTGTTTGGAGATGATTGGAGAAGATTTGAGAGTGGAAAATACGGTTTTCGGAAGAAGACAAAGGGTAAACAGTGCCTTAGATAGCTCACGGGTCCCCCTTTTAACAGTGGGATCCCGACGTTGGGTCGACTCAAGAAACTTCTTGGGTCGACTCAACATTGGGTCGACCCTATTCTGGGTTGGGTTGACCCAAGTGCAGAATTTTTTTTTTCTCTTCCTTTTTGCTTCTAAAAATTTTTCTTGCTTCCGATCCTTATAAATTCTTTCTGGGACAATGATACATGAGTAAGGAATCTATAGATAACAAGTTTGACTCATGTTTCATAGATTTTTAGAAATTGGAGGAATGTATCATGAGACTACTTGCTCCCTTTTATATTTCTTCAATAAAAAGGATCACATATACCTAATTCTCTCCTTAGCGTGCAGAATCTATCTTCACTCAAGGGTTTTGTGAGTATGTCGGCTAATTGTTTTTCAGTGCATATATGCTCAACACATATGTTTCCATTTTGCACATGATCCCTAATAAAGTGACATCTTATTTCTCTTTGTTTGGCTTTAGGAATGAGATATTTACGATGTAAGCCGGAAGTGATCTCTAAATGTAGATTCCAAGGATAGTTTTGAAATCAAGTGTAGATGGAATCTTTTTCAAGTTATTTTAGGGAGTATCAAGAATAATATTCAAAGAAAGGCACGGATGAAAATCCAACATTTTTTTTTTAATATATTAAGTATATAGCAAAATGAGAGCAATCTAATTAATTTTCAGAGTATAGTATAAGATCAAATAAAGATCAAACCTTATATACTTGAAAAACATAAGATTATGTTGAATCCTTAATTCTTAATGACTTTAAAGTTCTTTCATGATATAAAAGTATTGGGGCATAGACACCAAGACATGAATTTATGCAATGTAGGATATATAAAATTCAGGGCTTTGAAAGTTCTTTTAAACCTCTCTTAAAGACTTTCTTTTACTCCTTTAAAGATCATAGCATCAAAATCAATTAAAATGAATTGGCTCATGATTGAAACACTAAAGTGCAAGCCAATAAGAACTCATTAGTAGATTCCAAAGTAAATTTTCAATACTAAGACAAATGGAATCCTTTTCACTTAGTTTTCAAAACAAGTGATTTACCAATTAAGTACAGATAAAAATCCAACTTTCAAAAGATATTCAACGAAGCATAAAGTTTAATACCACTTCACATTTAGTATTCTTTCTCTTATCTTTAGTTGAATTTCAGATTTTAATGATAAACGTGAATAAAACTGAACCTTTATGATATCAAGAATGTAGAGTGATCTAGAATTATTCAAAATTTATAGCAATCACTCTTTTTAATCTTTTAAGAACAAGTTATGCTTCCTCTTAATCTTTGAGAAAATGTACTGAAATATTAATCAGAAAATGATTCATTTGAAGCTCAAATTCTTTCAAAAGCATTTACATTTTCTTTCTTTTAAGAATCATTTGAGTGAGCTGAAATATTTCTAGACTTGAGATCATTCACTCTTTTAATAATATATATACATATATATTTTGATGAAAGTCTTTAACAATGTAGGAGAGGAAAAAATATATAGATGATCATTGAAGTATATGTATTTATAGAACTCAATTTCTTAATCAAGGTTTTTCAGCAATATAATATATGAAGCACAATAAATCTTTTCAATATCAAAATAAAATCATATATTAAAAATATTTGTTTGCAATCAAGATCATCAAAAGACACATCATTCAGACCAATATTAGTACACTTTGAAGATAAGAAATGATATGTTTCAGATGCGTATCGGGGCAAGCAATCAAGGCATCAGAATTATTCTATTTTTCTTAAGCTGTAATTTTATCTAGAAATTCATGTTGAGTTTAAGCTTTTATATAAAATCAGATTCTGAATTTCATAAAGATTCTCAAGGAGGCTTTCAAAGTTGTAATTTGAGATATGTATCTTCTCATTGTAGCTCATCTTAAATCATTACGATTGAAAATACATATTTCAAGAACATTAGAGCACATCCAGAATCTTTGTAATTCATATTAAATTTTGGTACAAATTGGAGGACATGATGTTCTAATGTTAGGCAAGATAAAAGATAAATCAGAATCAATTCATTTTGCCTAATTTGCAAATTCAAATTATGCTTTTCTTTTATTTTTCAAAATATATTCATTAAAATAGAATGATGTTGTTGTTGGTAGTAATATGTTTCAATCAAATTTTATAGGCATGAAGCATTACAAGTTATATTCAGGAAAGATCTTTGGTATTTGAATATTGAAGACACATAATTCAAAATATCATGTCACATGCAAAACATAATATGCATTAAGTCATAACATCATGTATTAAAACATTAAGAGCAAGCATGTCAAAGATCAAAATTTATTCTTTTCAAATAAACTCTCCCTATTTATATATAATTCTACACTGATTTTATCCTTAAGGTGTATTTTCAAGTGATCGAAACTTCATTTGGCTTTTCACAAGCTTTATATATACTTTTATTTATCTTGTCATTCATTTCCGTATTTTTGAATTTCTTCCTTTAACCATTTAGTGAACATTCTAATCTTCATTTCTTTTGGTATTACTTTTCTATGCTCTATATTCTATTTGCTCCCTATCCGGTGGAGTTGGAAGGGGCACGAGGTACTACCACTAGCCTCCCTCTTGTGCCGTCCCTAATATGCCCTACACCGAATAGTTGGGTCAAATAGTGCCGGGTACTACCACTAGCCTCCCCATTGACACCATCCCTATAATGAGCAATGTAGAAATGTTCAACTGTTTTCTTTAGCAACAAGATATTCACTCCAAACTCTCCCTATTTAAATATAATTAATTACGGATTTTATCCCTTCCAAAAGAATATTCACACAAGTCTCACAAATATGCTGAATATATTATGCTTGCGCTGCTTTTACTTAAGATTGGAGTATTTACTTAGCTTTTACTTCTTCTGAGCAATGTTCATTTTCTTTTTCTTTATCTCTCTCTCTTTTTGTTATTTTCAAGTAGTTACATGAAAGAGCAGAATAAAGAATTAATCTAATATGCTGCATATAAATATATATCATGCAAACAGCATTTTCATTATGCCCAATGATTCATAGCTTATCACAAGTTATTTTGAATTAGAAACTTGAGGCATAAACTTGTGTATTTCATGGTTATGCATTATACAGGCAAAAGTGAACTTCAATTTAATCATACCATGAAACAATTATCATTAGCATGAGAATGAAGCATGATATCAAGAAGATTAGCAATTAAATGTTTAATCATGCTACCATATAATTTCAGACTATTGATTTTGCTCAACTAACTCACAAGAGAAGAGTTTAGATTACAAGTGCATTTGGCATTCTTCAAGCCAAATACCTTTTAGATTCTTTATTCCCTTGGCTGAAGAAAATCTTCTTTTTTTTTGTTTCCAAGGGAATGTTTATTGTATCTTTCATCGAGGTGTCCTTCAAGTTGAAATTTCTTGCTCACAAATCCTGTATCATTAGCAAAATCTTTTTCTTTTCTTGAAGGCAATTCATTAGGTTCTCTAGGATACAAAAACATTCATACAACATATTTCTTAACTAGATGACTCAACATGAGACATGACAATAATTGAATTTGAGTCACTTTACTCAAGAGATTGCCTAAATATAAGCAAGCACAAGTCACTTGAACTAAAGAGATAACTTCATTAAGTAAAATGGTTCAAGGACAAGCATGTGAGGCAATAGAAAGATTCATCAAGATCAAATCAATTTCTTATTGTCAGAAGCAATTTAGCTTAGATTCTATTTGCTTAAGATAATTATTAATAAGATATACCAGTTAAGTTTTAATCAAATTATCTTAAATAGTTGTGTCTATCAAAATTCTGATTGTTACATAGAATCAAAATGATAAACTATATTCTCAATAAAGGATCTAGTTTTAATAAGAATAGTATGAATTGATATCTCTACAACTAGTATCTTTTCATTGAATATTCTATATGCATTGCTTGAAGAGTAATATCCAAAGGAATATTTGTTTTACCAGATTTGACATTATTTTCATAAGAATATATCAAGCATGACATGTATGACTGAAAAATATAAAAGATATACAATATATCATTTTCTATTTTTCAGACGATCAAAAGGAGTTTTCTAATAGAAACCATATGTATGACAAGCAATGATGATAGCTTTTAACAGAAATCATTTAAGTAGATGACTATCATACAACATTGTCTTTTTCATTTCTTCAAGGATTCTATCAACTCTATTTTATTTATGGTGTTCTTGGTGTAGAAACAATTGTATTCAATATTATTTTCTGTGCACAACTCAATAAGAAATTGGTTTTCAAAACTATGCCATGATTTCATAGTTTGCAAACCTTTTTCATTTGAACCCTTTTTGTGAGTTTGTGCCAATGCAGAAAATATTTTAATTTAAGTGCCAAGAACAAAACCAATATTAGCTTTGAGAAATTTTCCACAATTACAAAATCAGAAAGCTTATCTCCTGGGTTCACAATCCTAGAGATCCAAATAAGTTCTTATGAAGAGTTTTCAAAGGCTAAAAGGTGAAAACAATATTTTCAGATTTAGAAATGATTCTAGTTTGTTTTTCTAGATGACATACATAGCAAACTTTGACCTTGCAAAAATTAATCTAAGTGAACCAATGACAAGGTCTTTTGAGATTAAGTCCATACTAGTATGAGTTGATTTTATATGCCAAAACTAGACTCTTTAATCTTGGTATTCTTAATACATATATTTAAAAAAAAATACCAAGTAGACATTCTTATGTTTATGATCAATAAAGGATAATGCAATGGATAACAACTCTCAATCAAGCATATAGATAATTCAAAGAGTTATTCTAAGAGTATTGATTAAGCAAATTATCCATCAATAACTGAAGCATAATATAGGAAGATGGAGTGATTTGGATATATTTTCATTTCATACCAAGAGTATCGCCTATATCACAGAAGTGATTAATACTAGCTACAATTTCAATATGAGAGGATGCAAGGAGTACTAATTTCATTATTTCTTCCATTTTGGTCACTCTTCTTAATTATATTTTAAGTTCTATTCTTTAACACGTGTCTAGAGAACCCATTGTCCAGATAACATCTTTCATTGGAATCTTGGGTAGCTAGACACATTTGCTAACAATGATCATGTTTTCAACTTAGAAACCCAAGCTCTTTTGGGTCCTTGCAGGTTAGCTATAATTGTTCCTTTTGGAACCCATATTCTCTTAATTACCATTTTGTCTATTAGTTTGCAGGTTTTAGGAGTACAAGTAATATACTTCTGCATACTCTTGCTAAATTTAAACAACATAGATTTAGCAAAAATAGATAATGAATTTTCAGTTTTCTGTTTTTGTTTATTAGTTTCACCAGATTTGTGAAAAATCGTTTTAGGATGAATAGTGGAGGATTTAAGAAATATATTCTCGAAAGATTTTTGAGTGTACCAAGGTTGATATCCCAATCCAGCTTTGTCATATACAGCTCTTGAGTTTTCTATCATTAAATTCAGTTTTTCAGAGCTGGGAGTGAATCTTTCAACAGTAGGTTTCAAATTATCAACTTCTTTAGTTAATTTTTCATTATCTTCTGAAAGCAATCCATTGTTTTTCTTAAGTTTATCATGGCTTTCAGTGAGAAGTTGATTTCTCTGATTTAGTTCTTTATTTTCTTTAATTAAGATTTCAATTTTATTATTTAGTTTTAGTTTTTCATCTATTAGAATTTGATTTTCATTCTTCAAGTTCTTGTTCCTACAAATAAGTTTCTTATGTTCTAAATACAAATCAGAAAAAGCATCATGAAGTTCATCGAATGTAAAATCATCTTCAGTTTTATCATATACTTCATATTCAGAAGAGGAGACACTTTGTGTTTCAACACATACCTCGTTCTTGTGTCCCACAAGGCATAGATTTTCAATATCTGCTTGCCTCTCATCTTCTTCAAAGCTAATTTTTGATTTGCTAAAAATGTTAGTGCTTTCATATTTAATCTCTAGCATATTCCATATGTCTTTAGCAGTTATGCAAGAAGATATGTAATTAAATTCACTATCATTTAATGCACAAACTAGCACATTCATGGCTTTTGCATTTTGCTGAGCCATTTTCTTATCATGATTAGTGCTTGTGTGTGGTCCATTGACTATGATACTCCATAAATCATAGTCATGTGCTTGAATGAAGATGCGCATGCGTGCTTTCCAATATGTGTAGTTTATACCATCAAATAGTGGAGGTCTATCAATTAGTTGTCCCTCACTCATAGAACATCCCACTTGGGTTGTCATGATCTTTAACTCTTGATTGTGAGATCAATGAGTACTATTAGAGCACCTCGCTCTGATACCACTTGTTGCCCAAGGTGACAAGCCAAGAGGGGGGGGTGAATTGGTTTCTTCTAATTTTCGGTGCTTTAAACGTTTTCTCAATATAAGTGCGGTGGATGCTTTCTTAAGCTATTAGAATGATTTAAACTAGTGCAAAGATAGAAGATGATGCAAGAATAAACGGAAACACAAGCACAACACAAACACAACAATATATAGTGGTTCGGTGCTCTCCTTAGCACCTACGTCCACTCCCCAAGCGTCCCCTTGGGAATTCACTATAATCTCTCGGATTACAGTTGGATTGTTTTCCGGGTTCACAATCCAAAAACCTTTGTTGGTTTTACGGGCTCACCAACGAACCTATACACTTTGGTTTTCCGGGTTCACCAAAAACCTTTGTTGGTTTTGCGGGCTCACCAACGAACCTTTACACTTTGGTTTTTCGGGTTCACCAAAAACCTTTGTTGGTTTTGCGGGCTCACCAACGAACCTTTGTACTTTGGTTTTTCGGGTTCACCAAAAACCTTTGTTGGTTTTGCGGGCTTACCAACGAACCTTTACAAAGTGTTTAACAAATGAAAAGAAAAGATTCAAACTCCTAAATGAGCATATGAAACAATATAAACTACAAAGAAGAGTTAGAAGGTATTTATCGCTTTGAAGTCGCTTTGCTCTTCTTTGTCAAGGATGCTTCACTCTTCAAGGGAGGATGGAGCTCTTGATGACTCTTTGAATCTGCTCAATCCCTTTCTTTGATTCTTGAATGAAGCCCTTGGATGAAGCTTGCCTTGCTAGGGTTCTCTCTTGAATGCACTTAATGTATTTTCCCAAAAGCTTGCTTCCTCTGATGAATACTCCCTCTTAAATACTTCTCCAACCTCCAAATAGTCCTTTCTGACCGTTGGATTGAAGAAACTAGCCGTTTATAGCCGTTGGGAGTCCAAAAAGCATTTCTGCACAACTAGCCGTTATGTTCAGCCCGTGTTTGGGTCGGCTCAACCTGTCCTTGGGTCGACCCAACCTTTACTTGGGTCGACTCAACCATTTCTTGGGTCGACCCTCTCAGAAAACACAGAAACTTGAAATTCAGCCTTCTGTTGCCTTGGGTCGACCCAACCTTTCTTTGGGTCGACCCAAGGTCAGCTTCAGAAAATTCAGAGCCTTGAATTTCAGCCTTTCTTCACTTGGGTCGACTCAACCTTTCTTTGGGTCGACTCAAGGTTTACTTGGGTCGACTCAACTTCTTCTTGGGTCGACCCTCTCAGTAAATCCAGAGAGCATTCTTCCTTTGCATTTTGAGGTTCTTTGGAGGTTGGGTCGACTCTTGCTTACCTTGGGTCGACCCAACTCACTGTTCATTTGTGCTGTTTTTGCAGGAGTGTGCCAGATGATTCCTCGATGTGCCGGGGTCGACCCAATCAACCTATGGGTCGACTCAATCCACACTTTGCTGCATTCTCAAGGTTAGTTTCATCCAAATGAACAAAACCATATATATATTTCCAATTAAGCAAATGTACTGAGAGCAATGAACTCATAAATGAAGTATCAATTTTAACTTATAGCATACTCTAGAGAATTGCTTGTTAATCATCAAAATAACACTATCATCCTCACCTAATCTAATCAGGATTAGCCAAATTGGGTTCAATCTATGCTAGTCCTAATCCAATTAGGACTTGAATGAACCATGACTCAATTGAACTCTTCAATCCTAATCTAATTAGGAGTCATGTTGATTCATTAGATTAATAATTAATTTGGACTTAAGGAATCCTAATCCAATTAGAATTTGTTTAATTCTAGTCCTAATCCAATTAGGACTCTAATTTAAATTCGGAGTCCTAATCCGATTAGGACTCTGGGAATCCTACTCCAAGTAGGAATCCAATTTTAATTCAAAACTCCTAATCTCATTAGAATTTTAGGAATCCTATTCCAAGTAGGAATTCCGGTCCTACTCCAACTAGGATTCCCAGTCCTAATCCAATTAGGACTCTAGGAATCCTACCCGAAGTAGGACTCTTGTTTTAAGTCCAATTAATTAATTCCCTTTGTTCCTTCTTCAACTTCTTATCAATCAAATTGATTACTTGTGATTCATAATCACTTTTCAACCATCGGATCGGTCAATACATCTAGTGTGTGTGACCCCATAGGTTCTACTCTGACTGGTAGTGAGATATATTGTGATCTCTATCACTATATCATTGAAAACTCCTTTCAATGGGTTGGAACGATTCCAACTCTACTCATTAGGATTTATCGATCATCGAGATAATCCCTGTGAGTCCCACCATCCACCAGTGACACCTAGCAGCATGTAGTGGCTACCCAGCAGAATGGAATGATGAACCTCTAGGTGCAGTTAACGTGTGATACAGTCCTACTATCGTGGATCCCTACAGGACGGAGGTCATGGACAACTCGTCAAACCCCATCGTCTGTCATATGTCAAGATTTATTCGACTTGAGTTCGATAGTGGAAAACTCTTTTTCCACTTTATATTACTGCCCTGGCCAAGGTCTTAGAACTCAGTCTAACAAATCACATAGGATCACTCCTCTTCTATCGAGGTCGATAGATTCCTTATAGGTGCATACCCTACTCCTACAGTGAACTTACTGCAGCCAATCTACACTGCATGGACCCATATGGCTAGAGACCATGTATGTGTGCAGTCAAACTACAATAACCTCACTGTGAGTAGCCGAAGCACCGCAGGTGAAAGGATCAGTCACACTACTGCAACATCAAGCAAGTCACTGACGAGTGGATAGACATCCAAGTGACTTCTTGTCTTGGTCACGCTCAGTACCCTTGTTCTCTAACAAGCACCTGCACTATCACTTCAGTGTCCCTACACTGTGGACTCAAGTCTCGTCCATCCAGAAGAAAAGTGATCTATGCACTGATCGGATCGATCACCGTCCTCGTGATGATCCATTGATCAGGAGCATTTAGAAATTAATCACCAATGATACAGAGCTCAAATTCTCAACTCTTGAGAATATGTATCATCATCTTATTAATTCCTTGGATGATTCATAGACACATAAATAATATGAACGAAAAGATGCCTTTTATTTATTCAATAATAAACAGTCAAGTACAAAATTATGTCCCTAGAATCAACAATGTGTCAGCCAAATTGGCTTCTAGGGCATACATCTAACAATCTCTCACTTGCACTAAAGCCAATTGGTCATATATCTTAGGCCCATCTTCTCAAGGTGGGCTTCAGTCTTTTGCTGACTCAGCTGCTTAGTGAACGGGTCTGCCACGTTATCTGCGGAGTCTACTCTCTGCACCTCTACATATTTCTTCTTAACATAGTCGCGTATGAGATGGAAGCGCCGCTCTATATGCTTAGACTTCTGATGAGACCTTGGCTCCTTAGCAAGGGCTATGGCGCCATTATTATCGCAGTAGAGTGTTATGGCATCTGATGTCATCACGTCCAACTCTGCAATGAATTTCTTGAACCAGAAGCCTTCCTTAGCAGCTTCAGAGGCGGCGATGTATTCAGCTTTCATAGTAGAATCAGCAATGATCGGTTGTTTAGAACTCTTCCAATTTACCGTACCACCATTGCATAAGAACACATATCCAGATGTTGACTTCCTGTCATCGACATCAGTCATGAAGTCTGAATCTGTGTACCCTTCTACCTTTAACTCTGATGATCCTCCAAAAACCAAGAATAAATCTTTAGTTCTTCTCAAGTACTTAAGAATATTCTTCACAGCTGTCCAGTGTTCTTCACCTGGATTCGACTGATATCTGCTTGTGACACTCACAGCAAGAGCTATATCAGGTCGTGTACACAGCATGGCATACATGAGGCTTCCTATTGCCGATGCATAGGGAATCTTGCTCATGCGTTGAATCTCTTCAGATGTGTTGGGGCACATCTTCTTGGAGAGATGAATTCCATGCCTAAGGGGTAAGAGACCCCTCTTGGAGTTTTCCATGCTGAACCTCTTCAGCACCTCCTCTATATACATCTTCTGTGAAAGGCCAAGCATCCTTTTAGATCTATCTCTATAGACCTTTATTCCCAAAATATAGGATGCTTCCCCAAGGTCTTTCATGGAGAATTCTTTTGACAACCAGACCTTGACCGAGGTTAGCATGGGAATATCATTCCCAATCAGGAGAATGTCATCTACGTACAGTACGAGAAAAATGACAGCACTCCCACTAACCTTTTTGTAAACACACGGTTCCTCTTCGTTTTTGATGAAATCAAACGTTTTGATTGCGTCATCGAAACGAGTGTTCCAACTCCGAGATGCTTGCTTTAGTCCATAGATGGACCTTTGCAGCTTGCAGACCTTGTGATCTCCATCACTGGAAGTGAAACCCGAAGGCTGTTCCATATAGATATCTTCATCAAGATATCCATTCAGGAAAGCAATTTTCACATCCATCTGCCAGATTTCATAATCATGAAATGCTGCAATAGCAAGCAATGTTCGGATGGATTTTAGCATGGCTACAGGTGAAAAGGTCTCCTGATAGTCAATGCCTTCGCGCTGACTATACCCTTTCGCCACAAGCCTTGCCTTATAGGTCTCTATCTTTCCATCCGAACCTATCTTCCTCTTGTAGATCCATTTGCATCCAATAGGTACAATACCTTCTGGTGGGTCCACTAAGGTCCAGACTTGGTTGGAATGCATGGAGTCTAACTCTGACTTCATAGCTTCCAGCCATTTCTCGGAATCGATATCAGATATCGCCTCGTTGTAGGTTTTGGGATCCTGTATGTGATCCCTATCTCCCACTAGGAACATTTCCTCGGTATCCTCTTCTAGTATACCTAAGTATCTATCGGGAGGATGGGAGACCCTACTAGATCTACGAGGTGGTCAAGGGACATCGTGTACTGGCTCTTTATGAATGGGTTCTATAGGATCCATGATTCGTTGCTTTTCAGAGACTTTCTCTTCAAGCTCAATTTTTCTCCTACTGCCTCTATCAAGGATAAACTGATTTTCCAAGAAGATGGCATGACGGCTCACAAACACATTGTGATCCTCTGAGATGTAAAAATTGTATCCTAATGACTCTTTAGGATATCCTATAAAACGAGCACTTATGGTCCTAGCCTCTAACTTGTCTGCCTGTAGTCTCTTGACGTGGGCCGGACATCCCCAAATCTTGAGATGACCAAGACTTGGTTTCTTACCATGTCATATCTCATATGGTGCGGTAGGAATGGACTTTAGAGGGAACTCTATTCAACAAGTAAATAGCTGAAAATAGGGCATCTATCTAAAGAAATAAGGGTAAATCAGTGAAGCTCATCATGGACTGGACCATATCAATAGAGTCCGATTCCTCCTCTCTGACACTCCATTGAGCTGAGGTGTTCCAGGAGGAGTCCATTATGAAACTATACCATTCTCCTTGAGATAATCACAGAACTCTCCATTAAGGTATTCACTTCCTCGATCTGATCGAAGAACCTTAATGAGTTTTTGTGCTTATTTTTCTACTTCATATCTAAGCTTTTTGAACCTTTCAAAAGTTTTATATTTGTGTCTCATACACATATCCATACCGTGAGTAATCATCGGTAAATGAAGTAAAAAATTATAACCCCTAGCCTGCACATCGAATGGGCCACACACATCAGTGTGTACTAGGATAAGTATTTCAGTGGACCTCCCTGTGTCCTACAAAGGATAACTTGGCCATCTTTCCTTGAAGGCAGAATTCACAAATCAAATATGACTCGGAAGTCAATGAGCCCAAAAGCTCATGTTTCTCCAATTTGTTTATTCTGTCTTCTCCTATATGGCCAAGCCTGAGGTGCCACAAATACTTTAGATTTATCTCATTTTTGGATCTATTAGATCCTATGGTATTCACTGTTTGCTCAGATATATTCACAGATACATCCATATGTATGTGATAGAGACTATCAATCATAAAACCATGTTGAATCAATTTATTTTTTAAATAAAAATCTTTCTGTGCTAAATAAAATACAGAAATCAAATTTCTGCTAGCAATAGGTAACAGTCCCTAAGTATCCTGAGCATATCTGACATACCTTCTGAAGGTCTGTCACCCTTCATGTTCTTTATGCTTTCCATGTATGTAGGACAGTTCCTCTTCCAATGGCCGTCCATGATGCAATGGAAACACTTTTTCTTGCAATTGGCCTTTTTCTTGGAACTTCCTTACTTGGTGTTTTCTTAGTACTCTGCTTCTTCGCAGGCTTCTTCTTCTTCCAAATAGACTCTCTCTTGAAAGTAGAAACCAACTTGACAGTGAAAACGATGCCCCTTGAACTTCTTCAAGGTCCCTAAGGTAGTTACCAAATTTTTTTTAACAATTCTATTTTAGTGCATACAACCTTGTTCATATGGTAGTTTACTATAAACTATTCATATGAAGCTGAAAGGGATTGCGGGATCAAATCCGTTTGCAATTTCTTGTGCATGGTCATGCCAAGCTTCTCAAGCTTCTCTAAGTCCTTTATCATGGTCAAACCATGATCATGGACAGACTGCCCATCGTGCATCTTGGCTTTGAAGAGCCTCTTGGACACTTCAAACTGAGCTGCGTGACTCTGATCACCATACAACTCTTGCAGGTGATTTAATATGTCTCTGGCAGTCTTCATGTTCTCATGCTGGCATTGTAATGCGTTGGACATGGATGCCATTGTGCAGCACCTAACTTTATTGTCATTGTTCGTCCACTTAACAAGCGTCTTACGCTGATCAGTGATCGGACGGATTGGTAACATGGGGATTCCATGTTCTAGCATATACCCGAATTTCTCACAATTCAAAACTATTTTTTGAAATTTGCTGAGCCAATCTTTATAATTGGGTTTGGTCAAACGGTTGTTCTATAGGATATGAGTTAAGAGTCTAGAAGCTGACTTTATAATTCTCAGAGAGTAAAGATTCTAGTTAGACTTTTGTACTTGATCCTAATCTGTTCTAAGGTCTTTTAGAACAAATGTAACTCTCACTATTTTCTCGAATCCCTCACACTCCCCTGGTAGGAAAACGGAAATTCCACACGACTAGGATTTCTAGTGGGTACTGCGGTCCCACCGATTTACATGCCACCTCACCTAACAGTTATTGGTGACACATAGATGGATGAGTGTACAACTCTTGTACAATGCTTCTTAAGCATGTTGCAGTGTAACTTGGTCTCTAAGCCATGAAAACCTCACCTAACAGTTATTGGTCCCATCGCTTAGTTAAGTCAGACCCACCGTATAACCGTAGGAATAAAGTCGTCATTGGGTCCTCACCTAACAGTTATTGGTGCCCAACCCCACCTTTACCCTACAACATCTCATGTCTATAGAGAGGTCCAGCCCCCCGATGCAACTTGACCACTGTGTCCAGCCGAGACAAATCAACATCAGAAAGGCCTTAGCAGCTCTACTACAGTGGAAGACCTATTGACTTAATATTGGTTAATCAGGTCTTAGTGTTTGCAACTTGAGCCCTTCATAAGAGATAATTGAACAATTGGCCAGGTAAGCAGGTGGGAGGCTCTCCTTACTCAGAGAGTAAGGTCCTAATTAAGTAACCACCTTTCATGCTTTCCTAGACACCAATTAGATCAATTAATCTAATATGACTTGCTCATGTCGGTTCACTCTCGACTTGATTGAGGAGGTTTTGATTTAGGTCTCAATTGGATTTGCTACATCACATGTAAACCTATCTACCCGACTCGCATTCACATCACATGCAAACGGCACATCACAGGCAGTTATAATCGCAGCATCAAATTAAAGCTAAACTTTAAATAGGTGATGATCATGGATTCTAGTTAGGTCGTATTACAAGCACATGCACGTCAATCGATCAAATGGTCTTCAACTCTTGAATTGGTTCCAAGCCTTCTTGATTCGATCCTTGACCAACTCTTGATCCAATCGCCATCAACCGCTTAGACCCCTTCTCATCTCATGCATCATCTTCGACTTGATCGTTGACGTACATCACATCACAGAAATACAACCAAATGTAAAATAAAAATAAAAATAAATTACATCTCCTTTTAGGAGGCATGCAGGCCTCTCAAAACATCAAATAAGATGCATGCAAGCATCTGAAAAATTACATGACATCGCAGATCACATCACAGGTCATTACATTTGATACCAAAAGGGTTTGAATCCTATGATCATCACCATATGCAACAATTATAATTTTCAGATCTGAAAACTAACTGATTATGTCATGACATAGGTTGCTGATCATGCTAATCACGATTCTAAACTTTATAATCTCATTAACAATGCTATTAGAATCATCATCTTATCACATAAAAATCAGCATGCAAAAATCAGCACCCCTGAAAAATCTGCATGCAGAAATTTTCAGCATACATGATCATTCAATTTTCAGATCTAATAAGCCTTTAAATAATTAATTCTTAACTTAATCTACGAAGCCTAGGCTCTGATACCACTGTTGGGAACCCGCCCATGCCGCTGATATTTCAAAATAAAAATCAGATGGCAGCAGAAAGGGGGCATGTGCGGGATCAACGTTCATCGCATGAACGTTGTTTCGAGACCTTTCGTAGTTAGGCAAGAATTAAAAACTTTTAAAACTTTTAGAAGATCAGATCTTCACCTTGTGCGGGTAGATGATCACCGCAAACTGATGATCGTGATTTTAGGATGAAGGTTCGTTTGAAGCCGTTCAAACGTCCGGCCTCTACGGGTATCCACACGAAGCAGCGGACCGATCAAAGCTTTCTTGTCTTCCCGGGTGCTAGCTCCCTTGCAAAGACTTCTTTTGATGGCTGATCTCCTCTCTATCAATCAACCCTTGATTGTGCTTGAGAGGAGGAAGAAGAAGAAGGCAACTGGATGAAGAACCAAAGCCCTTGCAGCCTACTCCCTTTTCCCTGCGTCAGAAGGAGGAAGAGAAGAGGAGGGGGCCGCCAATGGCTTTTCTTTTCTTCCCTTTGCTTGCGGCTGAACCAAGGAGAGATGGAGAGGGGGTGGCCACGGCTTGAAGAGGAGGAAAGGTTTTTTTAGGGCGCCGGCCCTAGTCCTTCTTTTATAAGGATGAAGGGCTCCTACAAGTTAGGAGCCCTTGACTACTTTCCAAGAGGGGGCGCCGGCCCCCTCTCTTCATGCCGCACCTAATCAAGGATGAGAGGGGCTCATGCCCCTCTTACTTGGTTAACCCAATCCTCTTCCAAAGAGGATTAGGTGCCCTTTTCATGGTTTAGTCCTAATCTAATCAGGATTAGCCAAATTGGGTTCAATCTATGCTAGTCCTAATCCAATTAGGACTTGAATGAACCATGACTCAATTGAACTCTTCAATCCTAATCTAATTAGGAGTCATGTTGATTCATTAGATTAATAATTAATTTGGACTTAAGGAATCCTAATCCAATTAGGATTTGTTTAATTCTAGTCCTAATCCAATTAGGACTCTAATTTAAATTCGGAGTCCTAATCCGATTAGGACTCTGGGAATCCTACTCCAAGTAGGAATCCAATTTTAATTCAAAACTCCTAATCTCATTAGAATTTTAGGAATCCTATTCCAAGTAGAAATCCCAGTCCTACTCCAACTAGGATTCCCAGTCCTAATCCAATTAGGACTCTAGGAATCCTACCCGAAGTAGGACTCTTGTTTTAAGTCCAATTAATTAATTTCCTTTGTTCCTTCTTCAACTTCTTATCAATCAAATTGATTACTTGTGATTCATAATCACTTTTCAACCATCGGATCGGTCAATACTTCTAGTGTGTGTGACCCCATAGGTTCTACTCTGACTGGTAGTGAGATATATTGTGATCTCTATCACTATATCATTGAAAACTCCTTTCAATGGGTTGGAACGATTCCAACTCTACTCATTAGGATTTATCGATCATCGAGATAATCCCTGTGAGTCCCACCATCCACCAGTGACACCTAGCAGCATGTAGTGGCTACCCAGCAGAATGGAATGATGAACCTCTAGGTGCAGTTAACGTGTGATACAGTCCTACTATCGTGGATCCCTACAGGACGGAGGTCATGGACAACTCGTCAAACCCCATCGTCTGTCATATGTCAAGATTTATTCGACTTGAGTTCGATAGTGGAAAACTCTTTTTCCACTTTATATTACTGCCCTGGCCAAGGTCTTAGAACTCAGTCTAACAAATCACATAGGATCACTCCTCTTCTATCAAGGTCGATAGATTCCTTATAGGTGCATACCCTACTCCTACAGTGAACTTACTGCAGCCAATCTACACTGCATGGACCCATATGGCTAGAGACCATGTATGTGTGCAGTCAAACTACAATAACCTCACTGTGAGTAGCCGAAGCACCGCAGGTCAAAGGACCAGTCACACTACTGCAACATCAAGCAAGTCACTGACGAGTGGATAGACATCCAAGTGACTTCTTGTCTTGGTCACGCTCAGTACCCTTGTTCTCTAACAAGCACCTGCACTATCACTTCAGTGTCCCTACACTGTGGACTCAAGTCTCGTCCATCCAGAAGGAAAGTGATCTGTGCACTGATCGGATCGATCACCGTCCTCGTGATGATCCATTGATCAGGAGTATTTAGAAATTAATCACCAATGATACATGGCTCAAATTCTCAACTCTTGAGAATATGTATCATCATCTTATTGATTCCTTGGACGATTCATAGACACATAAATAATATGAACGAAAAGATGCCTTTTATTTATTCAATAATAAACAGTCAAGTACAAAATTATGTCCCTAGAATCAACAATGTGTCAGCCAAATTGGCTTCTAGGGCATACATCTAACAACAACCCTTGATTCAATCCCCTGATTGAATCAATTAAGAAAAATAGAGTTTGGGATTTCACAGAGAAAGCTTTTAAACAAGCAGATGTGAAAACAATAACTGCAAAGTAAAGTTAAAAGCCCTCAAACAGATTTCAGATTGGGGGAGTAGGGGCTTCTCGATTTCTGAGTCTGCTCTGAAAGAGCTGAAGTTTTGAGGACAGCAGGAGAGCCTTGAATGCGAAGGAAGTACTCCTCGGATAGCCTTGAATGCACTTCTTCCTTCTTTTGCTTGTATTTACTCTTGAGAAGCACTAGGTAGGTGGAAATGCCTTTTTACTTGAATGGAGTAGCTCTCTTGTTGTCTACTAATGTTTACTCTGGCTATTTAAACAGTCCCTTTTGAAAAATAGCCGTTAGACACTGATTTGTAGCCATTCTGCACAGTCTGCACCTCCTGACAATGTATCCATTGGGGTCGGAGTCGACTTGCTCGATCTGAAGTTGACTCGGCTGTTGCTGGAGTCGACTCATGCTTTACTGAAGACGACTCGTCCACTGTTCAGGATTTGAATTAAAGTATTGTCCCATCCTGGAGTCAACTCGGACCAAACCTGAAGTCGACTCGCCAACATCTGGAGATGATTCGGCATTTTGGAGACAGCTCGTTCTCAGGATTCCAGAGATCTATTTTTCTGCATTTCTCTCTCGAGTCGACTCGGATCCTCTTGGAGTCGACTCGGCTCTCAGAGCCCGAAAAACCGATCCTCTGTCTGTTGATCTGAGCTGCCTCGGAGTCGACTCGCACTTTATTGGGGTCGACTCGGCTGACTTGGGGTCGACTCTGGAATTCTCGAAGTCGACTCGTTCACAGGGTCACTGAGTTTGGTTCTCTGCCTTTCAGTCCGCTTTCCTCTGAGAGTCGACTCTGCCATGATTAGGAGTCGACTCGCCAAACGTTGGAGTCGACTCGCATCCTTCTGGAGTCGACTCGGTAACAGGGTCTAGAAAATACCTCTCTGTCTTTCTGTCTGTTACTCCTTGGAGTCGACTCGGATCTGTAGAGAGTCGACTCGTCAAGCATCGAAGTCGACTCGAAGCCTTCTGAAGTCGACTCGCTGACAGGGTCTGAAAACCATCTTTCTGTCTTTCTTTCTATTCTCAGTTGGAGTCGACTCGTAGAGTATCAGAGTCGACTCGAGCTCGTGCCAGAAACTCTAAACCACTTGGAGTCGACTCGTAATCTTCCGAAGTCGACTCGAGAATCAGCCCTTGGTTCAAATAGAGTTCAATACTTGTCCAACTTATTTTGAACCAAAGCTTGAGACACTTAATTGAAAATATACAAATATATGCCTGAAATACTAGATTGAATTCATTAGTATAACATAAGATATACTCAAATGCTTTGAGCTCATCAAAATCAAATAGAGGTTTAATCAATCACTCCACAGAGAGTAATCCATCTTATACTTGCTTATTGATTTTGGACCTAATAGGAGAGTAATCCATCTGATACATATATATATATACACACACATACGTACGTACGTACGTACGTACCTAATACATTCATATGTACATACTACATATGTACATACATATGTACATATTGTGAAGATCCATGAGCTTTGCACCTAGGGCTGTTAACGAGCCGAGCCGAGCCCGAGCCTCTATGGGCTCGGCTCGGCTCGTTCCACAAAAATTCGGGCTCGGGCTCGCTTGGCACAGCCAGGCTCGGGCTTGAGCTCGCAAGGCTCATTTGCCTGAGCCCGAGCCCGCCCCATCCCAGCCGGAGCCCGCCCCATCCCCATCAACGGTTTGTCGGAGGAGAGGAACGAAGGAAAGAAAGAAAGAAAGAAAAGAAGAAGAAGAGAAGAAAGAAGAGGGCGGCCGTGAGCACCGCCGGTACGGGTACGGCCGTGGGCGCCGCGAGCTCGGCCGCGGGGGAGGGAGTGAAAGCTGGGGGGTAGGGGAAGCCTTGCCATGGGAACGGCCGGATGGGGCGCGAGGGTTGGGGCGGCGGCGCTTGTTGCCTCCCTCGCTGGGGGCGGCGGCATCGGGGGAGGAGAAGGGAGATGAGGAGGTGTAGGAAGGGTACTAGAGGTGGGTGCAGAGGTGGAGGGGAGGGCGGCGGCGTCGTCATCGTCATCGTCCTCTGAGAGCTGGGATCGAGATTTGGACGTACGGCGGTGTCGTCCTCGTCGTCGTCGTCCTCGTTGTCGGAGGAGAGGGCGGGGAGGGGGGCATCGCCCATCGGCTTCGGGCTTGGGAGTTGGGGGCGAGGAGAACGGGGTGGGGGTGGAGCCGTGGAGCGATGGAGGTGGGGTGGCCGGTTGGGATTTGGGAATGTTCTGGAGAAACCAAGAAGAAAGGGCCAAGGGGGATTTAAATTGATTAACGGGTTTGTTTGGTTAACGGGTTGGTTCAGGTTAACGGGTTGAGTCCGAATCCGAACCAATCTAATTCGATTTAAAGAAATTAAATGAATTTGGGTTAGTCCGGGTTGAGTCTGATCTAAATCCAACTGGGTTCAATCAAATTGGGATTTAAATTGATTAAGCCAAATAAAATTTAATTGAGTTGAGTCCAGATTTAATTGGGACCCAATTAAATTGTAAATTGGACTGAACCCTAATTTGGGCTCGTTTGGGCTCGCGAGCTGCTCGGGCTCAGGCTCGGATTTAAATGGGCCTCATTTGGGGCTCGGGCTCATTTAATTAACAAGCCGAACTCGAGCCGAGCAGCTCGGCCCGTTGATAACCCTATTTGCACCTTAGGAGCGTCAGTAGGTGAACTTCATGCTCTCAACATAGTCTTCCATCGAACTGCAGCCTTGCATCACGACAGATTCACACCATACAATAAAATTACAAAGAATCGCAAAAGAATAACGTTATTAATTTTTGTGATTGATGTAAACTAATGATGTTGAGAAAATGTTTGTATGATAGATCTCCTAAACCTAATAGGATTTACCTAATTCTGCCAAGTTGCATAATTTTTCTGAGAAATGAATAAAAATATGAATCTAAATATCAAAGAGTCAATGTGGAGGTACACAGCGATATCAGTGCTAGTACTAAATTAATATATATATATATATATATATATATATATATATAGACACACACACACTACAAAATCCTAGGTTAATTCACCATTTCTATCTGTTAGGTATGTACCAAATGAATACAATACTAGATATCGGTGCTAGTACTAAGAGATTGGAATTCAGATGGGGCCTTAATATGTAGCCAACTAGATGAATCTAGTATTTGTTAGATGTATGCCCTAGAAGCCAATCTGGCAGACACATTATTTATTCTGGGACATAAATTTGTACTTGACTTTATTATTATTGAATAATAAATGGGCATCTTTTCATTCATATTGTTTATGTGTCTATGAATCGTTCAAGAAATTAATAAGATGATGATACATATTCTCAAGAGTTGAGAATTTGAGTCATGTATCATTGGTGATTAATTTTTAAATGCTCCTGATCAATGGATCATCACGAGGACGGTGATCGATCCGATCAGTGCACAGATCGCTTTCCTTATGGATGGACGAGACTCGAGTCCACAGTGTAGGGACACTGAAGTGAGAGTGCAGGTGCTTGTTAGAGAACAAGGATACTGAGCGTGACCAAGACAAGAAGTCACTTGGATGTCTATCCACTTGTCAGTGACTTACTTGATGTTGCAGTAGTGTGACTGGTCCTTTGACCTGCGGTGCTTCGGCTACTTACAGTGAGGTTATTGTAGTTTGACTGCACATATACATAGTCTCTAGTCATATGGGTCCTTGTTGTATAGATTGGCTGCAGTAGGTTCACTGTAGGAGTAGGGTTTGCACTTACATAGAATCTATCGACCTTGATAGAAGAGGAGTGATCCTATATGATTTATTAGACAGAGTTCTAAGCCCTTGGCCAGGGCAATAATATACAGTGGAGAAAGAGTTTTCCACTATCGAACTCAAGTCGAATAAATCTAGACATATGACAAACGACGGGGTTTGACGAGTTATCCATGATCTCCGGTCTGTAGGGATCCACGATAGAAGGACTGTATCATACGATAACTGCACCTAGAGGTTCATCATTTCATTCTGCTAGGTAGCCACTACATACTGCTAGATGTCACTGGTGGATGGTGAGACTCACAGGGATCATCTTGATGGTCGATGAACCCTGATGAGTTGAGTTGAAATTGTTTCAACCCATTGAAAGGAGTTTTCAATGATATTGTGATAAAGATTGCAATATGTCTCACTACCAGTCAGAATAGAACCTATAGGGTCACACACATTAGAGGTATTGACCGATCCGATGGTTGAATGTCATTAGAAATTACAAATAATCAATTAGATTGATAAATGGATAACCCGCTAAGAGTTAGTGGTTAGAAGAAGGAATAATTGCAATCGGATTGCAATTTAATTTAATTAATTGAATTTAATTAATCGGACTTGATCATGAGTCCTACTTGGAGTGGGATTCATGAAGTCCTAATTGGATTAGGATTTCAAATTAAATTAGAGTCCTACTTGGAATAGGATTTCTAAAGTCATAATTATCTTAGGGCTGAAATTTGAACAAGTCCTGATTAGATTAGGATTTTCTTAAGTCCTAATTAATTTTAAATTTAATCTAATTAATTTCATGACTCCTAATTGGATTAGAATTGAAGAGTTCAATAGAGTCATGGTTCAATTAAATCCTAATTGGATTAGGATTTGGAATAAAAGGAAATGCATGCACCTAATTCTATTTGGAATAGAATTGAACCCAAGTATTGAACCCAAGTATTGAACCCAATCCTCCCCACTTAATTTGATTAAGTGGGGGCTGATTTAAATGGACTAGAGGGAGGGGCCCACGCCCCTCCCTTTGGGAAGAGCGTGGAAGAAAAAGCCGATCACATTCCTAAAGGGGAAAGGCGAAGCTTTAGTTCCCCTACCAAAAAAGGTATATAAGGAGCCAAACTAGCTATTTTTTTCTGCTTTAAAGAAAAGAAAACCAAAACCATGGTGGGAGCTCCTTAAAAATAGGAGCTCATCCTTATCTCATGTAAAGCTAAAAGGAGGAGGGGTTCGGCCCCTCCTCTTATCCTTTCTTCTTGTGCATCACGGCAGCAACATCCCCCTCTCATTCCTCCTATCAGCCGCAAGAGAGAAGGAAAGAAAAGAAGCTTAGCGTGGCCCTCTTCCTCCTCCTCTTGGTTCTAGTGCAAGGAAAAAGAAAAGGTTGTGAAAGGCCTTGTTTTCTTCTTCCTAGATTCTTCCTTCTTCTTCTTCCTCTCAAGCCAATCAAAGGTTGATTCAAAGGAGAGGATATCAGCCATCTAAAGCCATCTCTGCAAGGGAGCTAGCACCCCGGGGAGATCCAAAGGCTTCAATCGAATCATTACCTCGTGTGGATACCCGTAGAGGCCGGACGCGTGTGCGGCTTCCACTGAGCCTTGATCAAATACCACGTAAATCAGATTTGCGGAGACCATCTACCCGCACAAGATGAAGATCTGATATTCTTAATGATTTTAAAATGGTTTAAAATAATTTAATTCTAATCTATCTACAAACGAAAGGTTTTAAAATACGTTCATGCGATGAACGGATCCCGCATATGTTTTTCCGCTGCAATCTGAAAATTATTTCGAAATTTTCATGGCATATGAGGGAACCTAACAGTGGTATCAGAGCCATGGTTATGTAGATTAAGATTAGAATTAAATTTTTCAAGGCATTTTAGATCTGAAATTTAAGAGATTATGCTTGCTAAAATTTATGTATGCAGAATTTTCAGCTTGCTGATTTTTCTGCATATTAATATTTAGATGCTTAGATTAATGATTCTAATGCTTTGATAATGTGATTACAAATGTTTAGAGTCAAATCTAGCATGATCAGCAAGTCATGAGATGGAATAATCAATTAAATTACAGATCTGAAAATAATTTTTATGCATGTGATGCGTATGGTGATGATCATGGATGGACCCTTTGAATGTGCTGAAATATTCTGCGATGTTCTGTGATGCATGTAATTTTAATTTTCAGATGCTTGCATGCATCTTAAATTCATGTATTAGAGACCTGCGTGTCTCATGAAAAGAGTTGTAATTTTATTTTTATTTTTATTTAATTTTTAAAGCAATCTGGGATGTAATCTGTGATGTGTGTTGCACATCGATGGTTGATCGATATGTACATCAACAAGCTCAACATGCGCGGATCGAGATCAAGGGTTGATTGAAGATGGATCAAGAAGTTGATCACAATTGGACCTAGAGGATCAAGATCGAGTCAAGAGTTGAAGACGATCAAACCAATTGACGTGCATGTGCTTGTAAAATGACCCTATCTTGGATCCATGATCATCACCATTTAATTTTATTTTGACAAATGCCTGGATGTTTAATGCTTATGTCTATGCGGGTAGACTTATATTTGCATGAGATGTGAATACGCGATCGAGTGAGACCTAAATCGAAACCTCCCTAATCAGTCGAGGGTGAACCAACATAAGTTAGTCATATTAGATTAATTGATCTAATTGGTGTCTAGGCAAGCCTATAAGGTGGTTACTTAATTAGGACCTTACTCTCTGAGTAAGGGGAGCCTCCCACCTGCTTACCTGGCCAATTGTTCGATTACCTCTTATGAAGAACTCAAGTTGCAAACACTAAGACTTGATTATGCAATATTAAGTCCATAGGTCTTCCACCGTAGTAGAGCTGCTAAGGTCTTTTCGGTGTTGATTTGTCTCGGCTGGACACAGTGGGCAAGTTGCATCGGGGGACTGGACCTCTCTATTAGATATGAGATGTTGTGGGGTAAAGGTGGGGTTGGGCACCAATAACTGTTAGGTGAGGACCCAATGACGACTTTATTTCTGCGGTTATACGGTGGGTCCGACTTAACTAAGTAATGGGGCCAATAACTTTTAGGTGAGGCCTTCATCACTTAGAGACCAAGTACCACTGCAATATGCTTGAGAAGCATTGTACAAGAGTTGTACACTCATCCATTTATATGTCACCAATAACTGTTAGGTGAGGCAGCATGTAAATCGGTGAGACCGCAGTACCCACTAGAAATTCTAGTCGCGTAGGATTTTCGTTTCTCCATCAGGGGAGTATGAGGGATTCGAGAAAATAGGGAGCACATTTATTCTAAAAGTCCCTAGAATAAATTAAGTTCAAGTATGTGGAGTGATTGATTAAAACCCTATTTGATTTTGATGAGCTCAAAGCATTTGAGTATATCTTTTGTTTACTAATGAATTCAATTGAGTGTCTCAGTGAAAATCTTGTCTAAGTGTTTCTAGACTTGGTTCAAGATATTTTGGATAAGTTAAGAAGTCAGTTTGAACCAAAGTCTGAGACTCGAGTCGACTCCGAGATATTATGAGTCGACTCCAAGCGTATCAGAATCACTGGCACGGGCTCGAGTCGACTTCGGATCATTACGAGTCGACTCCGACTGAGAACTGACAGACGAACAGAAAGACTCAACTCAAAACCTGTCAGCGAGTCGACTCCTGAAGTGCGCGAGTCGACTCCGATGATTACCGAGTCGACTCCGGAGTAGTATGAGTCGACTCCAAGGAGTTACAGACAGAAAAGTCAGAGAGCGATTTTCGACCCTGAGATTTGAGTCGACTCCTGTGGAACGCGAGTCGACTCCGATGGTTGGCAGGTCAACTCCAAAGAAAGCGAGAGTCGACTCTCAGTGGTACACAAGGCAAAAGTCAGAGAGCAGTTTTCGGACTCTGAGATCCGAGTCGACTCCCGCAATGCGCGAGTCGACTCCGAGACAGCGCGACCCCAAAAAGACAGAAGACCGAATTATTGTCTCTGAGAGCCGAGTCGACTCCCAGACAGCTCGAGTCGACTCCAAGGCAGCGCTACATCAAAAAGGCAGAAGGCTGTGTTTCGGAAACTGAGAGCCGAGTCGACTCCGGAACGGTTCGAGTCGACTCCAAGACTGGACGAGCCAAAAGACAGAAGATCGGGAGTTCGGGCTCTGAGCGCCGAGTCGACTCCCAGGATTGTCGAGTCGACTCGAGTGGGCCAAGTTGAAAAATTAGCTCCATGGACTTCATGGGATGAGCCGACTCCGAAAATGGCAAGTCAGCTCCAGAAGTTGGCGAGTCGACTCCGGGTTAAGTCGAGTCGACTCCCAGTCGCGGAGGTCACTTTAATTCAAATCCGGAACAATTGCCGAGCCGACTCCAAAAAAGCATGAGTCGACTCCCGCTACAGCCGAGTCGACTCCAGATCGCGCGAGTCGACTCCGACCCCAACGGACATATTGTCAGGATGTGCAGAGTGTGCAGAACGGGCAGAAAAAAGTGTCTAACGGCTAGTTTCCGTGGGGGATGGCTTAAATAGCCATAGAGGACTGTAGCAAGGTAGAGAAGCACCATTCCACTCAAAGAAATCAAGCATCCTATCTCGGCCAACTGGTTTCCAACAGAAAAGAAGGAAGAGCGCCATTAACTCCATCCAGCTACCTCTTCCCAGCATTTAAAGAAGTCTCCTCCTGCCTTCAAGTCGACCAGACATTCAAGAGGAGACTCACAGTTCAAGAAGCCCTACTCTACTCCAACTCAAACGTGTTTGAGGGCTCTTAACTTCTCTCTAGTTTATATTGCTGTATATCTGCTTTTTAGAAGCTCTGTTTTTCTATTTGTCTTTGTTCTTTCCATCTTGTCTTTGCTTGATTCAATCAGGGGATTGAATCAAGAGTGTAGAGGTTGGTTGGTGAGCCGAGGGTAAAACCAACGTGTAAGGGTTCGATTGTGATCCCGGGAAAACAATCGGGGTGGTTCTAGTCGGTGAGCCTGGGAAAACCGACCGAGTTCGTTGTGAGCTCGTAAAACAACAAGTTGGGTTGTGAGCTTGTAAAACAACCGGCTGTAATCCAAGGAGTTATAGTGAATTCCCAAGTGAGACTTGGGGACTGGACGTAGGAGCAAGGGATAGCTCCGAACCACTATAAACATTGTGTTTGTGATTGCTTGTGTCTCTCTCTCACACTCTCATTTCACTCACAGCACATAGCAACTAATTAATCATCTTGCAAAAGTATTAATTAGTCATCCACAAACGTTTTAATTGCAAAATTATTTTAAAACCCAATTCACTCCCCTCTTGGGTTGTCTTTCTGGGCAACAAAGTATAAAGTCTAACTAGAATCTTTACTCTCTACAGATCGCAATGTCAGCTTCAAATCCTTTGACCCGAATCCTTGAGACCAACAGACTGACCGGAACCAACTATAAAGACTGGCTTAGAAACTTGAAAATTGTTCTGAGTTGTGAGAAAATAGGGTATGTGCTCGAGAATGATATCCCTAGGCTACCAGCACGTCCTACTGATGATCAGCGTGAGATGCATCAGAAGTGGACTGATGACGACATTAGGGTCAAGTGCTATATCATGGCATCCATGACTAACGAACTTCAATGCCAGCATGAGAACATAAAGACTGCTAGGAAAATACTGGCTCACCTGCAAGAGTTGTATGGTGAGCAAAGCCGCACTGCACGCTTTGAAGTGTCCAAGAGGCTCTTCAAGGCAAAGATGCTCTAAGGGCAGTCTGTCCATGATCATTGTCTGACTATGATCAAGGACCTCGAGGATCTTGAGAAGCTCGGTATGTCCATGCATAAGGAACTGCAGATAAATCTGATCCTGCAATCCCTTCCTGATTCATTTGGTCAGTTTATAGTAAACTACCATATGAATAAAATTGAATGCACGAAGACCGAGTTGTTGAACATGTTGGTAACTGTTGAAGGGGCCTTGAAAGGTTCAAGGGGCTCTGTTCTGGCTGCTGAGCTGACTTCTGGTTCCAAGAGAAAGTCTACTTGGAAGAATAAGAAGCCTGCAAAGAAGCACAAGAAAGACAAAAAGCCTAAGAAGGAAGTTCATAAGAAAAAGGCTGATGACAAAGGAAAATGTTTCCACTGCAACGTCAACGGCCACTGGAAAAGGAACTTCCCTTCATACCTCGAGAGCCTGAAGAACAAAAAGGACACACCTTCTGAAGGTATGTTAGACTTGCTCGTAATTGAAACTAACCTTACGGTTTCTTCTACTTCTAGTTGGGTTATAGATTCTGGTTCTAGTGCTCATTTGTGCACTACTATGCAGGGTCTAAAGAAAAGTAGGAGGCTGGCGGAAGGTGCAGTGACCCTTCGGGTTGGCAACGGGGCAAGAGTTGCTGCTGTAGCTGTGGGCACCTATCCTCTGCGATTACCGTCTGGATTTAGTTTATTACTTAGAGACCGTTATTATGTCCCTGCTACTAGCAGAAATTTGATTTCTGTTTCATGTTTAGCACAGGATGGTCATGTTATGACATTTGATAAAGACTGCTGTTCTATTTATTTCAGAAATAAATTAGTTGCACGTGGTTTCATGATTAACAGTCTCTATCACTTGCATATTGATGTGTCTGTGAATGTGTTTGAGCAAGTGGTGAATGCCATAGGATCTAAAAGATCTAGAGATGAGATAAACCAGAAGTATTTGTGGCACCTCAGGCTTGGCCATATTGGAGAGGACAGAATGAACAAAATGGAGAAAGATGGGCTTCTTGGCCCATTGACTTCTGAGTCATATCCATTTTGTGAATCCTGTCTTCAAGAAAAAATGGCTAGATTACCTTTTGTAGGACATGGGGAGAGGACCACTGAAATACTTACCCTAGTACACACTGATGTGTGTGGCCCATTTGATGTATCAGCCAGAGGTCGTTATTCGTACTTCATTACCTTTACCGATGACTATTCACGATATGGGTATGTGTATCTTATGAGATACAAATCTGAGTCTTTTGAAAAGTTCAAAGAGTTCAGAAATGAAGTAGAAAAACAGACTGGAAAAATTCTTAAGGTTCTTCGATCAGATCGAGGAGGAGAATACTGATAAGTGCTTAATAATCTATAATTTAGTTATCTTTCCATAGCACTTATCAATGTTCTTAAACTGATAAATACGTATTTTACCATGAAATTGAATGATCATTGAAATAAATTTAAAATATGGTAAAAAGTAAATAGTTCTTTTCTTAAATCAGACTCTGAACTTGTCTCTCTCTTGTTTGCAATCTTTCATGAAAATTACAAGAAAACATATAAGGAAGAGATTGTGTTAACCCGGTTTGGTAAACTGATAGAGTTGTAATCAAGCTAAGGTTATAATTAAATGGGTTTTGGTCCTAATTAGATTGAAAGCTATAATTAATTATTTTTGTATGAGGAAAATGTTTGATTAATTTTATTAAGTCACGGTCATGTTTTTAGTTTTGTCGAGTCCAGTCTGAAGCAGTTTAGCAAGAATTGAATTTAAATAACATTGAGCTCGAGACCAAGTTCAAGCAAATTAAAGATCATAACCTATCTCAAATCCAAAGCCAATTCCCAAACCAATCTTATTCCTTTCCCGCGACCACTATCCAAGCAATCCAACGGTTCAGAAACTCCCGTCTCCGCATCACGTTTCCAAACTAAGCAAAATAGAGGAGATCCTTGTTTTAAATTCATATATGCCCATTTTCACGTCAAAATAACGCAAGAAAAATAATTTTTCCCAAAAATTACTGGAATCACTGTTCAGGTGAACAGTATTCCGAGGTAACACTGCTCATATGAACAGTGTTCCGTGAAAAACACTGTTCATATGAACAGTGTTACAAAAAAAAAGAAATAATAATAATATATATACTATATAAGCTACTGTTTATCTTCTTCCTCCCTCCTTGCATCAGGGCCATCCACCTTCCTCCCGTCGATCCCGCGTCGTGCCCACCACGTTCATGCCATCTCCTCTTCCGGATTCCCAGCTCCTCGCCGTGACCAGCGCCTTCGCACGGCTGCCATTCCGGGCGTCCGAGACAAGCTCCGCATGCTCCCAGCATATCACGCCATAGATCCGGCCACCTCCTTCTTCCGCTCCTCCCAGCATCGCGTCCCAGCCGCTTTCGGAGTCAGCCATCCTTCCGCATCAAGCGTCCGGCGATCCCGCATCCATTCCTTCCACGGTCCAAAGAAAGAAGTCGTCCGGAGCGATCCTCCCAGCCATCCCGCAACCAAATCTCCTCCATGATCAACGCTTCCAGCATCCCATGAGATCAGGCATGAGCCCAAGCATCTAGCCGTCCCCCTCTTCCGGATTTGAGCCATCCATCCGCGATCTGTCCTCCGCTTCTTCTTCCATGATGCATCCGGAGCCAGCCATCACGTTGATCCCGCGGCTCCTCCCATCGAGTATCCCGGATTTGCATCCCCACCGGCACGCTCCCAAGGGATCCATCATCGGGTGAAAGGGTCTATATGAAGAAGCCATCGGCAGGAAAAGGGGGAGGCCACGGTTTGAAAAACAGAGGAGGAGCCTCTGTTCGGAAGAGAAAGAAATAAAAAAAGAGAGAAAGGAGGGGGGGAAAGAGAATAGTTTTGTATTTTGGGAATAATGGGAGATGAAGGCTTTCATTTGAAGATGGGAGGTCGTCCGGAAGCCATGCTTGGCTAAACATCCAATCTAGGGCTGGATGAAGCCCTAGCAATGTATCAGGGCATTGTGGTTCTTATTTTTTTATTATTTTGGAGCTTGTTTAAATTCTTATCTTCAATGAAATATTTCTTTTATGATGTTTAAACCTTGAGCATGCCATTTACTATTCGTGTTTGCTAAAGTAGTCTAAGATAATCCATGCCTAGGAAGATGAGGTGTGCTGCACCCTAGATTAGCATACTTAGGTAGACACTTCATGCTATACCGAAGATGGATTTTCCTAAAACTCTTTATGTTTTTATTTTAAAAGGCTTGTAACCAATTTGCATGCCTCTCCAAAAGATAAAAATTAAGAACACAATCCCTAATGCCATGCTACGCGGTGGATTCCAAACTCTAGATCCATCTACTGTGATAAATTTCAATTCGTACTCATAGATTAATTTAGTTAAATCAAGTTAGCAAATTCTCCTTCGTGATTTATTTTTAAAAGAAAAATAACTTGTTTCCAATCCCTGTGGACCGACACCCGTAATCACTATCCTACAGGATACGTGCTATTGCGTGGTTTATTTTTGAACTTGAAAGAACCGATCAATTTTTGGCACCGTTGCCGGGGATTGCTAGCATAGTTATTTTTCCTATCATTAAAAAAAATTAATTAATTAAAAAAAAACTTTTAAAAAAAACATATATATGTCTAAAATAAAATAAAAAATTATTTTCTATTATTGTTACTTTTCTTATTTCTTTTTTCTCTTCTACCAATTTTTTTTAAATTTTCTTTTGATATTATTTGATCAGGAATCGAAGGAAAAATCCGGGATGATCAAAAAGAGAACTGCTGGAAAAGGAATGCTGTAGAGGTTTGCCAAAAAAAAAAAAAAATTGCTGGGGAAATTTCGTTTGGTAACTTCTAAACCTTTCTTATTTAAATTAAGTATTAGCTTGAAATTTTGTGGTGATTGTTTGATTTTAATTTCAGCAAAAGTGTGAATGCATGCCTGATACACATACACCAATTAATTTGCACTTAGTAAGGGCAATCACCCCAACAAGATAAGAGCCGGATTTCATCACCGGACTCTTGCCCAATTTAGGTGAACTCAATCTCACATAGTGTCACTTTAATTAAAATCAATTAGACATTGGCCCCTAGGGACATTCGAGCTCAATAGGACGAAGATCACCGAAAGTTGCACCAATTTCGCTCTGTGGCTTAGTTGATGTCTAGGCAAGCTTTGTCCCTATAAGGGAGACAGTTCATCTGTTCAAGGCAAGTGGGTTTTAAGTGGGACCTTTGCGAACGCATCGTGACCCCTCCACTTACCTGGGAGCTTACCTGGTCAACTCGGTTCATTAGACCGGATTGGAGGCTTAGGTGCCCTCTTCAAACCAGTTAGGAGCTGTCTAGTGATTTTAGGACAAAGACTAGGATTGATATGCTTTTCTCTTTTATTGCATGCTTGATTGATCGAGTACTAGTGTATGCAAGGTAGTCGTTCTAGAGTACGAAACCTATTACCTTTTGACCCTGAAATAGAACGAACCCTTAGGAACATTCGAGCTAAGATCAAAATATTAGGATCATCCCCACCTCTTAAGATGGCTGAAGAACAACCCAAACTCCTGAGGGAGTACTTTACTCCCACCATTTACACTTCCCCATCTTGCATTCGATTACCTGAAGTAGCAGCTGTACAATATGAAATAAAATCTTGAAAGAGTAGATGCCCTACAAGCCAATCGCAATATGTATTGCGAAGGGTTTTTCTTTTGATTTGTCCAAATCATGTACATGACATTTAAATATGAATAAAGGCGTTATGTTTTATCATATGCTGTTGATTATATTTATGATAAACTCCTTAGATTAGGGCAATGGTTTTAAGACTATGATGAGATCATACTAGTGAGACTTAAAATCCTAAAATCCTAATCTTAAATATTCCCAGTCATTGGTACATTGAGTCGGGGATCAATGATTACCGGAAAGACTGGCATGTCTTATGTATGCTCGATGCAGAGGATGATTGATCTCACAATCATTTGTGTGGAGACACTAATACAAAGATATGGGTGCTCATTAGAAGAATGAGTTCACTGAATTGACCTACAAAGAGAAATCTTATGAAGTCTTACTTACATGTCAAAAGATGATTCTCTTAGTGGGAGTTGTACAACTGATCCTTTGACCTGAGATCACCATGGTATCTTGTGCACATGAACCTATGTTTTGGTTTACACTCATTCATGACAATAAGTTATGTACGAGGTCTTCTGGATATGGTGGATTGTGTACGAAGATTATGAGTAGATCAACAAGGAATTAATCACTTCTAGTAAGAGAAGATAGCATCCTATTTATTCTAATCATATGATAATTCAGGAAGCCTTTGATCAAAGCAGAATGAAAATTAGAAAGAGTTTCTAATGTTTCATTATTTGAATTATCATTAAAAGATTGAGAAAAATATGAATATGAAATTGAGTTTGACATATATTCATACTCATATACATATTTGGGATGCAGTTTGATTAAAGGATTGAATTGCATGGTAACTTGCCACTGAAGGGTATTTTTGGTATTTCCACCAAATTCCATATTTTTCGGGTAGACATGACACGTTGCTAGACGTCAATCTTGTCTTATAGGTTTGATCGAATTAAAGAGTTTAATTCGATCACCAATTAGAAAGGATTCTAATTGTTAAGTTCGGGTTCGCGCAGTTTGGACTTAAATCGATTAGAAGAGTTCTAATCAAGTTGGGTCAACTCGCACTCACACCTATTGCTGGCTAAGTATGGAACCCAATGGGTCACACACAAGAAAACTTATCAAGGGTCTAATTGGATTAGATCATGTTTGCAAGATAAACATCCTAGCAGGTGTTGCAAACCTTAGCTCCTGATTCGAACTGGATTCGAATCTGATTCGAATTGAATTCGAATCTGATTCTTAATTGATCTAATTTGATTAGATCATATTCTAATATGGGTTAGCCAAGAGTTGGCTCCTAATTGGCTTGGTTTGAGTCTAATTGGATTAGATTTGATAAATCATTCATTTTTGACCGTTGGATCAACATTTGGATGAAGAGATGGATCAAATGGATGGCACCATGAATTGGAGCCATTGGATTTTCATCATAGGATGATGGGAGATCATGATGACGTGATGGATATCATTGGGAGGCGTGGAGATGAAAAATAGGTGAAGGAAAGAGAGAGAATACGTGAAGATTAAATGGATAAGGATGAACCATTTATTTGATCTTATCCATTCTCTCTCTTCTCTCTTCATCACGCCTAAGGGATATATGGCGCCTTCTTTCATGGCCTTTGGATCATCATCAACCCTTGATGAATGGATAAGGTTGGTTCCTATTTTTCTTGCGTGAGAAGAAGTGAAAAAAGGGAAGAGTACGGCGCATTTTCATGAAGAGGTGCTTAGGGAATCAAGCGCCACATCATAAGCGCTTGATCTTATCATAACCACTTTTGATACGCCTCTCCCTATTTTTGTGGCGCCTTCTCTCCTCTTATCACGCCCCATCTGAAGGATGTGTGGATGGGATGCATCCTTTGGTGATGCATCCCCACGCCATCTATAAATAGGAATGCTCCCGGTGTTTTCTAATCATCGGAAATCAATCCAACTCTCTCTCTCTCATATCCCTTCTTTCTTACATTAGTTTCTTTCTTTCTAACATTGCTTCTAGTGTGTCCTAAGCCAAGACAAGGTGGTCTTCATTAGGACAAAAGGATTAGAAGTGATTTTAGAAGGCTAAAGAAAAATAGAAAGGAAGGAAAGCAAGCCATTAGAGTTCTTTAGAAGAATTCTGCATTAAGGATCAAAAGTCTTTGGAGCTAAAGTCTTGATCAAGTTTTCGTGTGGATCACCATTGGAGGGCGGACACTTGGACGCCTCGTGGAGATTGTATACTTTGGATTAGCATTTGAGGTATTCTACTAATTCTGCATTTATTTTATATTATTTGATTGTAATCATTAAGGTGATCTAGGCTTAAAAGGGTTTCATGCATAGGGACTTTATTAAGAAAATTTTTAAAATCCCTAGCTTCCGCTGCCCATTATGACATGCTAGAACCCTACAGTGGTATCAGAGCTATCCTTAATTGGTTCAATCAAATAATAATGCATGATGTATGATTATTAATTTACTATGAGATAGTAATGTCATATGCTTAATGAAATGCTGAAATATATGATTCATATATGATATGATATGTAATAAAATGTCATGATATGAAATTTTCCATATGAAAATATGTTGAAGCATGTTAATTAGTTGCTTATAATTTATACATGCTATGAGATAGCTATGATGCATGATAGCTTATTTTAGATATGTTAAATATATGTTACAATTAAAGAATGTGCTAGAGACTAGTAAGCCCTCAATAAAAATTATATTAAGTCATAGTGTTAAAAAATTTTAAGCTAACCCATTCTAGAACAATTAATCTAATTGGTGTCTAAGGAAAGCACTAAAGGTGGTTACTTAATTAGGACCTTACTCTTTGAGTAAGGGGAGCCTCCCACCTGCTTACCTGGCCAATTGTTTGATTGTCTATTATGGATAAGCTTAATATTGATATAATACTATTGATAGCCTTCCTTCATGCCTCGATATTATTATGTCAAGATCCATGCTAGTTTGTTGTGCTAACACAAAACTTGCAATGGGGACTGATGTTATACTGTCTTGGTGCATTAAGATGCTTATGGCATATTTTAATATATTGCCTTGTTGTGCAACCACAAGGGCAATATTATTCGAATATGACTATATGGAAATGAAGGGTTTGACTTAACTAAAATATTATTGTTTGTTGTGCTAACACAAGGCAATAAGTATTTTAAGAGGACAAGATAAAGTTGAGAATTGCATGAGATACAATCGGAAAGAGTTTCCTACCTTTGAACTCATAAAGGTTTGTTGTGTAACCACAAGGCTTTTTATGATGAATTAGGATCTCAACCCTACTAAGAAAAATTATATTTTCACGTTTATCATAGGAGAGGGCTATGATATTCGATAAAAATAGTAGGAGACAAATTAGATTAAAGTCCTTATCTAGTTGCAAACATGTCATCATGATTGGTCTGCTTATATTAGTTATGTTCTTGCATATGTAGAATTATTAAATGGCTTCTTCACTTTCACTAAGAGGCATCTTAGATGCCAACAAGTTGACCGGACCAAACTATGTGGACTGGTTGAGGAATTTAAAGATAGTACTCACTCAGGAGAAAATTTTCTATATACTTGAAACCCCTGATCTTGGAGATCTAGGGGATGATGCTACAGAAGAGGAGGTTGCCACACATAAGATGTGGAAAAATGACAGTTTGACTATCAAATGTATCATACTTGCCTCTATGAGCAATGAATTACAGAGGCAACATGAAGGCATGGACACTCAATCCATACTTCTCAATTTAAAAGAGTTGTATGGAGAACAAAGCAGGACTGCTAGGTATGAGATATCTAAGCAGTTGTTCCGTGCTAGAATGAATGAAGGAACTCCAGTGCAAAACCATGTTCTTATGGTTATAGACTTAATCACTAGATTAAGTCAATTAGGTTTTGCTATGGATAGTGAGCTCAGTCAGGATTTGATCCTGCAATCACTGCCTGATTCATTCTCTCAGTTTGTTGTGAACTTTCACATGAACAAGCTGAACACCTCCCTGCCCGAGCTGTTAAATATGCTCAAAACAGCTGAAGGCCATATTAAGAAGGATAAAGGTCCACTCCTTCTTATAGATGGCACTTCTAAAAGGAAATCGGGAAATAAGGGTTCTAAGAAACGATTGAACCCCAAGAGTAGCATCAAAAAGAAAAAAAGGAAAGAAAAACTTCGGATCAAGTACCTGTTTTCATTGCGGCAAAGCTGGCCACTGGAAAAGGAATTGCAAGAGTTTTCTTGCAAGTATGAAGACCGATGCAAGAGTTGCATCAAAAGGTATGTTTATGTTACATGCCAACTTGTCATTAAGTTCTTCAAATTCAAATTCATGGGTATTGGATACCGGCTGTGGTTTTCACATTTGCAAATCTTTGCATGGACTACAGAAAATTAAAATTTTGAAGAAAGGTGACTTCGAGCTGTATGGCGCTGGAGGAGAGTCCATCCAGGCTGAAGCTGTTGGAACCTACAACTTGGAGTTACCTTCGGGAGAGCTCCTACAATTAGAAGATTGTTATTATATGCCCAAAATTATTAGAAATGTAATTTCCATTCCTTTGTTGTTAAAGAAAGGATTTGAAATTAATGGAAAGGGCAATGGTTGCTCTATTTATTTTTCTAATAAGCATCTTTGCAATGGCATTATGGAAAATGGTCTTCTTGTTTTATTACTTAATGACAATGTCTTTCGTATTAATAAAAGCAATAAAAGAAAGACAGAGGAAGTAAATAACACCCTTCTTTGGCATTGCCGACTTGGTCACATAAGTGAATCAAGAATCAACAAGTTGTACAAAGAAGAGTTCTTTGATCCTTATGATTATGAATCATTAGGAACTTGTGAATCTTGTCTTATGGATAAAATGACTAAGTCTCCATTCACTGGACATGGAGAAAGGGCAAGTGAGTTATTAGGACTTATACACACAGATGTATGTAGTCCTATGACAACTCCAGCTAGAGGTGGATACTCTTACTTCATCACATTCACTGATGATTTATCAAGGTTCGGATATGTGTATCTTATGAAACATAAATCCGAAGCTTTTGATAAGTTTAAAGAGTATCAAAGTATGGTTGAAAAACAAACCGGAAAGTGTATTAAAATCCTTCGATCTGATCGAGGAGGTGAATACCTTTCTAGTGAGTTTTTAAATCATCTTAAAGAAAAGGGCATTCTCTCTGAATGGACACCTCCGTATACGCCACAATTAAATGGTGTAGCTGAACGGAGGAATCGTACTTTATTAGATATAGTACGGTCCATGATGTGCTTTACTGATCTTCCTATTTCCTTCTGGGGTTTTGCCCTAGAGACTGCTGCACTAATATTAAACAGGGTACCTTCTAAGTCTGTACCTAGCACTCCATATGAGATATGGAGAGGAAAGAAGCCTAATCTTAAGTATCTTAAGATATGGGGTTGTCAAGCTTATGTCAAAAGAAATTTTGGACACAAGCTAAGTGCTAGATCAGATAAATATATTTTTGTAGGTTATCCTAAAGATAGTATAGGATACATCTTCTATCATCCTACCGAACAAAAAGTTTTTGTAGGTAGGCATGCCATTTTCTTAGAAAAAGAGTTTATCTTAGAAAAGGGCAAGGATAGAAAAATAGAACTTGAAGAAGTTCAAGACCTACAAATAGAAACATAAGAAATTCTTCAACCAGATGTACCCATTGATGAGGTACAACCACAACACACATCTCCTCTCCGAAGGTCAGATAGAGTGCGAAGAGCACCTGAGAGGTATGGGTTCATCATTGAGAATGATGAAGCCCACATTGTTCAGAATAATGATCCTCTGACCTATTCGGAAGCTGTCATGAGTAGTGACTCTGACAAATGGCTAGAAGCCATGAAATCCGAAATAGATTCTATGTATACCAACCAAGTATGGACTTTGGTTGATGCACCAGAGGGTGTAAACCCTATAGGTTGCAAATGGGTCTATAAGAAAAAGATTGGAGCAGATGGCCAAGTAGAAACCTACAAGGCTAGATTGGTGGCAAAAGGTTTCAGGCAAAAGCAAGGAATTGACTATGATGAAACTTTTTCGCCAGTAGCTATGCTCAAATCTATTCGGATTTTGCTTGCAATAGCTGCATACTATGATTATGAAATCTGGCAGATGGATGTCAAAACCGCCTTCCTTAATGGTTATCTTGAGGAAGAGGTTTACATGACACAGCCAGAAGGATTTGTCTCAAGTAAGAGAGCAAATCAAGTATGCAAGCTTAAGAGATCCATTTATGGATTAAAGCAAGCATCGAGGAGTTGGAACATCCGTTTTGATACAACAGTCAAAGAGTTTGGTTTTATCAAAAATGTGGATGAACCATGTGTGTACAAGAAGACTAGTGGGAGTGCCATTGTCTTCTTAATATTGTATGTAGATGACATACTGATCATTGGAAATGATATTCCAATGTTACAATTGGTCAAGACTTGGCTGTCAAAAAGCTTTTCCATGAAAGACTTGGGAGAAGCATCCTATATACTTGGTATAAAGATCTATAGGGATAGATCTAAAAGGATGCTAGGCTTGTCCCAGTCTAGGTACATAGATAATGTGCTGAAAAGATTCAGCATGGAAGAAAGTAAAAGAGGTTATTTGCCTGTGAGTCATGGCATACGTCTCTCTAAGAAGATGTCTCCTAAGACATCTGAAGAGAGGAATAGAATGAATTCTATTCCCTATGCTTCGGCAGTAGGATCGATTATGTATGCTATGCTATGTACTAGGCCTGATGTTGCTTATGCCTTAGGCATAACAAGTAGATTTCAGGCTGATCCAGGAGAGGATCATTGGATAGCTGTGAAAAATATTCTTAAGTACTTGAGAAGGACTAAAGATATTTTTCTAGTTTATGGAGGATCTGAGTTGAAACTAGAAGGATTTTCTGATTCTAGTTTTCAATCAGACCCAGATGATAGCAAGTCCACTTCAGGGTATGTCTTTACCCTAAATGGTGGTGCAGTGAGCTGGAAGAGTTCCAAACAGCAAACTGTAGCTGACTCAACTACTGAGGCAGAATACATTGCTGTAAGTGAAGCCGCTAAGGAAGCTGTCTGGATGAAGAAGTTCATCTCTGAGTTAGGAGTAGTTCCCGAGATTGCTGGACCAGTCCCAGTTTATTGTGATAACACTGGAGCTGTTGCTCAAGCGAAGGAACCAAGGTCTCATCACAAATCCAAGCACATTCTAAGACGCTTCCATCTTGTTCGAGAGATTGTCGAGAGACAAGACATAGTCATTGAACGAGTAGACACCAAGAACAACCTAGCAGACCCGTTCACTAAAGCTCTACCACAACAGCAGTTCGATCGCCACCTCGATTGTATGGGGATAAAATATAAGAGCGATTGGCTTTAGTGCAAGTGGGAGATTGAAAGAGTAGATGCCCTACAAGCCAATCGCAATATGTATTGCGAAGGGTTTTTCTTTTGATTTGTCCAAATCATGTACATGACATTTAAATATGAATAAAGGCGTTATGTTTTATCATATGCTGTTGATTATATTTATGATAAACTCCTTAGATTAGGGCAATGGTTTTAAGACTATGATGAGATCATACTAGTGAGACTTAAAATCCTAAAATCCTAATCTTAAATATTCCCAGTCATTGGTACATTGAGTCGGGGATCAATGATTACCGGAAAGACTGGCATGTCTTATGTATGCTCGATGCAGAGGATGATTGATCTCACAATCATTTGTGTGGAGACACTAATACAAAGATATGGGTGCTCATTAGAAGAACGAGTTCACTGAATTGACCTACAAAGAGAAATCTTATGAAGTCTTACTTACATGTCAAAAGATGATTCTCTTAGTGGGAGTTGTACAACTGATCCTTTGACCTGAGATCACCATGGTATCTTGTGCACATGAACCTATGTTTTGGTTTACACTCATTCATGACAATAAGTTATGTACGAGGTCTTCTGGATATGGTGGATTGTGTACGAAGATTATGAGTAGATCAACAAGGAATTAATCACTTCTAGTAAGAGAAGATAGCATCCTATTTATTCTAATCATATGATAATTCAGGAAGCCTTTGATCAAAGCAGAATGAAAATTAGAAAGAGTTTCTAATGTTTCATTATTTGAATTATCATTAAAAGATTGAGAAAAATATGAATATGAAATTGAGTTTGACATATATCATACTCATATACATATTTGGGATGCAGTTTGATTAAAGGATTGAATTGCATGGTAACTTGCCACTGAAGGGTATTTTTGGTATTTCCACCAAATTCCATATTTTTCGGGTAGACATGACACGTTGCTAGACGTCAATCTTGTCTTATAGGTTTGATCGAATTAAAGAGTTTAATTCGATCACCAATTAGAAAGGATTCTAATTGTTAAGTTCGGGTTCGCGCAGTTTGGACTTAAATCGATTAGAAGAGTTCTAATCAAGTTGGGTCAACTCGCACTCACACCTATTGCTGGCTAAGTATGGAACCCAATGGGTCACACACAAGAAAACTTATCAAGGGTCTAATTGGATTAGATCATGTTTGCAAGATAAACATCCTAGCAGGTGTTGCAAACCTTAGCTCCTGATTCGAACTGGATTCGAATCTGATTCGAACTGGATTCGAATCTGATTCGAATTGAATTCGAATCTGATTCTTAATTGATCTAATTTGATTAGATCATATTCTAATATGGGTTAGCCAAGAGTTGGCTCCTAATTGGCTTGGTTTGAGTCTAATTGGATTAGATTTGATAAATCATTCATTTTTGACCGTTGGATCAACATTTGGATGAAGAGATGGATCAAATGGATGGCACCATGAATTGGAGCCATTGGATTTTCATCATAGGATGATGGGAGATCATGATGACGTGATGGATATCATTGGGAGGCGTGGAGATGAAAAATAGGTGAAGGAAAGAGAGAGAATACGTGAAGATTAAATGGATAAGGATGAACCATTTATTTGATCTTATCCATTCTCTCTCTTCTCTCTTCATCACGCCTAAGGGATATATGGCGCCTTCTTTCATGGCCTTTGGATCATCATCAACCCTTGATGAATAGATAAGGTTGGTTCCTATTTTTCTTGCATGAGAAGAAGTGAAAAAAGGGAAGAGTACGGCGCATTTTCATGAAGAGGTGCTTAGGGAATCAAGCGCCACATCATAAGCGCTTGATCTTATCATAACCACTTTTGATACGCCTCTCCCTATTTTTGTGGCGCCTTCTCTCCTCTTATCACGCCCCATCTGAAGGATGTGTGGATGGGATGCATCCTTTGGTGATGCATCCCCACGCCATCTATAAATAGGAATGCTCCCGGTGTTTTCTAATCATCGGAAATCAATCCAACTCTCTCTCTCTCATATCCCTTCTTTCTTACATTAGTTTCTTTCTTTCTAACATTGCTTCTAGTGTGTCCTAAGCCAAGACAAGGTGGTCTTCATTAGGACAAAAGGATTAGAAGTGATTTTAGAAGGCTAAAGAAAAATAGAAAGGAAGGAAAGCAAGCCATTAGAGTTCTTTAGAAGAATTCTGCATTAAGGATCAAAAGTCTTTGGAGCTAAAGTCCTGATCAAGTTTTCGTGTGGATCACCATTGGAGGGCGGACACTTGGACGCCTCGTTGAGATTGTACACTTTGGATTAGCATTTGAGGTATTCTACTAATTCTGCATTTATTTTATATTATTTGATTGTAATCATTAAGGTGATCTAGGCTTAAAAGGGTTTCATGCATAGGGACTTTATTAAGAAAATTTTTAAAATCCCTAGCTTCCGCTGCCCATTATGACATGCTAGAACCCTACAAATCTAGTGTGATCCAAATGCTCCCATCTTTTTATGGGCTCACCAATGAAGACCCATATACACCTAGATGAATTTCTTGAGATTTGCACCACTGTCAAGATTCAGAACTTTACTGATGATGCTCTAAAACTTAGATTATTCTTCTTCTCCCTTAAAGATAGAGCCAAACAATGGCTGAATTCTTTAGAAGCCAACTCGATTCGTTCTTGGGATCAAATGCAACAAGAATTCCTTAAAAAATACTTTCCCATAGGAAGAACGAACCAGTTTAGACGTGCCATTACAAGCTTCTCCCAAACTGAGGGAGAAGAATTTCATGAAACTTGGGAGAGATTTCGAGACCTAATCCGTAAATGCCCTCATCATCAAATACCTAAGTGGCAGCTAGTGCAATGTTTTTATGACGGTTTGACTGAACGAAACCGTCAGATGATCGATGCTGCATGCGGGGGGACTTTCATGCTTCGAAGTGAGCATGAAGCATGGCAACTATTTGAAAATCTTAATGAAAACTCCCTCCACCATGCTTCATGTTCTCGTCAAGCACCCCCGAATTTTCAAAGAAAAGGGGCCATTTGTGAAATAAGTCATTCTATGGACCTGTCTAGCAAGGTAGATGCATTGTCCCATAAGATTGACCAACTAATGATAGGAGGACATGTCGTTAGCTCTTCCCAAGCACAAGTATGTGCTATCTGTTCTAGCCCATCGCATCCTATTCATGAGTGCCCCTCAGCACCCCAATTCTCCGAACTCGTGCAAGAACACAACAATGCTGCCCAAACACAGCCCAGACCGGGTAATGACCCATTTTCCAATACATATAACCCGGGTTGGCGAAATCATCCAAATTTTTCTTGGAGGCAGCAAGCTTCTAATACCTCCCAACCCTTCTTCCAAAATTTTCAAAACCCTCAGAATTTTCATCTCTACCGTCCCTCAAATCAATTTCAACACCCTCCTCCTCCAACCCAAAGAAATACAGCCTTTGAGGAGAAGGTGTTGACTGCCCTTCAAGGTTTGGAGGCAAACACACAACTATTGCACTCTTACACGCAATCAATTGCTAAGCTAGAATCCCAAATGGGTCAACTAGCCAATGCATTAAACAAACGAGAGGAAGGTAAGCTTCCAAGTCAACCAATGAGTAATCCAAGGGGACAATACGTGGCTCAAGGAACTCAACTAAATCATGAGCAAGCCAATGCTTTGACTACCCTGAGAAGTGGCTGTATAATAGATAATAAGGTTGGGGGGGTAACAATAAGCAAGGTGAAGAAGAGGAGAGTGATAAGTGCTAAATAATGCATAAATTAATATCTTATTCATAGCACTTATCATTATTTTAATTCACATATTTTGTAAATTCAACTAAAAAAAATTTGTTACCTTCATCATTAAATTTTAATAAATTATTCGAGTTTTACTTATTTACTGATTAAGCTTAATGAATACAGGTCGAACTTATTTGGGATGAGCCCTGAATCCAAATTTATTGAGCTCAAACTCCCCTGTTCACTCCTTGCTAAGTCCATCCCAAGTCATCATGCATGTCCCCTTCATATCAAAGTATCTTCCACGTAATCCACCCATACTCAAAATAGAGCAAATTCCCAACCGTCCACGTCGGCATACAAGCTTGCATGCCATCCTCCCTCGTGTCCAAAAGTCTTGCTCCCAGCCAAAGGAAATCACACTTCATCCACCCACATTTCACGAGCTTCATCTCCCTTGCATCCTTATCTCTACTTCGGAACAGAGTTCCAGCTCGAGTAATCTCAACTGTATGCCTTCCTCCCCTTCATCCACGTCAAAAGGAATCCCAGGAATTTAGCCTCCCATGTCTTCCGAAGCCCCTGCATTCCAGTGCTTCATCCTCATCCCGTGAAACGGCGACATCCCAACCTCCCACGGATTCCATCTAAGCTTCAACTCCCAGCTGCCAGCCGTAAGCTTCATTCCGCATCGGCCACGTCATGCATCTTCCTCTATTCCGAAATCACTCCCGGCCGAATCCAACTCCCAGCTCCCGTATCCCATTTCGAATCCAACTTTCACCAAATCCAGTGTCCCCAACGTCCAGCTTCATTCTTCCGGATTCCTCTCAGCCGAAGCCCCTGCAACTTTATCCCAAACAAACACAGCTTCATCTCGTTATCCCTCCGCATCACGTTCGTGATCCCGCATCCAACCAGATCCCTGACTTCAGCTTTCTCTAGAATCATTCTCACCGTTCCAAGGATCTCCTGTATCCATCAACAAAAAAAACCATGCATCTGTTCCCTATTATCAGCCGATATCCAAACATCCCATGACCATATCAAATCCCCTGTTTCATGCGGATGAAAACCAGAATCTTCTTCCGGACTGATCCCAGTCGGATTCCCAAATCTCCCAACATTCCAAAGCTTCCACGAATCATGTTCCCAACTAAATCCCAGCTCCTCTGTTCTCACCCGTGATTCACTCATCTCCTTGTTAGATGTATGCCCTAGAAGCCAATTTGGCTGACACATTGTTGATTCTAGGGACATAATTTTGTACTTGACTATTTATTATTGAATAAATAAAATGCGTCTTTTCATTCATATTGTTATGTGTCTATGAATCGTCCAAGGAATTAATAAGATGATGATACATATTCTCAAGAGTTGAGAATTTGAGCCATGTATCATTGGTGATTAATTTCTAAATGCTCCTGATCAATGGATCATCACGAGGACGGTGATCGATCCGATCAGTGCACAGATCACTTTTCTTCTGGATGGATGAGACTTGAGTCCACAGTGTAGGGACACTGAAGTGATAGTGCAGGTGCTTGTTAGAGAACAAGGGTACTGAGCATGACCAAGACAAGAAGTCACTTGGATGTCTATCCACTCGTCAGTGACTTGCTTGATGTTGCAGTAGTATGACTGGTCCTTTGACCTGCGGTGCTTCGGCTACTCACAGTGAGGTTATTGTAGTTTGACTGCACACATATATGGTCTCTAGCCATATGGGTCCATGCAGTGTAGATTGGCTGCAGTAGGTTCACTGTAGGAGTAGGGTATGCACCTATAAGGAATCTATCGACCTTGATAGAAGAGGAGTGATCCTATGTGATTTGTTAGACTGAGTTCTAAGACCTTGGCCAGGGCAGTAATATAAAGTGGAAAAAAAGTTTTCCACTATCGAACTCAAGTCGAATAAATCTTGACATATGACAGACGATGGGGTTTGACGAGTTGTCTATGACCTCCGTCCTGTAGGGATCCACGATAGTAGGACTGTATCACACGTTAACTGCACCTAGAGGTTCATCATTCCATTCTGCTGCGTAGCCACTACATGCTGCTAGGTGTCACTGGTGGATGGTGGGACTCATAGGGATTATCTTGATGATCGATAAATCCTAATGAGTAGAGTTGGAATCGTTCCAACCCATTGAAAGGAGTTTTCAATGATATAGTGATAGAGATCACAATATATCTCACTACCAGTCAGAATAGAACCTATGGGGTCACACACACTAGAAGTATTGACCGATCCGATGGTTGAAATTGTGATTAGGAATCACAAGAAATCAATTTGATTGATAAGAAGTTGAAGAAGGAACAAAGGAAATTAATTAATTGGACTTAAACACAAATCCTACTTCGGGTAGGATTTCTAGAGTCCTAATTGGATTAGGACTGGAAATCCTAGTTGGAGTAGGACTGGGATTCCTACTTGGAATAGGATTCCTACAATCCTAATGAGATTAGGAATTTTGAATTAAAATAGGATTCCTACTTGGAGTAGGATTCCTAGAAATCCTAATTAGATTAGGACTTCGGATTCAAATAGAGTCCTAATTGGATTAGGACTAAAACTAAACAAATCCTAATTGGTTTAGGATTTCTTAAGTCTAAATTAATTATTAATCTAATGAATCAACATGACTCCTAATTGGATTAGGATTGAAGAGTTCAATTGAGTCATGGTTCATTCAAGTCCTAATTGGATTAGGACTAGCATAGATTGAACCCAATTTGGCCAATCCTAATTAGATTAGGATTAAACCATGAAAGAGGGACCTAATCCTCTTTGGAAGAGGATTAGGCTAACCAAGTAAGAGGGGCATCAGCCCCTCTCCACTTGATTAGGTGCGACATGAAGAGAGAGGGGGCCGGCGCCCCCTCTTGGAAAGTTGTCAAGGGCTCCTAACTTGTAGGAGCCCTTCATCCTTATTAAAGGAGGACTAGGGCCGGCGCCCTAGAGTATCTCTTTTCCTCCTCTTCATCACGTGGCCACCCCCTCTCCATCTCTCCTTGGTTCAGCCGCCATCAGCAAAGGGAAAAGAAGAGGAGGCGTCTCCCTCCTCTTGGTCTTCTTCCTTGGCTCCAACGCATGAAAAGAGAAGAAGGCTGCAGGGATTCTTCTTCTTCCTAGTCTTCATCCTTCTTCTTCCTCCTTCCAAGCACAATCAAGAGTTGATTGAGAGGGAGGACATCAGCCATCAAAGTTATCTCTGCAAGGGAGCTAGCACCCCGGTGAGATAGAGAGCTTGGATCGGATCCTGCTTCGTGTGGATACCCGTAGAGGCCGGACGTTTGAACGGCTTCAAGCGAACCCTCTTCCAAAACCACGAATTCAGATTTGCGGTGATCATCTACCCGCGCAAGGTGAAGATTTGATCTTCCTAATAGTTTTAAAAGTTTTAATTCCTACTGTTGCTGGTGGTCCAAACCGAGAACGATTGACACGACGGTGTGAACGGGGTTCCGCCTGAGTTGTCTTGGTTGGTGCTGGTTGCGCTCCACCTTCCGCCAAGGAACCTGCAAACAAGCCTTGCACCACCACCAGGGTGGTGATGGCCCTCCGACGGTCAAGTCAGAGGAGATTGGAGGAGGAGAGATGATAATCACAAGTGGGAGAGAGTGCTCTGGGAGGTATTGCTTACCCCCCCCTTCTCCCCCCAGCCGCATATATACCTGGCTGGGAGGTCTCTCAGGGGGGTTTGTCGTCGTGGGGCACGATAGAATGGCCACTGACATGGCCGTTACGGGGCGTCGTGGAGCAGCGCCGGGTACGGTCATGGCAGGGCGTAGTGGAGCTCCGCTTTGTACGGTCGATACAGGAGATCGTGGGCAGCATCGGGTACAGCCGTTGCAGGGGGTAGTGGAGCAGGAGGCCGCGGCGTGCCTCTGGAGAATAGCCTGTCGTTATCAAAAGATCTCCGACTCGGGGTCGGAATGCTGGATCATAGGGCAGCCGACCTGGGGTCGGGCTGCGAAGCCGAGGAGGTCCGACTCGGGGTCGGAGTGCTGGATCATAGGGCAGCCGACCCGGGGTCGGGCTGCGGAGCCGAGGAGGTCCGACTCGGGGTCGGAGTGCTGGATCATAGGGCAGCCGTAGCTTTCCTGGATACGCGTGCCGATCACGTGGGGCATGGCGGCTCAATTCCCCCATAACAGTAGCCCCCCGCTTCCGAGCCTGGAACCAGAAGGGGAACAGGTGAAGGGAGTGATGTTTCGAGATTGCCGCCATCCTTCGGAGAGGCGCGCGCGCTTCAAGCTTCCCGCCTTCTTTATGGCGTATGGCGGTTGCTGCTGACCTGGCAACCTGAGGATTTCGGCGGACATCCTTCCTTAATGGTGTCGATTCGCCTTTGGGGTGCGAGCGACCCTTCGGCGGCCAGGCGTCTTCTGGCGTCATCGAGGTGTCACTTGCCCTTTCGCCTATTTAATCGGGGGCCCTCCCCCGTCCGTCTTCTTCTTTACGGACATTTTCGAGTTTCTCCTTTGCGCTACCATTGTTGCCGCCGAAACGTTCGCTTGCTTTTCCTTTGACGCTCTCGGAGCCGTTCTTCCTCCTCTTCAAGTGAGTTTCCCACTCTTCTACTTTGAGCTCTTCATACTTTTTCTTTTTGTACTAGTGCACCCCAGTCGTTCCGGCCTTTCCCTCCTTCTTGACCCCGTCCTGACCGTAGATTGGCCATTAGGGATGGGCGAAGTGGGAGCAGATAGCATCAAGTCAAAACTGGTCGCCGAGGACTTAGACGGATTTGTGGCTCGGTACCACCTTCCCGAGGCCTGCAATGTCACGCTCCCAGGGCCTGAGGAGAGGATGTCTCATCCTCCTCGAGGGAAGATCGCCATCAATGAGGGCATCCTCCAGGCCGGGTTCCGCTTTCCCCCTTCAGACCTAGTCTTACAGGTGCTCCGGGGTTTAGGAATGGCACCGACGCAACTGGTGCCGAACTCGTGGCGTGCTCTGACGGTCTTCCAGGTTCTCTGTCGCTTGCATGCGATTCCCGCCACCTTGAACGTTTTCTGGGAGCTCTACGGCCTGAGCGGCCACCCCCAGGACAAAGGGTGGTGGTGCTTCGCAGCGCGGCGAGGGTGCGGCCTTGTCAAGGAGGGTCCTACCTCCATTCACCACTGGAAGGAGCGCTTCTTTTTCGTTGATGCAGACCCCTCCTGGGAAATCAGGGCAATCTGGGGGACGCCGGTGAAGTCCCCAATTGGCCTGTCGAAGTTGTCGAGGGAGGAATCCGAGGGCGTCGCCGCCTTGAAGGGGTTGGTCGCCGAGGGCCAGCTTCCCCCGGTGGGCCGCCTTATTTCTGAGGATACCTTGGTGAACGTCGGTTTGAGCTCGGTCCCCACCGACCGTGAGTCCGCCATCGTTTCTTTAGCTCTTTTCTTCTCTTTCGTTCCTTCTTCCTTTCGGTTTCTCAGTCCCTGACCATCCCGTCCTTCTTGCAGAGGTCGACGACGTCATGCGGTCGGTGAAGTCGAAGGCTGTTGGTAGGGCGTCCCTGCTGGAAGCAGTCCGGAGGAGGAAACGAGCTCTTCCGAGCGGGGCCCCACCGGCGAAGAAGTCCCGTAAGGAGATACCTCCGATGCCGACCGACGAGTCCGGGCCCACCGGTCAGGGAGATGTCGTGGGCACCGACCGGCAGCTGACGCTGTATCAGCCCTCCGGTGGTAAGGTTGCCGCTACTCCGGAGGTGCCACCTGAGCCTGCTCAAGACGGACGGGTCGGACGTGATCGGTCCCCAACCCGGCCTTCGACTCGGTCGGCTCCTGATGACTCGAGGAGGGACGCGCCGAGGCCCCGGCCGAGCGGGACCCTATCAATTCCTGGGGCGACCCCCGCCCCGAGCGTGATCAGCCGGACTCTTCCCCAGGCGATGGATAAGGGTAAGGCTGCAGAACCACCATCCGGCTCCGGGGAGAAATCGGGGTCTGCCTTCACTACCGATGGCGCCCGAAATCTCATCGAAACAGTGTTGCTGGAGAAGGACCGTCGGCGGGTCCGGGAGTTGGATGTCTCTGACGTCGGGGCCGCCAGCTGCGTCTGTCTCATGTCGGTGAGTGTTCTTCTGGCCGTCTTTCACCATTTATTGGCTCTGTTGTTCTCCGCCTGACTCCCTTATTTTTCCTATTTCTTAGCTCGCCCAGTACATGATCCGTCTGGAGGAGTGCTACAAGGAACAGGCGGGGCTTTTGGCGAAGGCCGAGGACCGGCTGAAAGCAATGGAAGAGGGAGGCCGGGCTGCGGCAGGCAGGACGACCGGGGACCTCGAGGCGAGGCTCCGGGAGGCCGAAGAGCGGGCACTCGGCTTCGCCGCCCTGGAGGAGCAACTGTCAGAGGCTCGGGAGCAACTCAAAGCCGCCTCGGGCCTCGAAAGTAGGGTCAAGAAGGCGGAGGAACGGGCTGAAAAGCAGTCCCGGAAGATCGCGGACTATCGAGAGCGGTGGGAGAAGGCCCAGCGGTCTGCCGACAACGCCTGCGACCGAATCCGCTCTTTTGAAGCCAAACTAGGCGAACTGGAGTCGGCCCTGGAGAAGTCATGCACGGACGTCCAAGAGCTCCGTTCGCGCCTGAAGGAAGCCGAGGCCGCTCGGGTTGCTACCGAGGCGAAGCATAAAGAGGCTCAGGCTGATCTGCTGAGGGTCTCCTCTGAGGCCGAAGGCCGGATTGTGGCGAAGGTCTTGGAGGCCAAGGCTCAGATTATGGAGCGAGCTGAGGCGGAGCTGGCCGAGAAGAGGGCGGAAATCGGGCGTCAGGCGGTAGAGGCTTATCGCCAGTCCGCCGAGTTCGCCCATGATATGTCGGAGGCAGTGCGGACCTATCGCCAGTCTGACGAGTTTGTCCATGACGCGTTGGACGCGGGGGCCGAAGCCTTCACCTTGGGCTTCGAGGAGGGCCTGGCAAGGGTGTCGGCTAAGTATCCCGAAGTTGACCTGAGCGAGATCTCCCTCCTGGACTCCTCTCCGGCACCATCGCCTGCTGGTTCTCCTGCTGCTTCCCTGCCTCCCGCGGACGAGCCCGGCGTTCCCGACCCGGGAGTTCCTCCAAGCTGACCTCTTGTACCTTTCATTGTCTTTTTTATTTTTGTATGTCGGCGTTTTGCCCAATTGTATGGGCCTCGGCCCTGAAAATTAATGCACGTCGAATATTTCTTCATCTCGCCCTCGTCCTCTTTTTTTTTTTTTTTTTTAGCTCTTGGTTGCTTCTTGCTGACTTTTGATTCCCGAAGTTCTTCCGGCGCTAGGCCAGGCATCCGAGGGTTAAACCTCAGGAAACTCTTCCGGCGCTAAGCCAGGCATCCGAGGGTTAGGCCTCAGGAAATTCTTCCGGCGCTAAGCCAGGCATCCGAGGGTTAGGCCTCAGGAAACTCATCCGGCGCTAGGCCAGGCATCCGAGGGTTAGGCCTCAGGAAATTCTTCCGGCGCTAAGCCAGGCATCCGAGGGTTAGGCCTCAGGAAACTCTTCCGGCGCTAGGCCAGGCATCCGAGGGTTAAACCTCAGGAAACTCTTCCGGCACTAAGCCAGGCATCCGAGGGTTAGGCCTCAGGAAATTCTTCCGGCGCTAAGCCAGGCATCCGAGGGTTAGGCCTCAGGAAACTCTTCCGGCGCTAGGCCAGGCATCTGAGGGTTAGGCCTCAGGAAATTCTTCCGGCGCTAAGCTAGGCATCCGAGGGTTAGGCCTCAGGAAACTCTTCCGGCGCTGAGCCAGGCATCCGAGGGTTAGGCCTCAGGAAACTCTTCCGGCGCTAGGCCAGGCATCCGAGGGTTAGGCCTCAGGAAATTCTTCCGGCGCTAAGCCAGGCATCCGAGGGTTAGGCCTCAGGAAACTCTTCCGGCGCTAGGCCAGGCATCCGAGGGTTAAACCTCAGGAAACTTTTCCGGCGCTAAGCCAGGCATCCGAGGGTTAGGCCTCAGGAAATTCTTCCGGCGCTAAGCCAGGCATCCGAGGGTTAGGCCTCAGGAAACTCTTCCGGCGCTGAGCCAGGCATCCGAGGGTTAGGCCTCAGGAAACTCTTCCGGCGCTAGGCCAGGCATCCGAGGGTTAAACCTCAGGAAACTCTTCCGGCGCTAAACCAGGCATCCGAGGGTTAGGCCTCAGGAAATTCTTCCGGCGCTAAGCCAGGCATCCGAGGGTTAGGCCTCAGGAAACTCTTCCGGCGCTGAGCCAGGCATCCGAGGGTTAGGCCTCAGGAAACTCTTCCAGCGCTAGGCCAGGCATCCGAGGGTTAAACCTCAGGAAACTCTTCCGGCGCTAAGCCAGGCATCCGAGGGTTAGGCCTCAGGAAATTCTTCCGGCGCTAAGCCAGGCATCCGAGGGTTAGGCCTCAGGAAATTCTTCCGGCACTGAGCCAGGCATCCGAGGGTTAGGCCTCAGAAAACTCTTCCGGCGCTAAGCCAGGCATCCGAGGGTTAGGCCTCAGGAAATTCTTCCGGCGCTAAGCCAGGCATCCGAGGGTTAGGCCTCAGGAAATTCTTCCGCTCGCTGGTCGGCCAAGGCTGGCGCAAGCCGAAGCGACCGGTCGGGGCTTCCGGCTAGTTTGCTCCCGGGATGATCATCGGGTTAGCCAGGCATCTGAGGGTTGTCAAGCCTCAGGGAAATTCCGCTCGTTGGTCGGCCAAGGCTGGCGCAAGCCGAGGCGACCGGTCGGGGCTTCCGGCTAGTCTGCTCCCGGGATGATCATCGGGTTAGCCAGGCATCCGAGGGCCGAGCCTCGGGAGATTCCACTCGTTGGTCGGCCTAGGCTGGCGCAAGCCGAGGCGACCGGTCGGGGCTTCCGGCTAGTCTGCTCCCGGGATGATCATCGGGTTAGCCAGGCATCCGAGGGCCGAGCCTCGGGAGATTCCACTCGTTGGTCGGCCTAGGCTGGCGCAAGCCGAGGCGACCGGTCGGGGCTTCCGGCTAGTCTGCTCCCGGGATGATCATCGGGTTAGCCAGGCATCCGAGGGCCGAGCCTCGGGAGATTCCACTCGTTGGTCGGCCTAGGCTGGCGCAAGCCGAGGCGACCGGTCGGGGCTTCCGGCTAGTCTGCTCCCGGGATGATCATCGGGTTAGCCAGGCATCCGAGGGCCGAGCCTCGGGAGATTCCACTCGTTGGTCGGCCTAGGCTGGCGCAAGCCGAGGCGACCGGTCGGGGCTTCCGGCTAGTCTGCTCCCGGGATGATCATCGGGTTAGCCAGGCATCTGAGGGTTGTCAAGCCTCAGGGAAATTCCGCTCGTTGGTCGGCCAAGGCTGGCGCAAGCCGAGGCGACCGGTCGGGGCTTCCGGCTAGTCTGCTCCCGGGATGATCATCGGGTTAGCCAGGCATCCGAGGGCCGAGCCTCGGGAGATTCCACTCGTTGGTCGGCCTAGGCTGGCGCAAGCCGAGGCGACCGGTCGGGGCTTCCGGCTAGTCTGCTCCCGGGATGATCATCGGGTTAGCCAGGCATCCGAGGGCCGAGCCTCGGGAGATTCCACTCGTTGGTCGGCCTAGGCTGGCGCAAGCCGAGGCGACCGGTCGGGGCTTCCGGCTAGTCTGCTCCCGGGATGATCATCGGGTTAGCCAGGCATCCGAGGGCCGAGCCTCGGGAGATTCCACTCGTTGGTCGGCCTAGGCTGGCGCAAGCCGAGGCGACCGGTCGGGGCTTCCGGCTAGTCTGCTCCCAGGATGATCATCGGGTTAGCCAGGCATCCGAGGGCCGAGCCTCGGGAGATTCCACTCGTTGGTCGGCCTAGGCTGGCGCAAGCCGAGGCGACCGGTCGGGGCTTCCGGCTAGTCTGCTCCCGGGATGATCATCGGGTTAGCCAGGCATCTGAGGGTTGTCAAGCCTCAGGGAAATTCCACTCGTTGGTCGGCCTAGGCTGGCGCAAGCCGAGGCGACCGGTCGGGGCTTCCGGCTAGTCTGCTCCCGGGATGATCATCGGGTTAGCCAGGCATCTGAGGGTTGTCAAGCCTCAGGGAAATTCCGCTCGTTGGTCGGCCAAGGCTGGCGCAAGCCGAGGCGACCGGTCGGGGCTTCCGGCTAGTCTGCTCCCGGGATGATCATCGGGTTAGCCAGGCATCCGAGGGCCGAGCCTCGGGAGATTCCACTCGTTGGTCGGCCTAGGCTGGCGCAAGCCGAGGCGACCGGTCGGGGCTTCCGGCTAGTCTGCTCTCGGGATGATCATCGGGTTAGCCAGGCATCTGAGGGTTAGGCCTCAGGAAATTCTTCCGCTCGCTGGTCGGCCACTTGTCGCTCGCCGCCCATCGGGGTTTCTCTGTGCCCAGCCGCGACCGTGTTTCTCCTCTCCTCCAAGCGTTGCCTGGGGGGAACACGAGAAGGGTATTAAACGCTAATTAATGCGTTACCTGGGAAATCGGATCGCCAGTTGCTGCTGGTGAGGAGTGTTAGTTGAGCGGCCGCGATACGCGGGTTCTTCGAGGAGGATGCGGCCTGGGCGCGAGCGGAGACACGTGGACCTAGGGGTATACGTCACCCGGATCGTCCTGCACAAAGAATGCGATTTAAGGAGAATGACGCTTAGGAAATCGCGGGGAGATACGCCTCGGGAGCCGGAACGGCTCCGGATTCAGTGCGCCTGCATTTATTGGAGCCACCCGTATCGGAACTACCAGGGGGCCGCAGCTTGGCTATAAATACAGGTGCAGGTACGATGGAATTTGCCAAGCCGGAGCTGCAGGTTGCCATGGATCGCGGACCTCCTCCTTGGCATATGACTGAGAGACTCCTGTCGAAGGAAAGGGGAGGCGCTCCCTTTACAACTTCAGCCAACTAGCCGTTTCATCTGGGATCAACAAGGAGGGTCTCCCCGGCGGAACTCCGCTCTAGGCGTTTCATCCGGGATCACATCTCCCCTCCTTGAAGTTCAGCCTCCCGGTTGAGCTCTGCGCCGGACGCTCAATCCGGGACCGCGCCTCCATATACTCTTCCCCCTCGAATCCCTTCTCTTCCCTACCACTGGGGAAGATGGGAATATCCTTTGGAGGCGGCGTTCCCCTGGGGGCAGCGGGAGCTTCTTCTGCGGCGGCTCCTCCTCTTTTTGGTGAGGTGCTGGATGGCGCCTCCGGTTAGAAGCACCCACTTCTGGTGGGACTGCAGCCGCCCTGGGTTGAGGGTTTGGGTCCCCACCTCTTCTTTACTTTCTTTACTCCCTAATTCCCCTCTGGGAATTCCTTGTAATCACACGAGCACGCCACTGTAACCAGAAATTATTGAAATGAAAAGTATTGCACCTTTTTAAATTGTCTTTCTGGCCTTGTTGTTCTACTGGTAATACATCCGCAGGTTAGCGGAATTCCAGCCCCTTGGAATTTCTCGGCCATCTAGGGCTTCCAACTGGTAGGAGCCAGGTCGGTTTACCCAACGAACTTTATACGGGCCTTCCCAATTTGGCGCTAGCTTCCCACCTTCCGTAGGTTGAGATGCCTTAGCTCGCCTCAGCACCAGATCTCCAATTCTGAAAAGCTTCGGTCGGACTTTGGAGTTGTAATATCGGGCCACCCTCTGCTGATACATTGCCATCCGTACCTGAGCCATTTCCCTTGCCTCTTCCAAGAGATCCAAGTTCCCTCGGAGTTGCTCTGAATTGGCCTCGGGTCGGTGCGCGGCCACCCGAGGCGAGGGGAGTCCGAGCTCCACGGGGGCAACGGCTTCCGTGCCATAGGTTAGGCTGAAAGGCGTCTCTCCAGTAGGAGTCCGTTGTGTGGTCCGATACGCCCAAAGGACATTCTCGAGTTCCTCGACCCAAGCTTGCCCCGTCCGGCCGATCCGCGCTTTGATACCTTGGAGGATTGTCCGATTTGTGACCTCGGCCTCGCCGTTGGTTTGGGGATGCGATACGGATGTGAACCGATGCTCGATCCCGAATTCCTCGCAGAAGTCCCGGAAGTGCTTGTTATCAAACTGTCGACCGTTATCCGAGATGAGGACCCGAGGTACTCCAAATCGGACAATGATGTTCTTCTTCACGAACTTCCGGACTTGTGCCTCCGTGATGGTGGCCAGTGGCTCTGCCTCCACCCACTTGGTGAAGTAGTCGATGGCGACAATCAAAAATTTCCGCTGGGCCGAAGCGACGGGGAATGGTCCGAGGATATCCATTCCCCATTGTGCGAAGGGCCAGGGCGCGGTGATTGGCGCCAAGGGGACAGAGGGGACTCTCTGGACGTTGGCGTGGCGCTGGCAGGCGTCGCATTTCCGCACGTGGTCCTTCGAGTCCTCCATCAAGGTCGGCCAATAGTAGCCTTGCCTCATGATCTTATGCGCCAAGGACCTAGCCCCCAAGTGCGATCCGCAGATGCCTTCGTGGACTTCGCCGAGGGCGTAGGCCGCTTCCGCGGGGCGGAGGCACCTTAAGAGGGGGGCGGTAAACGAGGTCCGATACAGCCTCCCTTCATAAAGTACGTAGTGGGCGGACTTCTTTACAAGCCGCCGGGCCTGATCTTCGTCTTCAGGGAGGATTCCTTCGGCGAGGTAGGCGACGAGCGGGTCCATCCAAGACGGCTCCGGATCAATTGCCATCACCGCTCCAGCCCCGTCAATGCTCGGGGCATCCAGGGTCTCCAGGTAGATTGCCCTCGACAAGTTGTGCGCGTCTGCGTCCACTAGGCGGGACAACCTGTCGGCCCTGGCATTTTCGCTCCTCGGGACCTGCTGAATGTCAACACTGCCGAGGTCGGGAATGAGTGTTTGCACCTTCCGGACGTAGCTCTGCATGGTCGGGCTCCGCGCCTCGAACTCCCCTCGAACCTGCCCGACCACCAGCTGGGAGTCGGTGAAGACTTTCAGACGCCGGATGCCGAGCTCCTTGGCGAGTTTGAGTCCCGCGACTAGGGCCTCGTACTCCGCCTCATTGTTGGTCACTGGAAATCCGAACCTCAAGGCATACTCGGCTATCACTCCATCGGGATTGGTGAGGACCAGCCCAGCCCCTCCACCTTCAGGGTTCGACGACCCGTCAATGTGGAGCGTCCAGATCGGGAGATCGAGGCTGGGTGTCTCCGGCGGCTTAGGTTCCGCCTCCTGCACAGTGCACTCAGCGAGAAAGTCCGCGAGTACCTGGGCCTTGATGGCTGGTCGGGGCTGGTAGCGGATGTCGAACTCACCAAGTTCTACTGCCCACTTCACCAGCCGTCCCGCATTCTCTGGATTGCTGAGAATCTGCCGCAGTGGTTGATCGGTCAAAAGGGTGACAGAATGAGCCTGGAAATAGGGGCGAAGCCTCCTGGTCGCAGTCAGCAGCGCGAAGGCGATCTTCTCAGCCTTCGTGTACCGCGTCTCGGCATCCCGGAGGACTCGGCTGATGTAGTATACAGGCTTCTGAAGTCTTGCCTCTTCCCGAACCAGTACTGCGCTGACTGCGGTTGGGGAGACCGCCGGTAAAGGTAGAGCATCTCCCCCTCTTGCGGCTTGGACAGCAGGGGAGGAGACGCCATGTACTCCTTGAGCTGGTCGAACGCCGCATGGCATTCGGCCGTCCAGAGGAAGTCTTTTGGGCGCTTCAACACCTTGAAGAATGGTTGGCAGCGTTCGGCCGACTTTGCCACAAATCGTCCGAGCGCGGCGACCCTTCCAGCGAGCTCCTGAACCTCCTTCACTTTGGTCGGAGGGGACATATCTTGGATGGCTTTGATCTTGTCCGGGTTGGCCTCGATCCCGCGCTGGTTGACAATGAAACCGAGGAACCTCCCGGCCAAAGCACCAAAAGCGCACTTCGCTGGGTTTAGCTTCATGCGAAACTTTCGCAAGGTGGTGAAAGTCTCCTCCAGATCTGCAATGTGCTGGTCTGCATGGCGGCTTTTTACCAGCATATCGTCCACGTACACCTCCATATTCCGGCCGATCTGCTCCTTGAAGATTTTATTGACGAGGCGCTGGTAAGTGGCGCCAGCGTTCTTCAGACCGAAGGGCATTACCTTGTAACAGTACAGCCCCCGGTCTGTTATGAAGGCAGTTTTCTCCTCGTCCTGTGGAGCCATCATTATTTGGTTGTAGCCGGAGAAGGCGTCCATAAAAGACAGTAGCTGATATCCGGAAGTCGCGTCGACCAGTTGGTCTATCCGTGGAAGCGGAAAGCTATCCTTGGGGCACGCCTTGTTCAGGTCGGTGTAGTCGACGCACATCCTCCACTTCCCGCTCGCCTTCCGGACAAGTACGACGTTTGCCAGCCACTCGGGGTAGCTCACCTCTCTTATGAAACCTGCCTCCAAGAGTTTGTCTACCTCCTGGTCGACCACCCGGATCCGATCCGGGGCACAGTGTCTCTTCTTTTGCTTTACTGGTCAGTGGGTCGGGTCGACGTTGAGGGCGTGAGAAACGACCTCCGGGTCGATCCCAGGTACATCGGCCGCCGACCAGGCAAACACATCTGCATTGGCTCGGAGGAATTCCACTAACCGGAGCCGAGCTTCCAAGTCGAGGTTGGCACCGACCCGGACCGTGCGGTCCGGGCGGTCTTCTTCGAGGGGAACTTCGATTACGCCCTCGGCCGGCTCCCCGTGCCGCAAGGCCACTTCGTCTCTGGCGTCAAGTGACTCGACGCTTAGGGCCTCCATGGGCTTCTTCCCTTTGAGAGTTGCTAGGAAACACTGCCGTGCGGTCGGCTGGTCACCTCGGACCTCTCCAATCCCGGCCGCTGTGGGGAACCGCATGAGCAAATGGTAGGTAGAAACCACCGCGCGAAGGGCGTTCAGTCCGGGTCGTCCGAGGATAGCGTTGTAGGCCGAGGGGACACGGACGACCAAGAACCCGAGCCGCACCGTGGCTTCTGCGGGTGCAATGCCCGCAGTCACAGGCAGCTCGATGACACCTTCGGCCGAGATAGCGTCTCCAGTGAATCCTATGAGGGGGGTGGATGTTTTGTGCAACAATTGTCGGGAAAAGCCCATCTTTTGGAAGGCCTCGTAATACAAAATATCAGCTGAGCTTCCACTATCCACAAGAACACGCCTTACATCATAGTCCGCCATAGTGAGAGAGATCACCATGGCGTCATCGTGGGGAGTCTGAACCCCCTTTACATCTTCATCACAAAAAGTGATTACATTTCCGACCCGCTGCCTCTTCACGACGGCCACTCCTGATACTTCCGCCGAGCCCCCTGCGTTCCTCACGGGCCGAGAGCAGCCCCCAGTGATGGTGTGGATCACTCCCGCAACGGGTCGATTCTGCTCCCGAGGCTCCTGAGGGGCCGGGTCGGCTGGACGCGGGTCTGCAGGGGGACGTCGGTCGTTTATATATCGACCGAGACGCCCTCGGCGAATGAGAGCCTCGATCTCGTCCCGAAGCTGGAAGCAGTCTTCGGTATCGTGGCCGTGGTCTCGGTGGTACTCACAGTACGCCCGAGAAGGCTTCCTCCCAGGGATCTTCTTCATCTGCCTCGGGACCGGGAGGTCCTCCCGCCCCTTGACCTCCATGAGGATCTGGGCCCGGGGGGCCAGGAGTGGGGTGTACCGGTTGAAGCGCCGGTGCGGAGAACGAGGGCGTGTGGCGCCGTGGTTCCTTGCTGGTGACGGGCTTCTGCGCCGGCGTTGAGGCGTCGGGCTCCTCCTCTGGGGTGCCTCTTTTCGCCTTTTCTTCCCGGGCTTTAGAGGGGCTTCGGCGGCCTCCTTGTTCCGGTGGGAGGCTGCCTCCTCGGCGTCTGCATACTGGTTTGCCCGAGACAACAGCTCCGGGAAGCTCCGCGGCAGACGTTTGTCCAGGGAGAAGGTGAGTCTGCCCTTCCGGAAGCCTCGCTTCAGGGCTGAGAGAGCCACCTCCTGGCTCAAATTCCGGACCTCCAGTGTTGCCTTGTTGAAGCGGGTGAGATAATCCCGCAGGCTCTCTCCCTCGTTCTGCCGGACATCGAAGAGGGAGTCGGAGACCAGTCTTCGCCGGCTACTGACGGCGAAATGGCTGATGAAGAGACGGGTGAACTGGTGGAAGGACTGGATGGAATTAGCCTCCAGGCCGGCGAACCACGCCCTTGCCGGGCCGCGGAGGGTCGCCGGGAAGGCCTTGCAGAGGAGAGGATCCGATGCTCCATGGAGGAGCATAAGAGTCCTGAAACTCTCCACGTGGTCCCGTGGGTCCGCCGCCCCGTCGTAGGGTTCGATCGCCGGCATTTTGAACCCCGGCGGGTTTAGGGTTCGCAGGATCCTTGAGGCAAGCGCCGGCTGGGAGGAGATTTCCAAGTCGGCGAAGGGATCTTTGGAGTGGCCCTTCAGGACCTGGAGCTGTCTGTGGAGATCGTCCACCCGCCGGTCCAGGGAGCGCGACCGGTGGGTGGGAGACAAGGAGCGGCGCGAGGGGGACCGACTGGAGTGCGGGCCCCTCGAGGACTGGGGTGTCTGAGAACGCGCCCGGGTCCGCCTCTCGTACCCCGCGCAGCTCCGATGAGAAGGTCCTGGCAGAATGGACCGCACTCGAGAATCCTCCCCGCGCCGGCGCTCCTCTCCATGGGAGAGGAAGGAGCGCGGGTTGTGAGGAAGAGGCGAGTGCTCGGGGAGCAGCGGCTCCTGAGCTCGCTGCGGCACCCGAGAGATCACACCCTGCAGATTCTGCACTGCCTCCGCGAGGGTGCGAACCTGCTGGGCTAGCTGGTCGAACTGAGCAGGTTCGACCGTCTGAATGGGAGGAGAAGCGGTGGAATGCTGCTGAGAGTGTGTTGGGGACGCAGCAGCCTCCCGGCCAGAGGCGCGAGAGGCTCCGCGACCGGAAGCATTGGAAGCTCCGCGACCACCTCGCCGTGCCATTACGATCGTTCTGAGATTCGGTGCCCTCCTTCTAGCGCCAACTGTTGCTGGTGGTCCAAACCGAGAACGATTGACACGACGGTGTGAACGGAGTTCCGCCTGAGTTGTCTTGGTTGGTGCTGGTTGCGCTCCACCTTCCGCCAAGGAACCTGCAAACAAGCCTTGCACCACCACCAGGGTGGTGATGGCCCTCCGACGGTCAAGTCAGAGGAGATTGGAGGAGGAGAGATGATAATCACAAGTGGGAGAGAGTGCTCTGGGAGGTATTGCTTACCCCCCCCTTCTCCCCCCAGCCGCATATATACCTGGCTGGGAGGTCTCTCAGGGGGGTTTGTCGTCGTGGGGCACGATAGAATGGCCACTGACATGGCCGTTACGGGGCGTCGTGGAGCAGCGCCGGGTACGGTCATGGCAGGGCGTAGTGGAGCTCCGCTTTGTACGGTCGATACAGGAGATCGTGGGCAGCATCGGGTACAGCCGTTGCAGGGGGTAGTGGAGCAGGAGGCCGCGGCGTGCCTCTGGAGAATAGCCTGTCGTTATCAAAAGATCTCCGACTCGGGGTCGGAATGCTGGATCATAGGGCAGCCGACCTGGGGTCGGGCTGCGAAGCCGAGGAGGTCCGACTCGGGGTCGGAGTGCTGGATCATAGGGCAGCCGACCCGGGGTCGGGCTGCGGAGCCGAGGAGGTCCGACTCGGGGTCGGAGTGCTGGATCATAGGGCAGCCGTAGCTTTCCTGGATACGCGTGCCGATCACGTGGGGCATGGCGGCTCAATTCCCCCATAACACCTACCTAATTACGAAAGGTCTCGAAACAACGTTCATGCGATGAACGTCGAACCCGTGCATGCCGATTCCGCTGCCATCTGAAAATTTTTGAAATATCAGCGGCATGGGCGGGTTCCCAACAGTGGTATCAGAGCCTAGGCTTCGTAGATTAAGGTAAGAATTAAATATCTAAAGGCTTATTAGATCTGAAAATTGATTGATCATGCATGCTGAAAAATTCTGCATGCAGATTTTTCAGGGGTGCTGATTTTTTACATGCTGATTTTTATGTGATAAAAAGATGATTCTAATTGCATTGTTAATGGGATTACAAAGTTTAGAATCATGATTAGCATGATCAGCGACCTATGTCATGATATAATCAGTTAGTTTTCAGATCTGAAAATTATAATTATTGCATACGGTGATGATCATAGGATTCAACCCCTTTTGGTATCAAATGTAATGACCTGCGATGTGATCTGCGATGTCATGTAAATTTTACAGATGCTTGCATGCATCTTATTTGATGTTTTGAGAGGCCTGCGTGCCTCCTAAAAGGAGATGTAAATTATTTTTATTTTTATTTTACATCTGGTTGTATTTCTGTGATGTGATGTACATCAACGATCAAGTTGAAGCAAAGGCATGAGATGAAAGGTGATCTAAGCGGTTGATGGCGATGGGATCAAGAGTTGATCAAGGATCGAATCAAGGAGGCTTGGAACCAATTCAAGAGTTGAAGACCACTTGATCGATTGATGTGCATGTGCTTGTAATACGACCTAATTAGAATCCATGATCATCACCTAGTTAAAGTTTAACTTTAATTTGATGCCGCGATTATAACTGCCTGCAATGCGCCGTTTGCATGTGATGTGAATGAGAGTCGGGTAGATAGGTTTACATGTGATGTAGCGAACCCAATTGAGACCTAAATCAAAACCTCCTCAATCAAGTCGAGAGTGAACCGACATGAGCAAGTCATATTAGATTAATTGATCTAATTGGTGTCTAGGAAAGCATGAAAGGTAGTTACTTAATTAGGACCTTACTCTCTGAGTAAGGGGAGCACCTGCTTACCTGGCCAATTGTTCGATTACCTCTTATGAAGGGCTCAAGTTGCAAACACTAAGACCTGATTAACCAATATTAAGTCAATAGGTCTTCCACTGTAGTAGAGCTGCTAAGGCCTTTCTGATGTTGATTTGTCTCGGCTGGACACAGTGGTCAAGTTGCATCGGGGGGCTGGACCTCTCTATAGACATGAGATGTTGTAGGGTAAAGGTGGGGTTGGGCACCAATAACTGTTAGGTGAGGACCCAATGACGACTTTATTCCTACGGTTATACGGTGGGTCTGACTTAACTAAGAAATGGGACCAATAACTGTTAGGTGAGGTCTTCATGGCTTAGAGACCAAGTTACACTGCAACATGCTTGAGAAGCATTGTACAAGAGTTGTACACTCATCCATCTATGTGTCACCAATAACTGTTAGGTGAGGTGGCATGTAAATCGGTGGGACCGCAGTACCCACTAGAAACCCTAGTCGTGTGGGATTTCCGTTTCCCTACCAGGGGAGTGTGAGGGATTCGAGAAAATAGTGGGAGTTACATTTGTTCTAAAAGACCTTAGAACAGATTAGGATCAAGTACAAAAGTCTAACTAGAATCTTTACTCTCTGCAGATACAATGTCGGCTTCAAACCCTTTGACCCGTATTCTTGAGACCAACCGACTGACCGGAACCAATTACAAGGACTGGCTTAGAAATCTCAAAATTGTTTTGGACTGTGAGAAAATAGGCTACATACTCGATTCAGATATCCCCACATTACCAACACGTCCTACTGATGTTCAGCGTGAAATGCATAAAAAGTGGTTGGATGATGACATTAGAGTAAAATGCTATATGATGGCATCCATGTCTAATGAACTCCAATGCCAGCATGAAAATATAAAGACTGCTAGGGACATACTGGCACACCTGCAAGAGTTGTATGGTGAGCAGAGTCGCACAGCTCGTTTTGAAGTGTCCAAGAGGCTTTTTAAAGCGAAGATGCGCGAGGGGCAGTCTGTCCATGATCACGGTCTGACCATGATCAAGGACCTAGAGGAGCTTGAGAAGCTCGGTATGGACATGCATAAGGAATTACAAGTGGATTTGATCCTACAGTCACTTCCTGATTCATTTGGTCAGTTTATAGTAAACTACCACATGAATAAGATTGAATACACTAAGACTGAACTAATCAACATGTTGGTAACTGCTGAGGGAGCCTTGAAAGGTTCAAGGGGCAATGTCCTTGCTGCTGAGTTGACTTCTGGTTCCAAGAGAAAGTCTACTTGGAAGAAAAAGAAGCCTGCTAAGAAGCAGAAGAAAGACAAGAAGCCAAAGAAGGAAGTTCAAAAGAAAAGGGCTAACGACAAAGGAAAATGTTTCCACTGCAATGTCGAAGGCCACTGGAAAAGGAACTGTCCTTCATACCTCGAGAGCCTGAAGAACAAGAAAGGTGACACACCTTCAGAAGGTATAGACTTGCTCATAATTGAAACTAATCTAACGGATTCTTCTACTTCTAGTTGGGTTATAGATTCTGGTTCTAGTGCTCATTTGTGCACTACCATGCAGGGTCTAAAGGAAAGTAGAAGGCTGGCGGAAGGTGCGGTAACCCTTCGGGTTGGCAACGGGGCAAAAGTTGCTGCTGTCGCTGTGGGCACCTACCATCTACGACTACCGTCTGGATTTAGTTTAATACTTAGAGACTGCTATTATGTACCTGTTGCTAGCAGAAATTTGATTTCTGTTTCATGTCTAGCACAGGAAGGTCATGTTTTTACATTTGACAATGACTGCTGTTCTATTTATTTAAGAAATAAAATAGTCGCACACGGTTTCATGATTGACAGTCTCTATCATTTACATATGGATGTATCTGTGAATGTTACCGAGCAAGATGTGAGTGCCAAAGGATCCAAAAGATCCAGAGATGAGATAAACCAAAAATATTTGTGGCACCTCAGGCTTGGCCATATTGGAGAGGACAGAATGAACAAAATGGATAAAGATGGGCTTTTAGGCTCATTGACTTCCGAGTCATATCCAGTTTGCGAGTCCTGTCTTCAAGGAAAAATGGCAAGACTGCCCTTTGTAGGACATGGGAGAGGACCACTGAAATACTTACCCTAGTACATACAGATGTATGTGGCCCATTCGATGTGCTAGCCAGGGGACGTTATTCTTACTTCATTACCTTTACCGATGATTATTCACGGTATGGGTATGTGTATCTTATGAGACACAAGTCTGAGTCTTTTGAAAAGTTCAAAGAGTTCAAGAATGAAGTAGAAAAACAAACTGAAAAACCTCTTAAAGCTCTTCGATCAGATCGAGGAGGAGAATACCTTAGTGGGGAATTCCGGGACTATCTCAAAGAAAACGGCATAGTCTCACAATGGACACCTCCGGGTACACCTCAACTCAACGGGGTGTCAGAGAGGAGAAATCGGACCCTGTTGGACATGGTCAGGTCCATGATGAGCTTCACTGATTTACCTATGTTCCTTTGGGGAGATGCCTTACTCACAGCGATTTATTTGTTGAATAGAGTTCCCTCTAAATCCGTTCCTACCACACCGTATGAGATATGGCATGGTAAGAAACCAAGTCTGGGTCATCTCAAGATTTGGGGATGTCCGGCCCACGTCAAGCGACTACAGGCGGACAAGTTAGAGGCTAGGACCATAAGTGCTCGTTTTATAGGATATCCTAAAGAGTCATTAGGATACAATTTTTACGTCTCAGAGGATCACAATGTGTTTGTGAGCCATCATGCCATCTTCTTGGAAAATCAGTTTATCCTTGATAGAGGCAGTGGGAGGAAAATTGAGCTTGAAGAGAAAGTCTCTGAAAAGCAACGAGTCATGGATCCTATAGAACCCATTCATAAAGAGCCAGTACACGATGTCCCTCAACCACCTCGTAGATCTAGTAGAGTCTCCCATCCTCCCGATAGATACTTAGGTATACTAGAAGAGGATACCGAGGAAATGTTCCTAGTGGGAGATAGGGATCACATACAGGATCCCAAAACCTACAACGAGGCGATATCTGATATCGATTCCGAGAAATGGGTGGAAGCTATGAAGTCAGAGTTAGACTCCATGCATTCCAACCAAGTCTGGACCTTAGTAGATCCACCAGAAGGTATTGTACCTATTGGGTGCAAATGGATCTACAAAAGGAAGATAGGTTCGGATGGAGAGGTAGAGACCTATAAGGCAAGGCTTGTGGCGAAAGGGTATAGTCAGCGCGAAGGCATTGACTATCAGGAGACCTTTTCACCTGTAGCCATGCTAAAATCCATCCGAACATTGCTTGCCATTGCAGCATTTCATGATTATGAAATCTGGCAGATGGATGTGAAAACTGCTTTCCTGAATGGATATCTTGATGAAGATATCTATATGGAACAACCTTTGGGTTTCACTTCCAGTGATGGAGATCACAAGGTCTGCAAGCTGCAAAGGTCCATCTATGGACTAAAGCAAGCATCTCGGAGTTGGAACACTCGTTTCGATGATGCAATCAAAACGTTTGATTTCATCAAAAACGAAGAGGAACCGTGCGTTTACAAAAAGGTTAGTGGGAGTGCTGTCGTTTTTCTCGTACTGTACGTAGATGACATTCTCCTGATTGGGAATGATATTCCCATGCTAACCTCGGTCAAGGTCTGGTTGTCAAAAGAATTCTCCATGAAAGACCTTGAGGAAGCATCCTATATTTTGGGAATAAAGGTCTATAGAGATAGATCTAAAAGGATGCTTGGCCTGTCACAGAAGATGTACATAGAGGAGGTGCTGAAGAGGTTCAGCATGGAAAACTCCAAGAGGGGTCTCTTACCCCTAAGGCATGGAATTCATCTCTCCAAGAAGATGTGCCCCAACACATCTGAGGAGATTCAACGCATGAGCAAGATTCCTTATGCATCGGCAATAGGAAGCCGCATGTATGCCATGCTATGTACACGACCTGATATAGCTCTTGCTGTGAGTGTCACAAGCAGATATCAGTCGAATCCAGGTGAAGAACACTAGACAGCTGTGAAGAATATTCTTAAGTACTTGAGAAGAACTAAAGATTTATTCTTGATTTTTGGAGGATCATCAGAGTTAAAGGTAGAAGGGTACACAGATTCAGACTTCATGACTGATGTCGATGACAGGAAGTCAACATCTGGATACGTGTTCTTGTGCAATGGTGGTACGGTGAATTGGAAGAGTTCTAAACAACCGATCATTGCTGATTCTACTATGGAAGCTGAATACATCGCCACCTCTGAAGCTGCTAAGGAAGGCTTCTGGTTCAAGAAATTCATTGCAGAGTTGGATGTGATGACATCAGATGCCATAACACTCTACTGCGATAATAATGGCGCCATAGTCCTTGCTAAGGAGCCAAGGTCTCATCAGAAGTCTAAGTATATAGAGCGGCGCTTTCACCTCATACGCGACTATGTGGAGAAGAAACATGTAGAGGTGCAGAGAGTAGACTCCGCGGATAACGTGGCAGACCCGTTCACTAAGCAGCTGAGTCAACAAAAGACTGAAGCCCACCTTGAGAAGATGGGCCTAAGATATATGACCAATTGGCTTTAGTGCAAGTGGGAGATTGTTAGATGTATGCCCTAGAAGCCAATTTGGCTGACACATTGTTGATTCTAGGGACATAATTTTGTACTTGACTATTTATTATTGAATAAATAAAAGGCGTCTTTTCATTCATATTGTTATGTGTCTATGAATCGTCCAAGGAATTAATAAGATGATGATACATATTCTCAAGAGTTGAGAATTTGAGCCATGTATCATTGGTGATTAATTTCTAAATGCTCCTGATCAATGGATCATCACGAGGACGGTGATCGATCCGATCAGTGCACAGATCACTTTTCTTCTGGATGGATGAGACTTGAGTCCACAGTGTAGGGACACTGAAGTGATAGTGCAGGTGCTTGTTAGAGAACAAGGGTACTGAGCATGACCAAGACAAGAAGTCACTTGGATGTCTATCCACTCGTCAGTGACTTGCTTGATGTTGCAGTAGTATGACTGGTCCTTTGACCTGCGGTGCTTCGGCTACTCACAGTGAGGTTATTGTAGTTTGACTGCACACATATATGGTCTCTAGCCATATGGGTCCATGCAGTGTAGATTGGCTGCAGTAGGTTCACTGTAGAAGTAGGGTATGCACCTATAAGGAATCTATCGACCTTGATAGAAGAGGAGTGATCCTATGTGATTTGTTAGACTGAGTTCTAAGACCTTGGCCAGGGCAGTAATATAAAGTGGAAAAAAAGTTTTCCACTATCGAACTCAAGTCGAATAAATCTTGACATATGACAGACGATGGGGTTTGACGAGTTGTCCATGACCTCCGTCCTGTAGGGATCCACGATAGTAGGACTGTATCACACGTTAACTACACCTAGAGGTTCATCATTCCATTCTGCTGGGTAGCCACTACATGCTGCTAGGTGTCACTGGTGGATGGTGGGACTCATAGGGATTATCTTGATGATCGATAAATCCTAATGAGTAGAGTTGGAATCGTTCCAACCCATTGAAAGGAGTTTTCAATGATATAGTGATAGAGATCACAATATATCTCACTACCAGTCAGAATAGAACCTATGGGGTCACACACACTAGAAGTATTGACCGATCCGATGGTTGAAATTGTGATTAGGAATCACAAGAAATCAATTTGATTGATAAGAAGTTGAAGAAGGAACAAAAGAAATTAATTAATTGGACTTAAACACAAATCCTACTTCGGGTAGGATTTCTAGAGTCCTAATTGGATTAGGACTGGGAATCCTAGTTGGAGTAGGACTGGAATTCCTACTTGGAATAGGATTCCTACAATCCTAATGAGATTAGGAATTTTGAATTAAAATAGGATTCCTACTTGGAGTAGGATTCCTAGAAATCCTAATTAGATTAGGACTTCGGATTCAAATAGAGTCCTAATTGGATTAGGACTAAAACTAAACAAATCCTAATTGGTTTAGGATTTCTTAAGTCTAAATTAATTATTAATCTAATGAATCAACATGACTCCTAATTGGATTAGGATTGAAGAGTTCAATTGAGTCATGGTTCATTCAAGTCCTAATTGGATTAGGACTAGCATAGATTGAACCCAATTTGGCCAATCCTAATTAGATTAGGATTAAACCATGAAAGAGGGACCTAATCCTCTTTGGAAGAGGATTAGGCTAACCAAGTAAGAGGGGCATCAGCCCCTCTCCACTTGATTAGGTGCGACATGAAGAGAGAGGGGGCCGGCGCCCCCTCTTGGAAAGTTGTCAAGGGCTCCTAACTTGTAGGAGCCCTTCATCCTTATTAAAGGAGGACTAGGGCCGGCGCCCTAGAGTATCTCTTTTCCTCCTCTTCATCACATGGCCACCCCCTCTCCATCTCTCCTTGGTTCAGCCGCCATCAGCAAAGGGAAAAGAAGAGGAGGCGTCTCCCTCCTCTTGGTCTTCTTCCTTGGCTCCAACGCATGAAAAGAGAAGAAGGCTGCAGGGATTCTTCTTCTTCCTAGTCTTCATCCTTCTTCTTCCTCCTTCCAAGCACAATCAAGAGTTGATTGAGAGGGAGGACATCAGCCATCAAAGTTATCTCTGCAAGGGAGCTAGCACCCCGGTGAGATAGAGAGCTTGGATCGGATCCTGCTTCGTGTGGATACCCGTAGAGGCCGGACGTTTGAACGGCTTCAAGCGAACCCTCTTCCAAAACCACGAATTCAGATTTGCGGTGATCATCTACCCGCGCAAGGTGAAGATTTGATCTTCCTAATAGTTTTAAAAGTTTTAATTCCTACCTAATTACGAAAGGTCTCGAAACAACGTTCATGCGATGAACGTCGAACCCGTGCATGCCGATTCCGCTGCCATCTGAAAATTTTTGAAATATCAGCGGCATGGGCGGGTTCCCAACACTCCTAGCCTTTATCCCGTAATCACCGTTCACAGCCGTCCCAGCTTCATCCCTTCCACGTCCGAGTATCCCATGGATCAACATCCTAAGCGCATCTGTTTCCTCCTCAACTTCCCTTCACGAATCCGTTTCTTCCTCCCATCCTGCACTGTCCACATCATCATGCATCCCGAGCTCCACGGATTCCCCTGTTTTGGGATTAATCCGAACCAATCCCAGCTTGTTCCAGCCGTTCTTATCTCTTCTCCGCGATCAGCTCTCAGATATATTCTCCCCAACGTCTGGATGAGATACGACAATATCTTCTATTATCGGCGGATCAGATCAAGCTCTTCATCATTATCCTCCCACTCGAAACAACCACGTGAAGAAACAGGGGAGGAGCGAGGGGAGTTGGCAAGTCTATAAAAGGCCCAGGCGTAAACATAGGAGCCATCCTCTTCGGAACCATTCCAAGGGAGCCGGTTGATCCCATCCATCCTTCGGAGGAGTCATCCCAGGAGACAGAGAAGGGAGGAGAGAATCAGAGACGGGAGAAAGAAAAGAAGAAATGGAAGCTCTCGGCGCTGCCACTGTTCAACTCTTCATGGAGGGCTAATCTCTTCTCTAGGGCTGGATGCAGCCCTAACAAAGGGCCAAGGGTTTTATATTTTTGATTTCTATTCTTGGAGTTGTATAAACCTCATTTTGCTTCTAATGAATATTTTATTTCATCTCATATTTAATTTCTGTGATTTTAAATGTGAAGTTTATACAACTGCTCTTCATGATCACTAAGTAAATATAAGATAGTCCATGCTTAAGGAAGATGCGATGTGCTACCACCTTAGATTAGGGTAGACATTTCATGCTAAACTAAAGATGGATTATGCCTAAATTACTTCTGTAAAATTTTGTTCGAATGCTTATTAGGCTTGTAACCAATTTGCATGTTAATCCAAGAATGAAAAAAAAAATATAATTAATCCTTGTTCCGATGTTAGTGGTGAATTCCATGCCCTAGGTTCTCCTAAACTGATATCTCTTTAATTGCATTTTCTTTTATTAAATTGCTTAGTTTAATAGTCTTCACAAATTCATCCTTTTAAATATTTTTATTTTCTTTAAAAGAAAAACAACTGTACCCCAATCCCTGTGGATCGATATCCGTAATCACTATCCTACCAGATACATGCTATTGCGTGGTCTTTAAAATTGACTATCAATTTTTGGCGCCGTTGCCGGGGATTGTTAGCATAGTTGTTTTTCTTTTCATAAAAAAAAATTTCAAAAAAATATATATATTTAAAATTAAATAAAAATATTTTCTATTTTTGTTATTTTTCTTATCTCCTTTCTCTCTTTTACTAAATTTTTTTTTATCAGGAATCGAAGAGAAAATTTGAGACGATCAAAAGGGAACTACTGGAAAAAGAATGCTGTAGAGGTTTGCTTTAAAAGTAAAATATTTTTGCTGAGGAAATTCTCTTTGGTAACCTCTAAACCTTTCTTATGTAAATTAATTCCCAGTTTGCTTGAAATATTGTGGTGATTGTTTGATTTTAATTTCAGTAAAAGTGTGAATGTATGCCTGATACACATACACTAATTAATCCGCATATAGTAAGGGCAATCACCCCAACAAGATAAGAACTGGATTTCATCACCAGATTCTTGCCCAAATTAGGTGAATCAATTTTCACATAGCTATCATTTTAATTAAAATCAATTAGACGTTGGCCCCAAGGGACATTCGAGCTCAATAGGATGAAGATCACCGAAAGTTGCACCAATTTCGCTCTGTGGCTCAGTTGATGTCTAGGCAAGCTTTGTCCCAAGGGAGACAGTTCATCTGTTCGAGGCAAGTGATTTTTAAGTGGGACCTTTGCAATGCATCGTGACCCCCCCACTTACCTGGGAGCTTACCTGGTCAACTTAGTTCATTAGACCGGATTGGAGGCTTAGGTGCCCTCTTCAAACCAGTTAGGAGCTGTCTAGTGATTTTAGGGTGAACATAAGGAATTGTGTTTTTCTTTTTAGTGCATGCTTGACTGTACTGATCAGAGGAGTCTTAGTGTATGCTAGGGTGTCGTTCCAAATCTCCCGAATTAGTACCTTTTGACTCTGAAATAGAGCGTTCTATTAGGGCCCTTCGAGCTGAAATCCGCACCTATAGAACCATAGGATCTGCTCCACTTATAGAGATGGCTGAAGAACAACCCAAACTCCTAAAAGAGTACTTCACTCCTTCCATTTATACCTCTCCATCTTGTATTCGACTACCTGATACCACCACTGCTGCACATTTTGAAATTAAGTCTAGTGTCATCCAAATGCTTCCCTCTTTTTATGGACTTAACAATGAAGACCCATATAAACATTTGGATGAGTTTCTTGAGATTTGCACTACTGTCAAAATTCAGAACTTCACTGATGATGCTCTGAAACTTAGGCTGTTTTCTTTTTCCCTTAAGGATAGAGCTAAACGATGGCTCCATTCATTAGAAGCCAATTCCATTCTTTCATGGGCTCAAATGCAACATGAATTTCTAAAAAAATATTTTCCCATAGGAAGAACAAACCAATTTAGGCGTGCTATCACGAGCTTCTCCCAATCTGATGGGGAAGAATTTCATGAAACTTGGGAAAAATTTAGAGATTTACTCCGAAAATGCCCGCATCATCAAATACCCAAATGGCAATTAGTGCAATGTTTCTATGACGGGTTGTCTGAACGAAACCGTCAGATGGTTGATGCTTCTTATGGGGGTACTTTCATGCTTAAAAGTGAACATGAGGCATGGCAATTGTTTGAGAACCTTAATGAAAATTCCCTCCACCATGCCTCCTCCGCTCGTCAAGCACCCCCGAGTTCTCAAAGAAAAGGAACCATATATGAAGTTAGCCAGTCTATACGTCTATCTGACAAAGTAGATGCACTATCCCGCAAGTTGGACCAGCTAATGTCTAGAGAACAGTTTCCAAACTTTCCCCAAGCACAAGTTTGTACTCTTTGTTCTAGCCCGTCTCACCCTATTCATGAATGCCCTTCGGCAGCTCAATTCCCTGAATTTGTGCAAGAACAAGTATATACTGCCCAAATACAATCCCGACCGGGTAATGATCCATATTCTACCACTTACAACCCGGGATGGCGGAATCATCCCAACTTTTCTTGGAAGCAGCAAGCTTCGAATACTGCCCAACCCTACTCTCAAAATTTTCAAACCCCACAAAATATTCATCCCTACCGTCCTTCGACTCAATTTCAATACACTCCTCCTCTACCCCATAGAAACACAGCCTTTGAGGAGAAAGTGTTGACCTCCCTTCAAGGTTTGGAAACCATTACACAATTGGTGCACTCTCACACGCAATCTATCGCCAAGCTAGAATCCCAAATGGGGCAACTAGCTAATGCACTGAACAAGCGAGAGGAAGGAAAGCTTCCAAGCCAACCAATAGGGGACAATACATGGCTCAAGAAAATCAACTAAATACAATTCATCATGAACAAGCCAATGCTTTGACTACCCTAAGGAGTGGACGTGTAGTAGACAATAAGATTGGGGAGGATAACAATAAGGAAGGTAAAGAAGAGGATAGAAATGTGTCAAATGAAAATCTAAAACCTTCTTCTTCTTCTTCAGCTAGTCCACCTTCTGCCAAAACTCATATCCCAAAGGCCCCATTTCCTGAAGCTCTTAATTCACCCTCTCCCTTTGGCAAAAAGGAAACTTCACTAGAGGAGATGATGGAGGTTTTCAAACAAGTCAAAATCAACCTCCCGCTTCTTGATGCTATTAGACAAGTTCCCTCCTATGCCAAATTTCTCAAAGACCTTTGTACCCAAAAGCGAAAATCTAGTACACATGTGCCTAAAAAGGTCTTCCTAACTGAGCAAGTGAGTTCTATTCTCCAACACAACACCCCTCCGAAATTCAAAGATCCTGGTGCTCCCACCATCTCCTGTGTCTTAGGAAATAATTTCATTGATTGAGCACTCTTAGATCTAGGGGCAAGTGTCAATCTTTTACCTTACTCAGTTTATAAGAAACTTGGGTTAGGTGAGTTAAAACCAACCTCGGTATCCCTTCAATTGGCTGATCGAACTGTAAAAATACCACGAGGAACAATTGAAGATGTCCTAGTCAAGGTAGAAAAATTTTATTTCCCAGTCGATTTTATCGTCCTTGATATGGAACCTGTGCCTAATCTTAAGAAACAAATCCCCGTGATCCTAAAGTCTAAAGTGCAGTAAGGATTGGATTCCAACTAAGAAAGTGGAAGTCAGCGGCTATTCATCCTTATGGCCCATAGTCTATAGGTTTGATCAAAGAGTTGCATTTCTGAGTCCGGCTATGAGGCAGAGCCTACCGTTGGGCGCCCCTTTTTAGCTACAGCCAATGCAAGTATAAATTGTAGAACTGGGGTGATGAATATATCCTTTGGAAATATGAAGGTCAAGTTAAATATATTTCGTGCGGACGACCAACCTGCAAGGATAGTTGAGTGCTTCCTAATAGATAAAATGGACGATCTTTTAGAAGAAGCCCTTCCCTATATTTTGGCAGATGACCCTCTGAAAACATGCTTGGCCTATTTTGACTTTGATATAGACAAGGCTACAAAAGCAGTCAACTTCGTGCCCGACAATCAGTCTTCCACAAATTTTCTTCCTTGGAGAACTCGGCATGAACCCGGTATAATTTGATAAGGATGCGCTACGTCTGGCTAAAGACGTTAAACTTAGCGCTTGTTGGGAGGTAACCCAATTCTCGTAGGTTATTTTTGCATATTTTTTTGTCATATTTTTTTTTTATTTTCTTAACAGGATCCCTCATATTACTGATGCAACTACGGTAAAATGCTTCTATCCTCCATATGCATCATATTTTCGTCCAAAATAAAAAATATATAAAACAATAAAAATAATAATATAATATTCAAAAAAAAATTGAGGACAATGTCTGATCTAGGTTGGGGGGTATAGGATTCAAATTTTTGAAGGAATTTTTCGCATTTTCAAATTTTTAAGTGAATTTCAAAAAAAAATGAATTTAAAAAAAAAACCTAATTTCTATGCCTTAGTGCTGAAATGATAATCACACAAAGTATATAAAATCTAAAAAGCCCAATGATTAGTCAGGAATAAGTCAATTTGAGTTCTTTTCATTAAAAATTCTTTTAGCGAATTGTAAGATAATTTTTACTTTGAAATTTCACAACATGTATGGCCTGCACTTCTAAGGGTTAGGTTTAACATGATGTTAAGTCTGGTAGCAACCTTGAGTCCTGATGAATCATACCTATCTAATTCACTATTATAAAAAATAAAAATAAAAAAAAAGTGAATTTAGTCAGGTACATCGAAAAGGGCTACCTATTGTCAAAGGTCAGCGGGCTTGTGATGATGAACCCGAGCATAGGTTCGTAGGGGAGTCTTGATGCCCAACACCTTATGCCATCTGGCGTGGGAGTGTTGACTGAATGCTCGCTACATGGAGGAATCATTACAAGAGTAAAAGTGCATAATTTATTTACAAATACAAAATCAAAAAAAAAAATCAAAATAAAAAAAAAATAAAAGAAAAAAAAATAATATTGACCTTGAAAAAGACGATAGTGTGAAAGCCGTCGTTGTAAAAATTCGAGTAAACTGGAATATTACAGATAAAGCCCATGAGGTATTAAAGTAAACATCCACAACTCTCGAAATCCTGCAAGATAGGATGATTTTGAATTAGTGATTAGGTCTTATCTGACCGATTCTTGGAAACTACTAGCTTTAGCAGTATTTTGGAGGATCTAAAGCCTTAGCTTGTGTACGGTCCAGATATCACCGAGCACCCAAGTATAAATTAGCCTTACAACTCTCTAACGGAAGCTTAATAATTTCAACTTAAGTTGCATACTGACTTAGGATTCGGGCTGACTTAGTAATTAAAACTTTGTGTGCTTTTGAAATTCTTGGCATGTATGCATTTGAAATTAGATTTTATAAAATAATAACTCTTTGAGTAGAGACAAACAGTTTGTGGGCATCTGAGCCGGAAACCCTTACGAGACAAAACTCGTCCACTAGGGCCACCTAGGGGTTTAAAGCCTTATTACATACGGTAAATGCAATCGCGATTCCTGCGAAAGTGAGTTAGTTTTTATTTTGCTTGAGGACTAGCAAAATGTAGGTTGGGGGGTGTGATAAGTGCTAAATAATGCATAAATTAATATCTTATTCATAGCACTTATCATTATTTTAATTCACATATTTTGTAAATTCAACTAAAAAAAATGTGTTACCTTCATCATTAAATTTTAATAAATTATTCGAGTTTTACTTATTTACTGATTAAGCTTAATGAATACAGGTCGAACTTATTTGGGATGAGCCCTGAACCCAAATTTATTGAGCTCAAACTCCTCTGTTCACTCCTTGCTAAGTCCATCCCAAGTCATCATGCAAGTCCCCATCATTTCAAAGTATCTTCCACGTAATCCACCCATACTCAAAATAGAGCAAATTCCCAACCGTCCACGTCGGCATACAAGCTTGCATGCCATCCTCCCTCGTGTCCAAAAGTCTTGCTCCCAGCCAAAGGAAATCACACTTCATCCACCCACGTTTCACGAGCTTCATCTCCCTTGCATCCTTATCTCTACTTCGGAACAGAGTTCCAGCTCGAGTAATCTCAACTGTATGCCTTCCTCCCCTCCATCCACGTCAAAAGGAATCCCAGGAATTTAGCCTCCCATGTCTTCCGAAGCCCCTGCATTCCAGTGCTTCATCCTCATCCCGTGAAACGGCGACATCCCAACCTCCCACGAATTCCATCTAAGCTTCAACTCCCAGCTGCCAGCCGTAAGCTTCATTCCGCATCGGCCACGTCATGCATCTTCCTCTATTCCGAAATCACTCCCGGCCGAATCCAACTCCCAGCTCCCGTATCCCATTTCGAATCCAACTTTCACCAAATCCAGTGTCCCCAACGTCCAGCTTCATTCTTCCGGATTCCTCTCAGCCGAAGCCCCTGCAACTTTATCCCAAACAAACACAGCTTCATCTCGTTATCCCTCCGCATCACGTTCGTGATCCCGCATCCAACCAGATCCCTGACTTCAGCTTTCTCTAGAATCATTCTCACCGTTCCAAGGATCTCCTGTATCCATCAACAAAAAAAACCATGCATCTGTTCCCTATTATCAGCCGATATCCAAACATCCCATGACCATATCAAATCCCCTGTTTCATGCGGATGAAAACCAGAATCTTCTTCCGGACTGATCCCAGTCGGATTCCCAAATCTCCCAACATTCCAAAGCTTCCACGAATCACGTTCCCAACTAAATCCCAGCTCCTCTGTTCTCACCCGTGATTCACTCATCTCCTAGCCTTTATCCCGTAATCACCGTTCACAGCCGTCCCAGCTTCATCCCTTCCACGTCCGAGTATCCCATGGATCAACATCCTAAGCGCATCTGTTTCCTCCTCAACTTCCCTTCACGAATCCGTTTCTTCCTCCCATCCTGCACTGTCCACATCATCATGCATCCCGAGCTCCACGGATTCCCCTGTTTCGGGATTAATCCGAACCAATCCCAGCTTGTTCCAGCCGTTCTTATCTCTTCTCCGCGATCAGCTCTCAGATATATTCTCCCCAACGTCTGGATGAGATAGGACAATATCTTCTATTATCGGCGGATCAGATCAAGCTCTTCATCATTATCCTCCCACTCGAAACAACCACGTGAAGAAACAGGGGAGGAGCGAGGGGAGTTGGCAAGTCTATAAAAGGCCCAGGCGTGAACATAGGAGCCATCCTCTTCGGAACCATTCCAAGGGAGCCGGTTGATCCCATCCATCCTTCGGAGGAGTCATCCCAGGAGACAGAGAAGGGAGGAGAGAATCAGAGATGGGAGAAAGAAAAGAAGAAATGGAAGCTCTCGGCGCTGCCACTGTTCAACTCTTCATGGAGGGCTAATCTCTTCTCTAGGGCTGGATGCAGCCCTAACAAAGGGCCAAGGGTTCTATATTTTTGATTTCTATTCTTGGAGTTGTATAAACCTCATTTTGCTTCTAATGAATATTTTATTTCATCTCATATTTAATTTCTGTGATTTTAAATATGAAGTTTATACAACTGCTCTTCATGATCACTAAGTAAATATAAGATAGTCCATGCTTAAGGAAGATGCGATGTGCTACCACTTTAGATTAGGGTAGACATTTCATGCTAAACTAAAGATGGATTATGCCTAAATTACTTCTGTGAAATTTTATTCGAATGCTTATTAGGCTTGTAGCCAATTTGCATGTTAATCCAAGAATGAAAAAAAATATAATTAATCCTTGTTCCGATGTTAGTGGTGAATTCCATGCCCTAGGTTCTCCTAAACTGATATCCCTTTAATTGCATTTTCTTTTATTAAATTGCTTAGTTTAATATTCTTCACAAATTCATCCTTTTAAATATTTTTATTTTCTTTAAAAGAAAAACAACTGTACCCCAATCCCTGTGGATCGATACCCGTAATCACTATCCTACCAGATACGTGCTATTGCGTGGTCTTTAAAGTTGACTATCAGAGAGGAATGTATCACATGAAAACCCAAAACCTTCTTCAGCTAGTCCACCATCTACCACAACCCACATTCCAAAGGCTCCATTTCCTGAAGCACTTAATGCACACTCTCCCTTTGGCAAGAAGGGAACTTCATTAGAAGAGATGATGGAGGTCTTCAAACAAGTTAAAATCAATCTCCCACTCCTTGATGCCATCAAACAAGTACCCTCCTATGCCAAATTTCTCAAAGACCTTTGCACCCAAAAGCGAAAATCTAGGACACATGTGCCTAAAAAGGTCCTACTTACTGAACAGGTAAGTTCCATTCTCCAACACAAGACCCCTCCAAAATTCAAAGATCCTGGCGCTCCCACTATTTCCTGTGTCATAGGAGATAACTCCATTGATCGAGCACTCTTAGATCTAGGGGCAAGTGTGAATCTTCTACCCTATTCAGTCTATGAAAAATTTGGGTTGGGTGAATTAAAACCTACCTCGGTGTCCTTACAATTGGCTGATCGATCTGTGAAGATACCACGGGGGATGATTGAAAATGTTCTTGTCAAGGTAGACAAATTCTATTTTCCAGTGGATTTTATCGTCCTTGATATGGAACATGTGCCCAACATAAAAAAAACAAATCCCTGTGATTCTTGGTCGTCCCTTTTTAGCTACAGCCAATGCATGTATCAACTGTAGAACTGGGGCAATGGATATATCATTTGGGAACATGAAAATTAAGTTGAATGTGTTTCATGCCGCTGACCAACATGTGAGGGAAGACGAGTGTTGCCTAATTGATGAAATGGATGATCTTGTAGAGGAAACCCTTCCCTATATCTTAGCAGATGACCCCTTAGAGGCATGTTTGGCCCATTTTGACATTGACAACTTTGATATAGACAAGGCCATAGAAGAAGTTAACATCTTACTCGATAATCAATCTTCTATGAGTTCCCTTCCTTGGAAGATCCGACCTGAACCTCTTCCTCCCATTGCTAGCACACCACTTTGTTCTTCAATTGATTCTCCACCTAAACTTGAGTTAAAGCCACTTCCGACAACTCTTAAGTATGCCTTTCTAGGACCAGAAGATACCCTCCCTGTAATCATCGCGGCCAACTTATCTACTGAACAGAAGGGTAAACTTTTAAGGGTGCTAGAAGAGAATAAACATGCCATAGGATGGTCTGTAGCCGATTTGAAAGGGGTTGACCCCTCTGTTTGTATGCATCGAATTCATCTCGAAGATGATGCAAAGCCCACCCGAGAAATGCAAAGAAGACTCAATCCTAACATGAAGGAGGTAGTCAAGAAAGAAGTGGTGAAGTTATTAGATGCCGGAATCATTTATCCAATTTCTGATAGTAAGTGGGTGAGTCCGACACAAGTGGTACCTAAGAAATCAGGCATCACTGTGGTTGAAAATACGGAAGGAGAATTGATACAAACACGCACAACCACGGGTTGGCGCGTGTGTATTGATTACAGAAAACTTAATTCAATGACTAGGAAGGACCATTTTTCTTTACCTTTCATAGATCAAATTTTGGAACGGTTGGCCGGTCAAGGTTTCTACTGCTTCTTAGATGGTTATTCTGGATATAATCAAGTACCTGTCTACCCAGACGATCAAGAAAAAACCACCTTTACCTGTCCATTTGGAACATTTGCATATAGGAGGATGCCTTTTGGATTATGCAATGCACCCGCAACTTTTCAACGATGCATGATGGTCATTTTTTCAGATATGGTGGAAAACTTTCTAGAAGTATTCATTGATGATTTCTCAGTTTTTGGCCTATCTTTTGATGATTGTCTGAACAATTTGACCTTAGTTTTGAAAAGATGTAAGGAGACCAACCTAGTATTAAGTTGGGAAAAGAGCCATTTCATGGTTCAAGAAGGCATAGTTTTAGGACACGTCGTGTCCAAGAGGGGCATTGAAGTAGATAAAACTAAAGTCGATCTTATTTCCAATCTCCCTCCACCCAAAACTGTGAAACAAATCCGATCATTCCTTGGCCATGCTGGTTTCTACCGTCGCTTCATTCAAGATTTCAGTAAAATTTCCAAACCCTTGTGCAATCTTCTGGCCAAGGACACTCCCTTTGTCTTTGATAAAGCATGCGAGGAGGCATTTGAAAATCTTCGCTCGAAATTGACCACTGCACCTATCATACGGCCCCCTAATTGGACCCTTCCATTTGAATTAATGTGTGACGCATCCGACTATGCAATTGGGGCAGTTTTAGGGCAACGGCTAGATAAAGTACCTCATGTCATCTATTACGCTAGTAAAGCACTCTCAGATGCACAATTGAACTATACCACCACTGAGAAAGAGTTACTAGCTATTTGCGCTAGACAAGTTTCTATCTTATCTTTTAGGATCCAAGGTTACCGTATTCACTGATCATGCTGCCCTTCGACACCTTCTTGCAAAGAAGGACACCAAACCCTGTCTGATTCAATGGATTCTTTTACTACAAGAATTTGACCTAGTTAGATTGAAAATTAATTATAATTAGATTATAATTAATTATTTTTGTATGAGGAAAATGTTTGATTAATTTTATTAAGTCACGGTCATGTTTTTAGTTTTGTCGAGTCCGGTCTGAAGCAGTTTAGCAAGAATTGAATTTAAATAACATTGGGCTCGAGACCAAGTTCAAGCAAATTAAAGATCATAACCTACCTCAAATCCAAAGCCAATTCCCAAACCAATCCTATTCCTTTCCCGCGACCACTATCCAAGCAATCCAACGGTTCAAAAACTCCCGTCTCCGCATCACGTTTCCAAACTAAGCAAAATAGAGGAGATCCTTGTTTTAAATTCATATATGCCCATTTTTCACGTCAAAATAAAGCAAGAAAAATAAATTTTCCCAAAAATTACTGGAATCACTGTTCAGGTGAACAGTATTCCGAGGTAACACTGCTCATATGAACAGTGTTCCGTGAAAAACACTGTTCATATGAACAGTATTACAAAAAAAAATAATAATAATATATATATACTATATAAGCCACTGTTTATCTTCTTCCTCCCTCCTTGCATCAGGGCCATCCACCTTCCTCCCGTCGATCCCGCGTCGTGCCCACCGCGTTCATGCCATCTCCTCTTCCGGATTCCCAGCTCCTCCGCCATCAACCACGTGCGGCATCTCCTCTTCCGGATTTCCAGCTCCACGCCGTGACCAGCGCCTTCGCACGGCTGCCATTCCGGGCGTCCGAGACAAGCTCCGCATGCTCCCAGCGTATCACGCCATGGATCCGGCCACCTCCTTCTTCCGCTCCTCCCAGCATCGCGTCCCAGCCGCTCTCAGAGTCAGCCATCCTTCCGCATCAGGCGTCCGGCGATCCTGCATCCATTCCTTCCACGGTCCAAAGAAAGAAGTCGTCCGGAGCGATCCTCCCAGCCATCCCGCAACCAAATCTCCTTCATGATCAACGCTTCCAGCATCCCATGAGATCAGGCATGAGCCCAAGCATCTAGCCGTCCCCCTCTTCCGGATTTGAGCCATCCATCCGCGATCTGTCCTCCGCTTCTTCTTCCACGATGCATCTGGAGCCAGCCATCACGTTGATCCCGCAGCTCCTCCCATCGAGTATCCCAAATTTGCATCCCCACCAGCACGCTCCCAAGGGATCCATCATCAGGTGAAAGGGTCTATATGAAGAAGCCATCGGCAGGAAAAGGGGGAGGCCATGGTTTGAAAAACAGAGGAGGAGCCTCTGTTCGGAAGAGAAAGAAATAAAAAAAGAGAGAAAGGAGGGGGGGAAAGAGAATAGTTTTGATATTTTGGGAATAATGGGAGGTGAAGGCTTTTATTTGAAGATGGGAGGTCGTCCGGAAGCCATGCTTGGCTAAACATCCAATCTAGGGCTGGATGAAGCCCTAGCAATGTATCAGGGCATTGTGGTTCTTATTTTTTTATTATTTTGGAGCTTGTTTAAATTCTTATCTTCAATGAAATATTTCTTTTATGATGTTTCCATTTACTATTCGTGTTTGCTAAAGTAGTCTAATGTTCGTCCGATTCCTGTCTACCTAAAAATATGCTAGACAGATCGTTGTTAGAGCCGACGAACAAAAGTTAATTTAAATTCTACTCTTACCTTTCCTACTCGAAGAATAGCGGTTGTAAGAGGTCGATCCACAGGGAGGCGATTGGAGTTGCATAAAAATCAAAACGTTCACTTGGATTCGAAATTGATTTTGGAATGATGGGAGAAAAACATTATTTTGAGGATGTTAAATGATTCTCCAGTTTATTAGAGAATGTTTTCTATTTGAAAATAAACAAAGAAAAGAAAGAAAACTTGTAATTGAAATTTGATGCAGAGTAGGAGTCGATTTCTAAAGACAGAATATAAATTAAAACCGTCAATCGAACTGCAAAGATTCATTCCAAGGTTATCTTAAAATTAAGAATTCTAGAATGCATATAATAAATTGTAGAATATTAAATTAAAACTTAAACATGTATTGCATAAAAGAAAAATTAAAAGATTGCATTAAAAAAAAATAGAAATTAACTTGAATCTAGAATAGGGATTGCATGAAAGAAAATTGATGGATTTCATAAAAAGAAAAATTGATTACAAATAAAAATGGAGATTAGAGGCCTAATACTCCTTCTACTTTGCAAATAAAATAAAGAAAATAAAACAAAAACAAATCTCTTCTCTCTCTCTCCCACGGTGGAAAATACTAATTCTCTCTTCTTCCCAAAACAGAGCTTCCTCTGTTTTTCTTTCTCTCTTCTCTATCCCTTCTCTATCCCTTCTTGGATTCCACCGAGCACCCACCTCCTTTGGTTCCCACCCCAACCAGGCACCTCCCTCTTCCCTGGTTCTAGGCCTCCACCAGCAACTGAGCACACCCTGCCTTTCTTCTTCCCCCCTTCTTATAGCACTGGGACGAGGAGGAGAACGCGGAGGATGCGCAAGAGGCGGCCGGGCGCTTGGATGCGGAGGAGAAGATCACGGAAGAGCTGGGAGCGTGATCTTCGGGAGGAGCCGATCATGGACGCGGTGGAGGGTTGCTGAAAATCCGTTGCTGTGGCTGCTGATTTGGGAGGCTCGGGATGCGGTTGGGATGCTTGAAAATGGTTTGAGATGTGGATGGGCTGCTGTGAGGCGCTGGGAGAAGGCTGGATCGCTGACTGTGAACGCGTTGATGGGCTGGAGTTTCCTTCATGGACGTGGGATCTGGGATCACGGACTGAATCATGGGATTCGGAAGAGCTGGCACGGGAGAGCTTGGACGCGGCTGCTTGCTGGCACGGTGGCTGGCACGACGCGGATGGAAGGTGGGGACGCATGCGGAAGTCACCGCGGGATCGTCGGGATGAAAGGAGACGCGGGCTGATGAAGAGGAGGCTGCTGTGATGGCGTGATCCGTGGGATGGAGCTGAAACGGGAAGGAAACCGGGATCATTTGGAGGTTGCCGCGGGATCATGGTGTTGAAGACAGGAGGCGTTCACGGCTTGGATTTTCCTTTCCCTCGTAAGATGGGAGCTGGGAGACACCAAGTTCTGTCCAATTAGTCATATAGATAAAAAAATAGTATGATATGAAATTTGGCTTGTAGACGGGTCATCTATTCTGGCTGGAGGTCAAGTGCAATTCTTTCAAGTCATGGGTCACCCAGCACCTTATAGTTATGATATAGCCAATTTAGATTTTCCCAAAATTATTTTCCAAAAGCACAAAAGAAATGGACCCGATTCGGATCCGAACCCGACTCGGACCCGATCTGATCTTCAACCGGGTCGGATCTGGGAAGGGATCCTTCTTTAGTCAAATTTGTACTCAATGTGCATCTTATCTCTAATTTATGAAAATCTGTGCCAAACCCAAATATAATATTAATCCAGTGAATTTATCATTATCGGTTAGCAATAATACTAATTTAGGTGACATGTAGGTCGCACTTTTGTGCTCTCATCACACCCTCCAACTAGCTTATTGCTAGTCTCTAGCAATTTAGTGTGAAAATGATAAAATGAGAGTGCAAAAGTGTAATTTATTATTAAAAAAATAGTAAGATAAATACTCATTTTCGTAGAGCATTACGATTGCACTTAGCACGTGCAACAAGCCTTTAAACCCCTAGGTTATCCTAGTGGACGAGTGTTGTCTCGTGAGGGTTTGCAGTGAAGTTACCCACAAACTTCAATCCCAAAATAAAATTTGTTTTATGAAATGAAAGTCTAATTTCAAGTACATAACTGATAAAAAGCACACAAGGTTTTAATTACTAAGTAGCCCAATTTCTAGGTTAGTATGCAATTTAAGTTGAAGTCATTAAGTTTTCCGTTAGGGAGTTGTAAAACTTATTTATACTTGAGTGCTCAGTGAAGTTTGGACCATGCACCAGCTAAGGTTTTGGATCTCCAAAATATCGCTAATATCAGTAGTTTCCAAGAATTGGTCGGACAAGACCTATTTGCTGATTCAAAATCATCTTTTTTGCAGAATTTCGAGAGCTGTGGATGTTTACTTTAATACCTCATGGGCTTTATCTGTAATATTCCAGTTTACTCGAATTTTTACAACGACGGCTTTCACACTATTGTCTTTCTTAAGGTCAGTATACATTTTTTTTTCATTTTTTTTTGTTTTGTTTTTTTTTTTTTTGCATTAAAGAGAAATGATAATGTATATATTGTGCACTTTTACTCCTGTGACGATTCCTCCATGTAGCGAGCAATTAGTCGACAATTCTCACACCAGTTGGCATGAGGTGTCGGGCATCAAGACTCCCCTACGGACCTATGCTCGGGTTCCTCATCACAAGCCCGCTGACCTTTGACAATAGGTAGCCCTTTTCGATGTACCTGACTAAATCCACCATTTTTTTTTTTGAACTTTTTTTTTTTTGGATCAGAAAAAGATGGTTCATCAGGATTCGAGGTTGCTACCATATTCTCAACACAATGTCGATCCTATACCTTAGAAAATGTAGGCCAGATGTGTTGTGAAATTCAAAGCACTAATTAGCTTACAACTCACTAAAAGGAACTTAATAAAAAGAACTCACTTAGCACTACTTCCAACTAGTCATTGGGCTCTTAGATTTTATATACCTTGTGTGTTGTAGTTTTTTTTTTTTAAATTTAAAATTTTTTTTATAAAATTCCAAATGCTTAAAAATACCCCCAAACCTAAATCTAACATTGTCCTCAATGTTAAAGAAAATTTAAAGCAGTAAGAGGACAGAGGAGAAGTTACCTAATATGGGTGGGTAAATTGAAAGTTGGGGCAAAATCCCCCAAACCTGCATGTTAGTAATTTTTTGAACTTTTTTTTTTAAATAAAAGATATTTACATGTTGGGTTGCCTCCCAAGAGCGCTAAGTTTTATGTCTTCAGCCAGACAAAATATAAATCTCCTTTTTTTTTCAACCATTATCTAAGAATGGTTTTGGAAAAGTCCGATGAAGAACAGTCGGCTGATGACGATCTATGCTCATAAGGGGAACAGAATTAAGAGGCGCATGCTTGATCCCTTCCTCGGAATGGGCAAGGTAAGCTTCTAAAGGGTCCTTATTATAAGTTTGTAAGAAAGTCTCCTGAACCAAACTTTCAATCATGTCAACTTCATTGATTTCTTTGTCGTCTGGTGGTTGTTTACTTATGTTGAAGACATTAAGCTCGACTTTCATGTTGCCAAAAGATAACTTCAGCATCCCATTTCGACAGTTGATCACAGCATTTGCTGTGGCTAAGAAAGGTCTACCTAAAATTATAGGTGTGTGACTGTCTGGATGTATTGCAGGTTCAGTCTCAAGGATAACGAAGTCCACAGGATAGTAAAACTCATTTACCTTTACAATTACATCCTCTACAATTCCCTTAGGATACTTCACAGTCCTATCTGCTAATGACAAAGTGATGTTTGTGGGTTTTAATTCCCCCAAATCTAGTTCGGTGTAGACAGAATAGGGTAATAGGTTCACACTTGCTCCTAAGTCTAATAGGGCTCTCCGAATGATGGTTTCTCCTATTTTAATTTCAACAGTGGGGCAACCAGGGTCCTTGTATTTTGGGGCAATCTGCTGTTGAATAAGAGATGAGGCTTGTGCAGCCATCACAGCTTGCCTAGGAATACTGGTTTTTCTTTTCACCGTGGTTAAGTCTTTTAAGAATTTTGTATAGGAGGGGATCTGTCTGATGGCATCTAGGAAGGGTAAATTTATTTGAACATTTTTAAAGACTTCCATGATTTCATCGTACTGAGATTTTTTCTTTAAGTCTTGTAGTCTACTAGGAAAGGGAGCCTTAGGTGTGTAAGTCTCTATTGGTTTCTCCTCTATTCCTTGTGTTCCCTGTTCTTGTGCCTTTTTCTGGATGGGGTTTGGTTCATGCTTTTCTTCTTTTTCTTGCACAGGAAGTTGGACTTTGTTGTCCACTTGCTTGCCAGACCGTAAAGTGGTAATTGCCTGGACTTCATGGGTAGGGTTTCCATTAGAATCAATCTGAAACTGGCCTCTCGGCCCTTGATTCTGTTGTCTACTAGGGTTAGGCACTGGTTGACTAGGTAGTTCACCTTTCTTCCTATCCCCTAGAGAGTTAGCTATTTGGCTCAGACTAACCTCAAGTTTTGCAATTGCTTGCGCATGGAATTGGTTAGTCTGGGCTTGGGCTGTATTGGTCTGTTGTTGTTGCTTGATAAAATCTTGTTGTTGTTTCATCATATTAGCCATCATGGTTTCTAATTGTGAAGGTTGCTGTGGGATAGGGGCATTATAAGGCGGTACAGATGGAACCAAAGGTTGGTTCATTTGTGGTGGACCTATCCTGGGGAAGTTGTTCTGAAAACCTGGTGGACCACCTTGATGCTGAATAGGTTCATTTTGCTTGTATGAGAAATTTGGGTGGAACCTATTATCAGGGTGATAAACTGGGCTGAACGAGTTGGGAGTGGGCTTCTTAAAGGCACTATATGAATTTAGAGCATTTGCTTGCTCGACCTTTATGGTGGGCCGATTAGGGCAGCACTCCACTAGATGCTCAGGACTGTTACACAAAACACACAAACTACATGACTCGTGATCCACTTTCATGACGGGATTTGACTCTTTGTATGAACTCGAACTAGTGGAAACAGTGAAAGCATCAAACTTTTTACTTAAGTTGTTCATTCCAGTCACCAGATTGGACATGACATTTTTGAGTTCTGGGTCTGCTTTCATTTCATAATTACCTGGTTTTCTAGACCCGAACTCATCTCTATTTACTTCCTCACCATAGCTACTCCAATTTTGGGCGTTCTCGGCTAAGTCAACAAGAAATTCATAGGCTTGATCCGGGGTTTGGTTCATGAACCTACCTTTGTGCATGGACTCGATCATGTTTCTATGTGCCGGAGGTAGTCCTTTATAAAAGAAATGTACTAGATCAGCCTTGTCAAGCCCATGGTGCGGGCACTTGACCAAAAGATCATGGAATCTTTCCCAAAGTTGGGAAAATTCCTCCTCTGATTTTTCTCTAAAAGTTCTGATAGCATCTTTAATTTTTTCAGTTTTTACCATGGGATAGAACTTAGCCATGAACTTCTTAGATAGTTGTTCCCATGATGTGATGGAATTTGAAGCAAGGGAATACAGCCATGCAGCAGCACGATCTTCTAAAGTCATGGGAAACAACCTTAATTTAATACCCTCTTCATCTAAGTTTTGGTTTCTAAACGTTTGACAGATTGTCAAAAATTTGTTCAGATGAATGTAGGGTTGTTCACTCTCGAACCCATGAAACTTGGGTAACATGTTTATTGTTGCAGCCCGAATCTCGAATTGGGCTGCATTATTGATTGGTAATACTATGCAAGTAGGGGGACTAGCAGATGCGGGTGCGAATAATTCATTCAGGGTTCTAATATGTTCACCCATTGTAGAGATCGACGGTTGGTTTACAGTTCGCAGGTTATGATGAAAAGTTCTGTCAATCTCAGGATCAAATGGGGTTAACTTATCCCTTAATGACCTTCTACCATGCATACATTTTCCACAACTTAATTAGATTCAATTTTTTTTTAAACGAAATCCTAAAAGATAAGAAGAAGGGCTAGACCAAGATGACCACAATCAACACCACACAACAATTTGACCCTATTAGTCTTAGAGCTAAGTGAGGTTTAGTAGGTTCTTAAATCTAGTTGCATAGAGACTTATCAGGTTAAAAAAGTTCCTGAAATTCTCTCTAGATTAGACAGCTCCTAATCTCCCTTTCAGATTAAGCTTGAGCTTACCAGTTAAGTGATCCAGTAACCAGTGACCAGGAAAGTCCCGGGGTGTGCAGTGGTGCCAGAAGGGATACACCGATACCACAATACCCGTAACAGTTCTCATTGTTGTAAAACTTTCCAAGACATCACCAATTACTAAATCCTCACTGGAGTGGCTTTCAGCCGCTTCTTTCCAAGAGCCTAATTGAGCTCGAAAACCCTAAGGCCGACGTCTAATTTGATTTTAATTTAATTTGGCTTAGGATAAGAATGCAAGGTGGTGATTTTTGGGCTAAGGACAGGTAATGACTTCCCGACCTTATCTTTTTAATGGGTTTTGCCCTTAATTACTTTATGCAAATGCTGAATACTAAATGCAGCAAATAATCAATATTTTTTTTTAAAAAGTTTATGCAATGTCATTAGGTTGTACTGATTAAATGAGCAAGCAATTTTTTTTTATTTTTTTTATTTTTCTTAATTTTTAATTTTAATTTTATGTTGCTTTTTTTTAATTTTTAATATAGGAAAAACTTGAATGTGAACTAAAACTAATCCTTATGCGTCAGTCAATCTCCGAATGCCCGTTGAATAAGCTCTGGAGATTACTCCGTGAGGAGTCCCAATAGAGGTATGATCACCTCGGGGGATTGCACCCTATCAATTACTAGCAAAAATAATATTTTTTTGAATTTAATTAATTTTTTTTTTAATTTTTTTTTGAAATTTAAATTTCAAATTTCGAATCACAGAATTCGAATTTTGAATTTAAATTTTTGAATTCTTGAATTTTTTTTTAAAAAAAAAAATTTAGTTTTTTTTTTACTTTCTTTTTTTAGAAAACTTTAATTACGAATTTCAAATTTCAGAATTTAATAACTACGAAATTACTAACTAAAATAATCAAAATAAGGAAAATTAATAAAAATAAAAACTTACTACCGGAGTGCGTTCACTCCGAGCATCCAAAATCCAATTTGATCTTCGTGATCGTTCTTGCTTCTCGATTTGCCTCCCCGGCAACGGCGCCAAAATTTTGTTCGTCCTTTTCCTGTCTAACTAAAAATATGCTAGACCGATCGTTGTTAGAACCGATGAACAAAAGTTAAATTAAATTTCTACTCTTACCTTTCCTACTTGAAGAATAGCGGTTGTAAGAGGTCGATCCACAGGGAGGCGATTGGAGTTGCATAAAAATTAAAACGTTCACTTGGATTCGAAATTGATTTTGGAATGATGGGAGAAAAACATTATTTTGAGGATGTTAAATGATTCTCCAGTTTATTAGAGAATGTTTTCTATTTGAAAATAAACAAAGAAAAGAAAGAAAACTTGTAATTGAAATTTGATGCAGAGTAGGAGTCGATTTCTAAAGACAGAATATAAATTAAAATCGTCAATCGAACTGCAAAGATTCATTCCAAGGTTATCTTAAAATTAAGAATTCTAGAATGCATATAATAAATTGTAGAATATTAAATTAAAACTTAAACATGTATTGCATAAAAGAAAAATTAAAAGATTGCATTAAAAAAAATAGAAATTAACTTGAATCTAGAATAGGGATTGCATGAAAGAAAATTGATGGATTTCATAAAAAGAAAAACTGATTACAAATAAAAATGGAGATTAGAGGCCTAATACTCCTTCTACTTTGCAAATAAAATAAAGAAAATAAAACAAAAACAAATCTCTTCTCTCTCTCTCCCACGGTGGAAAATACTAATTCTCTCTTCTTCCCAAAACAGAGCTTCCTCTGTTTTTCTTTCTCTCTTCTCTATCCCTTCTCTATCCCTTCTTGGATTCCACCGAGCACCCACCTCCTTTGGTTCCCACCCCAACCAGGCACCTCCCTCTTCCCTGGTTCTAGGCCTCCACCAGCAACCGAGCACACCCTGCCTTTCTTCTTCCCCCCTTCTTATAGCACTGGGACGAGGAGGAGAACGCGGAGGATGCGCAAGAGGCGGCCGGGCGCTTGGATGCGGAGGAGAAGATCACGAAAGAGCTGGGAGCGTGATCTTCGGGAGGAGCCGATCATGGACGCGGTGGAGGGTTGCTGAAAATCCGTTGCTGTGGCTGCTGATTTGGGAGGCTCGGGATGCGGTTGGGATGCTTGAAAATGGTTTGAGATGTGGATGGGCTGCTGTGAGGCGCTGGGAGAAGGCTGGATCGCTGACTGTGAACGCGTTGATGGGCTGGAGTTTCCTTCATGGACGTGGGATCTGGGATCACGGACTGAATCATGGGATTCGGAAGAGCTGGCACGGGAGAGCTTGGACGCGGCTGCTTGCTGGCACGGTGGCTGGCACGACGCGGATGGAAGGTGGGGACGCATGCGGAAGTCACTGCGGGATCGTCGGGATGAAAGGAGACGCGGGCTGATGAAGAGGAGGCTGCTGTGATGGCGTGATCCGTGGGATGGAGCTGAAACGGGAAGGAAACCGGGATCATTTGGAGGTTGCCGCGGGATCATGGTGTTGAAGACAGGAGGCGTTCACGGCTTGGATTTTCCTTTCCCTCGTAAGATGGGAGCTGGGAGACACCAAGTTCTGTCCAATTAGTCATATAGATAAAAAAATAGTATGATATGAAATTTGGCTTGTAGACGGGTCATCTATTCTGGCTGGAGGTCAAGTGCAATTCTTTCAAGTCATGGGTCACCCAGCACCTTATAGTTATGATATAGCCAATTTAGATTTTTCCAAAATTATTTTCCAAAAGCACAAAAGAAATGGACCCGATTCGGATCCGAACCCGACTCGGACCCGATCCGATCTTCAACCGGGTCGGATCTGGGAAGGGATCCTTCTTTAGTCAAATTTGTACTCAATGTGCATTTTATCTCTAATTTATGAAAATCTGTGCCAAACCCAAATATAATATTAATCCAGTGAATTTATCATTATCGGTTAGCAATAATACTAATTTAGGTGACATGTAGGTCGCACTTTTGTGCTCTCATCATCTAAGATAATCCATGCCTAGGAAGATGAGGTGTGCTGCACCCTAGATTAGCATACTTAGGTAGACACTTCATGCTATACCGAAGATGGATTTTCCTAAAACTCTTTATGTTTTTATTTTAAAAGGCTTGTAGCCAATTTGCATGCCTCTCCAAAAGATAAAAATTAAGAACACAATCCCTAATGCCATGCTACGCGGTGGATTCCAAACCCTAGATCCATCTACTGTGATAAATTTCAATTCGTACTCATAGATTAATTTAGTTAAATCAAGTTAGCAAATTCTCCTTCGTGATTTATTTTTAAAAGAAAAATAACTTGTTTCCAATCCCTGTGGACCGACACCCGTAATCACTATCCTACAGGATACGTGCTATTGCGTGGTTTATTTTTAAACTTGAAAGAACCGATCAAATACCTTAGTGGGGAATTCCGGGATTATCTCAAGAAAAATGGCATAGTCTCACAATGGACGCCTCCGGGTATACCTCAACTCAACGGGGTGTCAGAAAGGAGGAATCGGACTCTATTGGATATGGTCCGATCCATGATGAGCTTCACTGATCTACCTATGTTTCTTTGGGGAGATTCCTTATTATCCGCAATTTATTTATTGAATAGAGTTCCCTCTAAATTCGTTCCTACCACACCGTATGAGATATGGCATGGTAAGAAGCCGAGTCTTGGTCATCTCAAGATTTGGGGATGTCCAGCCCACGTCAAGCGACTACAGGCGGACAAGTTAGAGTCTAGGACCATAAGTGCTCGTTTTATTGGATATCCTAAAGAGTCATTAGGATACAATTTTTACGTCTCAGAGGATCACAATGTGTTTGTGAGCCGACATGCCGTCTTCTTGGAAAAACAGTTTATCCTTGATAGAGGTAGTGGGAGAAAAATTGAGCTTGAAAAGAGAGTCTCTGAAAAGCAACGAGTCATGGATCCTATAGAACCTATTCATACAGAGCCAGTACACGTAGTACCTCCTCCACCTTGTAGATCTAGTAGGGTCTCCCATCCTCCCAATAGATACTTAGGTATACTAGTAGAGGACACCGAGGAAATGTTCCTTATGGGAGATAGGGAACATGTACAGGATCCCAATACCTACAACGAGGCGATATCAGATATCGATTCCGAGAAATGGCTGGAAGCCATGAAGTCAGAGATAGACTCCATGTATTCCAACCAAGTCTGGACCTTAGTAGATCCACCAAAAGGTATAGTACCTATTGGATGCAAATGGATCTATAAAAGGAAGATAAGTTCGGATGGGAAGGTAGAGACCTATAAGGCAAGGCTAGTGGCGAAAGGGTATAGTCAGCGCGAAGGCATTGACTATCAGGAGACTTTTTCACCTGTAGCCATGCTAAAATCCATTCGAACATTGCTTGCCATCGCAGCATTTCATGATTATGAAATATGGCAGATGGATGTGAAAACTGCTTTTCTGAATGGATATCTTGATGAACATATCTATATGGAGCAGCCTTTGGGTTACACTTCCAGTGATGGAGATCACAAGGTCTGCAAGTTGCAAAGGTCCATCTATGGACTAAAGCAAGCATCTCGGAGTTGGAATACTCGTTTCAATGATGCAATCAAATCGTTTGATTTTATCAAGAACGAAGAGGAACCGTGTGTTTACAAGAAGGTTAGTGGGAGTGCTGTCGTGTTCCTCGTACTGTACGTGGATGACATCCTCTTGATTGGGAATGATGTTCCCATGCTAACCTCGGTCAAGGTCTGGTTGTCAAAAGAGTTCTCCATGAAAGACCTTGGGGAAGCATCCTACATTTTGGGGATTAAGGTCTATAGAGATAGATCTAAGAGGTTGCTTGGCCTATCACAGAAGATGTACATAGAGGAGGTACTGAAGAGGTTCAGTATGGAAAACTCCAAGAGGGGTCTATTACCCCTAAGGCATGGGATTCATCTCTCCAAGAAGATGTGCCCCAACACATCTGAAGAAATTCAACGCATGAGCAGGATCCCTTATGCTTCTGCAATAGGGAGCCTCATGTATGCCATGCTGTGTACACGACCTGATATAGCTCTTGCTGTGAGTGTCACTAGCAGATATCAGTCGAATCCAGGCGAAGAGCACTGGACAGCTGTGAAGAACATTCTTAAGTACTTAAGAAGAACTAAAGATTTGTTCTTGGTCTTTGGAGGAGCATCGGAGTTAAAGGTAGAAGGATACACAGATTCAGACTTTATGACTGATATTGATGATAGAAAGTCTACATCTGGATATGTGTTCTTGTGCAATGGTGGTACGGTAAATTGGAAGAGTTCCAAACAACCGATCATTGCTGATTCTACCATGAAAGCTGAGTATATCGCTGCCTCTAAAGCTGCAAAGGAAGCCTTCTGGTTCAAGAAATTCATTGCAGAGCTAGATGTAATGCCATCAGATGTCATCACACTCTACTGCGATAATAATGGCGCCATAGCTCTTGCTAAGGAGCCAAGGTCTCATCAGAAGTCCAAGCACATAGAGCGGCGTTTCCACCTCATACGCGACTATCTCGAGAAGAAATATGTCAAGGTACAGAGAGTAGACTCCGCGGACAACGTGGCAGACCCGCTCACTAAACAGCTAAGTCAGCAGAAGACTGAAGTCCACCTTGAGAAGATGGGACTTAGATATATGGCTGATTGGCTTTAGTGCAAGTGGGAGATTGTTAGATGTATGCCCTAGAAGCCAATCTGGCAGACACATTATTTATTCTGGGACATAAATTTGTACTTGACTTTATTATTATTGAATAATAAATGGGCATCTTTTCATTCATATTGTTTATGTGTCTATGAATCGTCCAAGAAATTAATAAGATGATGATACATATTCTCAAGAGTTGAGAATTTGAGCCATGTATCATTGGTGATTAATTTTTAAATGCTCCTGATCAATGGATCATCACGAGGACGGTGATCGATCCGATCAGTGCACAGATCGCTTTTCTTATGGATGGACGAGACTCGAGTCCACAGTATAGGGACACTGAAGTGAGAGTGCAGGTACTTGTTAGAGAACAAGGGTACTGAGCGTGACCAAGACAAGAAGTCACTTGGATGTCTATCCACTCGTCAGTGACTTACTTGATGTTGCAGTAGTGTGACTGGTCCTTTGACCTGCGGTGCTTCGGCTACTCACAATGAGGTTATTGTAGTTTGACTGCACATATACATGGTCTCTAGTCATATGGGTCCTTGTTGTGTAGATTGGCTGCAGTAGGTTCACTGTAGGAGTAGGGTATGCACTTACATGGAATCTATCGACCTTGATAGAAGAGGAGTGATCCTATATGATTTATTAGACAGAGTTCGAAGACCTTGGCCAGGGCAATAATATACAGTGGAGAAAGAGTTTTCCACTATCGAACTCAAGTCGAATAAATCTAGACATATGACAGACGACGGGGTTTGACGAGTTATCCATGACCTCCGGTCTGTAGGGATCCACGATAGAAGGACTGTATCATACGATAACTGCACCTAGAGGTTCATCATTCCATTCTGCTGGGTAGCCACTACATACTGCTAGGTGTCACTGGTGGATGGTGAGACTCACAGGGATCATCTTGATGGTCGATGAACCTTGATGAGTTGAGTTAGAATTGTTTCAACCCATTGAAAGGAGTTTTCAATGATATTGTGATAGAGATTGCAATATGTCTCACTACCAGTCAGAATGGAACCTATGGTACACACACATTAGAGGTATTGACCGATCCGATAGTTGAATGTGATTAGAAATCACAAATAATCAATTAGATTGATAAATGGATAACCCGCTAAGAGTTAGTGGTTAGAAGAAGGAATAATTGCAATCGGATTGCAATTTAATTTAATTAATTGGATTTAATTAATCAGACTTGATCATGAGTCCTACTTGGAGTGGGATTCATGAAGTCCTAATTGGATTAGGATTTCAAATTAAATTAGAGTCCTACTTGGAATAGGATTTCTAAAGTCCTAATTGTCTTAGGGCTGAAATTTGAACAAGTCCTGATTAGATTAGGATTTTCTTAAGTCCTAATTAATTTTAAATTTAATCTAATTAATTTCATGACTCCTAATTGGATTAGAATTGAAGAGTTCAATAGAGTCATGGTTCAATTAAATCCTAATTGGATTAGGATTTGGAATAAAAGGAAATGCATGCACCTAATTCTATTTGGAATAGAATTGAACCCAAGTATTGAACCCAATCCTCCCCACTTAATTTGATTAAGTGGGGGCTGATTTAAATGGACTAGAGGGAGGGGCCCACGCCCCTCCCTTAGGGAAGAGCGTGGAAGAAAAAGGAGGGGCGTAAGCCCCTCCTTGCTGCCGTATTTAGATGATAAGGATGAGCTCCTTAAAAATAGGAGCTCATCCTTATCTCATGTAAAGCTAAAAGGAGGAGGGGTTCGGCCCCTCCTCTTATCCTTTCTTCTTGTGCATCACGGCAGCAACATCCCCCTCTCATTCCTCCTATCAGCCGCAAGAGAGAAGGAAAGAAAAGAAGCTTGGCGTGGCCCTCTTCCTCCTCCTCTTGGTTCTAGTGCAAGGAAAAAGAAAAGGTTGTGAAAGGCCTTGTTTTCTTCTTCCTAGATTCTTCCTTCTTCTTCTTCCTCTCAAGCCAATCAAAGGTTGATTCAAAGGAGAGGATATCAGCCATCTAAAGCCATCTCTGCAAGGGAGCTAGCATCTCGGGGAGATCCAAAGGCTTCGATCGAATCATTACCTCGTGTGGATATCCGTAGAGGCCGGACGCGTGTGCGGCTTCCACTGAGCCTTGATCAAATACCACGAAAATCAGATTTGCGGAGACCATCTATCCGCACAAGGTGAAGATCTGATCTTCTTAATGATTTTAAAATGGTTTAAAATAATTTAATTCTAATCTATCTACAAACAAAAGGTTTTAAAATACGTTCATGCGATGAACGGATCCCGCATATGTTTTTCCGCTGCAATCTGAAAATTATTTCGAAATTTTCATGGCATATGAGGGACCCTAACAGTATTTTCCATAAAAATGAAAAAACTCCTGCAAATCCAAGTATGTAGACTCTTCTTTTGCTTATTTTGCATGCCTCAACTATCTTACTTTCGTTTTCTTCTCCATTCCATATGCGCATGATGTCTCACATAGTTCTCCATAGCCAAGTATCTTACTTTCTTCACCTATGAGATTTTCTCTATTTTTTAGTCAGCTAGAATCATTTAAATAGAGATTATAATCTAAAATAGGAACTATATATCTGCATTCATGTACGTATGTAAAGTGTACCATTTTTTAATATTTTTGATAAAAAAATCAGAATAGAATATTTTTTACATATGAAACTATTGTTTTTCACTACAGTATAGCTTTTAATTATATAAATTATAAACATGCAAGTTAGTAATTTACAGCGTGTTGCCCAGATAGACAACCCAAGAGGGGGGGGTGAATTGGGTTTTAAATTAATTTGAATAATTAAAACATTATGGATGATTAATTAAAAACTATTGCAAGTTATTTAATTAATGCTAAGTGCTGTGAGTGATGTGAGAGGAAGAAGAGAAGAGACAATCCAATGCAAACACAGAGTTTTATAGTGGTTCGGAGCTACCCCTTGCCCCTACGTCCACTCCCCAAGTCTCTCTTGGGAATTCACTATAACCCCCTTGGATTACAGCCGGTTGTTTTGCAAGCTCACAACCAAACTTGTTGTTTTACGAGCTCACAACGAACTCGGTCGGTTTTCCCAGGCTCACCGACTAGAACCAACCCCGATTGTTTTCCCGGGCTCACAATCAAACCCTTACACACGTTGGTTTTTAACTTGGCTCACCAACCAACCTTAATCCCCTTGATTCAATCCCCCGATTGAACCAAGTAAATACAAGTTATAGAAAGAAAGGAAAATAAGCTTCTCAAAAGCAGATGTAAAACAATATAATCAAAAGAGGAGTTTAGAAGCCCTCAAACGCTTTTAAGCTGAAGTAGAGGAATGGCTTCTTGAACTCCGGTCTCCTCTCAAATGAGTAGTCGACTTGAATGCAGGAGGAGGAGGCTTTAATTGCTGGGAAGATGTAGTTGGTTGCAGTAAATGCTGATCTTCCCCTTTTTCGTTGAAGAGCACGTTGCAGAGCTTGAAAGCTTGAATGCTTGGAGTGGAATGGTTGTTCTCTGCCTTGCTACAGTCTTCTGTGGCTATTTAAGCCAACCCCCACGGAAACTAGCCGTTACACTGCTTTTTCTGCCCGTTCTGCACACTCTGCGCAGCCTGACAATATGACCGTTGGTGGGTTGGAGTCGACTCGCGCGATCAGGAGTCGACTCGGCTGTAGCGGGAGTCGACTCAAGCTTTTCCGGAGTCGACTCGGCAACTGTTCCAAATTTGAATTAAAGTTGCCGTCACGACTGGGAGTCGACTCGTCTTGACCCGGAGTCGACTCGCCAACTTCTGGAGCTGACCTGGCAATTTTGGAGTCGGCTCATCCACTGAAGTCCGTGGATCCAATTTTGAATTTTGTCCACTCGAGTCGACTCGACTGTCCTTGGAGTCGACTCGAATCTCAGAGCCCGAACTCCCGATTCTCTGTCTTTTGGCTCGAACTTCCTTGGAGTCGACTCGAACTTCCTTGGAGTCGACTCGGCTCTCAATTTCCGAAAGTTGGTCTTCTGCCTTTTGACGTGAAGCTTGTCTTGGAGTCGACTCGAGCTGTCTGGGAGTCGACTCGAATCTCAGAGGCAGTAACATGATTTTCTGTCTGTCGATGGTCGCACAGTCTCGGAGTCGACTCGCGTATTGCGGGAGTCGACTCGAATCTCAGAGTCCATAAAATGCTCTCTGACCTTTTCTTTGTGTACCTCTTGGAGTCGACTCTTACTACCCTGGAGTCGACTCGTTGAACATTGGAGTCGACTCGCGCACTTCAGGAGTCGACTCGTTGACAGGTTCTGAGATGAGGCTTTCTGTTCTTCTTTCTGTTCTCAGTCGGAGTCGACTCGTACTAGTCTGGAGTCGACTCGAGCTCGTGCCAGTGAACTTGATACGCTTGGAGTCGACTCGTCATACTCGAGAGTCGACTCGAGTCTCAGACTTTGGTTCAGCAGACTTCTTAACTTATCCAAAATACTATGAACCAAAATCTAGAGACACTTGGACAGGATTTTCACTGAAACACTCAATTGAATTCATTAGTAATCACAAGATATACTCAAATGCTTTGAGCTCATCAAAATCAAATGGGGTTTTAATCAATCACTCCACAATCTCCCCCTTTTTGATGATGACAAAACTTTGAGTATATGTAAAATGATTTGCTCAATAAATAATGAAATAAAATCCATAAATGAATTCAAATGTCTGATAATTTAATTTATCCAAGTTTGAAAGGAGTGAAACAACAAATTTCGGAGTTAAAGCTCCCCCTTTCATTTGGAATTATATAAGCCTTCATATTATGCAATCAAATGTTTGGCTTATATGTCATTAATGATTTAGCTTGATTAAGATTCAGATTCTCCCCCTCAACATATGCATTCAACTATGTTTTGATTCTCTGAATTTCCTTTTAATGCTTTGAAGTTTTTGAACTAAATTTTTTGTTTTTAGAGGGAAAATCTGTCAATTTGTTCTTGAGTAGGATTCAGCTAATCTCCGAATATCCCTTGAATAGATTCTGGAGATTACTCCATTAGAAGCCCCAAAAGAGAGATAATGAGCCTCGAGGTACCGAATCCACTTAGAACAAATTTGTGTGTGTTTTTAAGAGTTTATCTTTTTATTTATTTCCATTGATTTCTTTTACATATATTTTTTTTATTTTTCTCCCCTTTTACACATTTTATACATATTTCTCCCTCTTTTTGTCATCATACCAAAAAGGAGGTAATCAACCACAATCAATGGTACAAACAATCATCAAATGGCACATAATTGAAGATAAGATGTCTACTCATTGTATTGATATGAATTGAAGTAGATTTGAGCATACAATAAGTAAAGTAAAACAATACAAAACAGAACTCAAACACATCTATGTCCTCCTCGAGGATGAAGCTCCCCCTCTCGAGGATGCATCTCCTCCTCTGGAGGATGTGGCTCCTCCTCTCGAGGATGTGGCTCCTCCTCTCAATCGGCTCTGCTCCATGAGGAGGGTGACTGCATCTGTGACATGGCCAAGCTGTGTGATGATAGACGTGGTGGCTCTGCTATGTGTAGTGGAGAGCTCTGTCACCGACGCCTGAAGCCCAGTCACCGATGTCTGAAGTGCGTCCAGCTTGTCGATGAGTACATTCGCCAAGCGCTCGGCCCCCTCGGTGGTGGTGTGCATGTCACGACCTATCTCCTCTCGCATCTGTCGAGTGGAGCTCGTGACCTCACTCATGCTGTGGAACTGGGCCTGGACCAAACTCCGGACATTGTAGATCTCTTCCCGTACATGAGCCGTCATGTCAGTCACGGCTGTCAAGGAAGGGACCAACTGAGAAGATACGGGTGCAGGAGTGGGAGCAGGCACCGCACCTCGGAGCTCCCGAAGCAGCTCATCCCTCACCTCTCTGACTATCTCCTGTCGCAGCTCCCGGAGCTGCTCAGGATCAATCCGGACCGCCATAGAGGGTGGTGCCGAGGAGGAAGGTCCGGCGGAGGTGGTAGGAGCAGGAGGAGTGGATGGGAGGTCTGGATGGTCTGGAAGGTCTGGGTAGTCTGAATCGGGCTCAGGACTAGGTGAAGGTCTGGTGGTCTGAGCGGTGAGGGTAGACTTCCTAACCCAGATCCCTTCTCTCTTCCGAAACCCCATCCTGTGCATGGTCCCCGTACACAAGCGATCTGTCCATCGCAATGCACGAGAGGGTTCCCTCTCAGGAATGGGAATCTCGTACTCCCTAAAGAGAAGAGTAAAAATCATGCCGTATGGGAGGGTGAGCCTAGGTCTATCTAGGGGCTCACACATATACCTATAGATGAGTTTGGGAAAGTTGACCGGGGTGTCCTGAAGAATGTAAGACATAACAGCTAGGTCCCTCTCATTTACAAAATCAAATCTTCCTGTCTTAGGGAAGATGGATCTGGACAGAATACTCAAAAGGATTCTCACTTCAATAGGAAGTGAGCTAGCAGATACCTCGTCTAGGGGGGACTGAGGTGGATGCCCTAAGACGACCGTAAGGGCCTCAACTCTATCCTCAGGGTGTGCGGGAGCCATCCCTACTAATGGAAGGTGGAGGATGTGGGCAATGAGATCCTCCGTGACACGCACAGGGACACCTACTACTGTGCCCTCGATACCTCCATCTCTCCGATGGACGGTACTATAAAACTCTTGAACAAGGCCAGGGTAAGTGGGAAGGTCCAAAGTGAGGAAGTACTCTAGGCCCTGGGCTCTAAGCCTATCACCTATGGTGAACCCTTCCCGGGAGAGATAGTCAAAGTCGACATACCTCCCGGTGGTGACGGCCTTCCCGGCCAACGGCCTTGCGGGAACCGCCCTAGGCGGGGAACGAGCCGGAGGTGGTTGCCTCGCGGGATCGTGCCGCGCCTTGGAGCGCCGCTCGGGACCGGCCTCGGGACGGGACCTCTTCCTAACCACGGTCTTACGAGGCATCTTGACCTAAACGGGAAGAAACACCTAAAGGACGGAGAAAGGTCGACGGAGGAGACTCGGGACGGACCGGAGACGACCTAGGAACGGACGAAAATCCTAAGAACCGGTGAAAAATCGACCGAACAGAGGTTGGAGACGATCGGGGACGACCTAGGAGTCGGCTCTAGGGCTTTTTGAACAGTGGCGGCTTGAAAGAAAAGTGTTTGCGAAACGACAAACCTAGGGTTAAAAAGTCGGATCCCGACTGCGAGTCGACTCCCCTGAGTCGCGAGTCGACTCGACCTCGAGTCGACTCCAGAATATGCGCGAGTCGACTCTCCTTATGCACCTGTAGACTTCGAGTCGACTCCCGACAATGTGCAAGTCGACTCCCCCTCAGCTGCCATCTTTGCGAGTCGACTCCCGCAAATGCGCGAGTCGACTCCCCCTTAGGAGCCGGCTCTGAAACTTACTCGAGTCGTCTCTAACCTTGGCACGCACCTAAAAGTCATGCTATAACCGTGCCAAATGAGGGAAAATCACCTAATTGGGATCTGATTTGATGATCATTGAATAGAAACTCTATTTTAACCGCATTCTAATCATCAAAATCAATTAATCTAGTGGAAACTCCCACTAGGATGGATCAATCACTCCTAATCCCCTCCTAAGCACGCTAAACCTCTCTTCACTTAGGGGTTTTGTAAAAATATCTGCTAATTGATTATCAGTACAAACAAATTGGAGTGACACATCACCATTCAATACATGATCTCTTATGAAGTGATGTCTTATCTCAATGTGTTTAGTTCTTGAATGTTGAATTGGATTTTTAGTTAGATTTATGGCACTTGTATTATCACAATTAATGGAGATTTTATCTTGTTTACTGCCATAATCTTCTAATTGTTGTTTAATCCACAAGATTTGAGCACAACAGCTCCCGGCTGCCACATATTCAGCTTCTGCAGTGGATAATGCAACCGTGTTTTGTTTCTTGCTAAACCATGAGATTAGGTTTTCTCCTAGAAACTGACACGACCCGCTGGTACTTTTTCTATCAAGCTTACATCCAGCGAAGTCTGAATCTGTGTACCCTATTAAGTTTAGGCTAGATTCTTTAGAGTACCATAGCCCTATGTTCTTAGTTTCTGTTAAGTATTTAAAAATTCTCTTAACTGCAGCTAGGTGTGATTCTTTAGAATTAGCCTGATATCTAGCACACATGCAAACACTAAACATAATATCAGGTCTACTTGCAGTAAGATATAGTAAAGATCCTATCATACCTCTATAAAGTTTTTGATCTACAGATTTACCTGATTCGTCTTGATCTAATTTGCATGATGAGCTCATGGGGGTGCTGATTGATTTGTTTCCTTCCATATAAAACTTCTTGAGCATCTCCTTGACATATTTTGCTTGATTGATGAAGATGCCTCCTTCAGATTGTTTGATTTGAAGCCCGAGGAAGTAGTTCAGCTCTCCCATCATGCTCATCTCAAACTCACTCTGCATCAAATCAGCAAACTCTTCGCAGAGGCGATTGTTAGTAGCACCGAAAATGATATCATCAACATAAATCTGTACTAATAGCATCTCCTTATTTTGCTTTTTCAGAAATAATGTTGTGTCTACATTTTCCCTAGAGAATTCATGTTCTAATAGGAATTTACTAAGTCTCTCATACCATGCTCTAGGTGCTTGTTTTAATCCATAAAGTGCTTTGTTCAGTTTATACACATGATTAGGGTATTGATGATTTTCAAAACCAGGAGGTTGTTCTACATACACTTCCTCAATAATATACCCATTTAAAAATGCACTTTTTACATCCATTTGAAATAGTTTGAAATCCTTAGAGCATGCATATGCTAATAATAGTCTAATAGCCTCAAGTCTAGCTACGGGAGCAAAGGTTTCATCAAAATCTATGCCTTCTTCTTGATTATAACCCTTTGCCACTAGTCTAGCCTTATTCCTTATAACAATTCCATTTTCATCTAGCTTATTTTTATATATCCATTTTGTACCTATAATTGGATATTTAGAAGGTCTCTCTACTAGATCCCACACTTTGTTTCTAGTAAATTGGTTTAGTTCTTCTTGCATTGCATTTATCCAATTTACATCATTTTCGGCTTCTTCTATATGTTTGGGCTCAAAGTGTGAGACAAAAGCTAGATGGTTATTTAGATTTCTAAGTGAAGCTCTAGTCCTAATCGGTTGAGATGGATCATCTAGAATGAGTTCCTTAGGATGCCCGTGAGCATACCTCCAAGCTTTTGTTAGCCCATGATCCACAATAGGCTCTTGACTTGATGATGCTTCTTCAATCAATTTTTGATTATCATCTTGTAATCCCATCTCATCTATCTTTTCTTCAAGTATTTCAACATCATCATCAAAATTAACTTTCTTACTAGAGGAGATGTCACTAGAGTCATCAAATACTACATGTATAGATTCTTCTATGACTAAGGTTCTTTTATTAAAGACTCTATAGGCTTTACTAGTTGTAGAATAACCTAAGAATATTCCTTCATCAGATTTAGGATCAAATTTCCCTAGATTATCTTTCCCATTATTATGTACAAAACACCTACATCCAAAGGCATGAAAGTAATTAACTTTTGGTTTTCTGTTTTTCCAAAGTTCATAAGGTGTTTTCTTTATAATGGGTCTTAATAAAACTCTATTTAATATGTGACAAGAGGTATTAATGGCTTCTCCCCAAAAGTACTTAGGGAGGTTACTTTCACATAACATAGTCCTAGCCATTTCCTCTAGTGTTCTATTCTTTCTTTCCACAACTCCATTTTGTTGTGGTGTCCTAGGTGCTGAGAAATTATGGGTTATCCCCTTTTTACTACAAAATTCATCAAATGATTGATTTTCGAATTCGGTACCATGGTCACTTCTAATGGCTATGACTGAAGACTCTCTAGCATTTGTTACTTCCTTATGGAACTTCTTAAACATAGAAAATGCTTGATCCTTATGCGCTAGAAACATGACCCATGTGTACCTAGAGTAATCATCTACTATAACTAGACCATATTTATTTCCACCTAGGCTTGTTGTTCTAGTTGGACCAAATAGGTCCATGTGTAGTAATTCTAGAGGCCTAGAAGTAGAGACACATTTTATGGATTTAAAAGAGTTCCTAGATTGTTTGCCAAATTGACATGCTTCACATATTTTGTTCTTTTCAAATTTTAATTTTGGCAAACCTATCACGGAGTCCCTTTTAACTAGTTTAGTTATTGTGTCCATGCTTGCATGACCTAACTTACGGTGCCATAACCAACTAGCATCATTATCTTTAGTTTCATTTACAACTAGACATTGGTTATGTTTTGCAAGATCTTCTAGGTCTACAACATATACATTTCCACGTCTAATTCCTTTAAAAACTAAACTATTATCATTAGGATTTGTTATAATGCATAGTGATGGTTTAAACATAACATCATATCCTATATCACATAATTGACTAATGCTTAACAAGTTATGCTTAAGACCATCAACATATCTAACATTATCTATAAAAGTAGAAGGGGTGATTTGAACTTTACCAATACCAATAATATGACCTTGGTTGTTGTCTCCAAAAGTCACAGCACCTCCCTTCTTAGCTTCAAGGGTGAAAAATTGATCTTTATCACCCGTCATGTGCCTTGAGCAGCCACTATCCAAATACCAGCGGTTTTTGTTGACCTTGGCTGCAAGACACTCCTACACAAGCAAATCATGTCATCTTAGGTACCCAAGTTTTCTTGGGTCCTTCATGGTTAGTCAAGTTGGTTCCTTTTGGAACCCATACCCTTTTAATTTTCCTTTTTGTTTTACTTTTCCTATAGTCACATGCATTTGCCTTATGTCCTATAGTTCCACAACAAAAGCAGGTTATTTTCTTAGTTTTAGTTTCTCCAGCTTTAACAAAGAAGTTACTAAGAAGTTTTTGTTTATTTCTTGGTTTATACCCTAAACCCGCTTTATTAAATACTGCTCGTTGACTATTTAGTATCATGTTTAATTTTTCAGAACTATATGTAAATTTTTCAACTAAGGGTTTGTATTTGTTAAGTTCTTTAGTTAGTGTTTGATTTTCTGCTTTTAGATCATTAAGTTCTTTTGTAAGATCCTTATCTAAGGTTTGTTTATATTTGTTAAGTTCTGAAAATTCCTTAGTTAGTTTTTCATTATCTTTAGTTAAGGTGTTAGTCTTTTGAGTTAAAAGTTGGTTGCTTGTTTTAAGTTCAATATTTTCTTTGGTGATTAAGTCCTTATCCTTAACTAATTTATCGTATTTATGTAGGTATGATTGATTAGCTATTTTCAGTTCTTTATTCTTAAGATTTATAGCCTTATATTCTACCATTAACTCATTAAATGCATCATAAAGTTCATCAAAAGAGAAATCAAGATGCGTATCGGAAGTTACCTCGTTTTCGTTGGCCATGAAGCAGAAATTGGCCTTCTCTTCTTGTTCATCATCTGATGAGGAGGATGATGAGTCGGAGTCGGATAGTGTAGTGACAAGAGCCTTCTTCTTCTTGTACTTACTCCCCTTCTTCAGTAAGGGGCACTCTGCTCTTATGTGATCCGGCTTTTTGCACTCGTAACACCCAATCCCCTCGTTTTCCCTTTTCTTACCTTTGTCCTTGCGGTAGAAATTTGAGAGGCCTCTCCTTTGATGATAGGACTTCTTGTGGTTGATGAATCTCTTGAACTTGCGCACAAGAAGAGCCTCACCATCATCTTCCTCATGTTCTTCTTCTTCACTGCTGCTACTGCAAGACAGGTCCTTGTTAGATGAAGTAGATTTAAGTGCTATTACCTTTTTCTTATGGGAGGACTCTTCTTCGCTGTGTTGCTTCATGGTTAGCTCGTGAGTCATTAGGGATCCAAGGAGCTCTTCGAGTGGAAGCTTGTTCAAGTCTTTAGCTTCTTGGATTGCCGTCACCTTGGCTTTCCATGACCTTGGTAGACAGCGAAGTATTTTCCTGACAAGATCACTGTTAGTATAGCTCTTGCCAAGGCTTTTTAGGCCATTGACAATGTCAGTAAACCTAGTGAACATGCTAGTGATTGTCTCATTAGAATCCATTTTAAATAGTTCATACTTATGAACCAATATATTAATTTTGGATTCTTTAACTTGATTCGTGCCCTCATGGGTCACTTCAAGTCTATCCCAGATCTCTTTTGCAGAGTTGCAAGTAGAGACCCTATTGAATTCATTTCTATCTAAGGTACAATAAAACACATTCATAGCTTTAGAGTTTAGTTGTGCCTTCCTCATGTCATGTTCATCCCAATCCGTTTCTAGTTTGGGTACCTTGACACCATCTACATATATGGATGGGATGTATGGGCCATTTACTACAATGGTCCACATCTCATAGTCTTGGGCTTGGATGAATATTCTCATCCTAGCCTTGCAGTATGAGTAGTCGGATCCATTAAAGAAAGGGGGTCTTTGGGTGGACTGACCCTCAATGTGAGAAGATCCAAATGGAGTTGTCATTTTGATCTTTTAACTCTTGAGTGGAAGAGTTTTTGGCTCTGATACCACTTGTTGCCCAGATAGACAACCCAAGAGGGGGGGGGGGTGAATTGGGTTTTAAATTAATTTGGATAATTAAAACGTTATGGATGATTAATTAAAAACTATTGCAAGTTATTTAATTAATGCTAAGTGCTGTGAGTGATGTGAGAGGAAGAAGAGAAGAGACAATCCAATGCAAACACAGAGTTTTATAGTGGTTCGGAGCTACCCCTTGCTCCTACGTCCACTCCCCAAGTCTCTCTTGGGAATTCACTATAACCCCCTTGGATTACAGCCGGTTGTTTTGCAAGCTCACAACCAAACTTGTTGTTTTACGAGCTCACAACGAACTCGGTCGGTTTTCCCAGGCTCACCGACTAGAACCAACCCCGATTGTTTTTCCGGGCTCACAATCAAACCCTTACACACGTTGGTTTTTAACTTGGCTCACCAACCAACCTTAATCCCCTTGATTCAATCCCCCGATTGAACCAAGTAAATACAAGTTATAGAAAGAAAGGAAAATAAGCTTCTCAAAAGCAGATGTAAAACAATATAATCAAAAGAGGAGTTTAGAAGCCCTCAAATGCTTTTAAGCTGAAGTAGAGGAATGGCTTCTTGAACTCCGGTCTCCTCTCAAATGAGTAGTCGACTTGAATGCAGGAGGAGGAGGCTTTAATTGCTGGGAAGATGTAGTTGGTTGCAGTAAATGCTGATCTTCCCCTTTTTCGTTGAAGAGCACGTTGCAGAGCTTGAAAGCTTGAATGCTTGGAGTGGAATGGTTGTTCTCTGCCTTGCTACAGTCTTCTGTGGCTATTTAAGCCAACCCCCACGGAAACTAGCCGTTACACTGCTTTTTCTGCCCGTTCTGCATACTCTGCGCAGCCTGACAATATGACCGTTGGTGGGTTGGAGTCGACTCGCGCGATCAGGAGTCGACTCGGCTGTAGCGGGAGTCGACTCAAGCTTTTCCGGAGTCGACTCGGCAACTGTTCCAAATTTGAATTAAAGTTGCCGTCACGACTGGGAGTCGACTCGTCTTGACCCGGAGTCGACTCGCCAACTTCTGGAGCTGACCTGGCAATTTTGGAGTCGGCTCATCCACTGAAGTCCGTGGATCCAATTTTGAATTTTGTCCACTCGAGTCGACTCGACTGTCCTTGGAGTCGACTCGAATCTCAGAGCCCGAACTCCCGATTCTCTGTCTTTTGGCTCATCCAGTCTTGGAGTCGACTCGAACTTCCTTGGAGTCGACTCGGCTCTCAGTTTCCGAAAGTTGGTCTTCTGCCTTTTGACGTGAAGCTTGTCTTGGAGTCGACTCGAGCTGTCTGGGAGTCGACTCGAATCTCAGAGGCAGTAACATGGTTTTCTGTCTGTCGATGGTCGCACAGTCTCGGAGTCGACTCGCGTATTGCGGGAGTCGACTCGAATCTCAGAGTCCATAAAATGCTCTCTGACCTTTTCTTTGTGTACCTCTTGGAGTCGACTCTTACTACCCTGGAGTCGACTCGTTGAACATTGGAGTCGACTCGCGCACTTCAGGAGTCGACTCGTTGACAGGTTCTGAGATGAGGCTTTCTGTTCTTCTTTCTGTTCTCAGTCGGAGTCGACTCGTACTAGTCTGGAGTCGACTCGAGCTCGTGCCAGTGAACTTGATACGCTTGGAGTCGACTCGTGATACTCGGGAGTCGACTCGAGTCTCAGACTTTGGTTCAGCAGACTTCTTAACTTATCCAAAATACTATGAACCAAAATCTAGAGACACTTGGACAGGATTTTCACTGAAACACTCAATTGAATTCATTAGTAATCACAAGATATACTCAAATGCTTTGAGCTCATCAAAATCAAATGGGATTTTAATCAATCACTCCACACAGCGTATAACATGTTTTACTAGAAGAGCGTATAATTTATAGGTTATGCTCAGCTATGAGTTTGAGATCTAATGGTTGAGGTGGTTAGTTTGGAAATAAAAAAATATCAAGCAGTTTCTATTTACCCAATTGATAAAGCTATTTGCGCATCAACGAAGGAGGAGGAGGAGGAGGAGGATGGCGGAAGAGAAGGGGAACGGGTGTCGGATATCAAAACCTGAGGGAGGAGGAGGAGGAGGATGACGGAGGAGCTCGGGGGAGGAGGAGGGGGACGACGGAGGAGCTCGGAGGAGAAGGAGGATGGTGGCAGAGCTCAAGGGAGGAAGAGGGGGAAGAGAAGGAGGATGGTGAAGGAGCTCGGAGGAGGAGGAGGATGGTGTGCAAGCTCAGAGGAGAAGGAGGGGGAACAGGATGACGTAGAGGAGCTCGAAGGAGGAGGAGTAGCAGGACAGTGGTGGAGCTGGGGGGAGGAGGAGGAGGAGGATGGCGACAGAGCTAGGGGGAGGAGGAAGAAATTGGGGATGAATTTAGAGTTTGGATTGGGACAGGGGGGATCACGAATGAGGTAGGGGTTATGGCATCTGACGATGCTTATTTGTGTCATCTTCTTTGCGAAATTTAACGACACTAATAAGCAACATCTTATTAAAATACTCTGATGACACTAGCTAGAAAAGCGTTGTGGGAGTCCAATTTAAAGTTTCTTATGCTTATAAGCGTCGCTAAACTTTGATGCTTATTAAAAGAACCGAGATATTTTGGTATGCTCGGGGGGCTGCCGACATTTATTGCTAGCGTCGGCAGCTTAGCATCCGCTTTGTATCTTTTCCTATAGTATTGGATTATATGTGAGAAGGTGTAAATGGGCCGAAGCTGGCAGGCCCAGCCAACTTCAGCCAAGGCCCCAAATCCAGAACAAATGGGTTTTCTCTATCTAACTTGAAGAGATGAGGTTGAGGTGTCGTAAAGTTGTGGCCACTCCGTGGCAGTTAAACTCTCCGATTCTACGAGAAGTTAGAACAGCCATCGGCCGTCTTGAGGTGCTTATCTGCCCACGATCCTCATGGGCGGAGCAACCGGAAGGGATCATCTACTCGAGAGCCTATAAAAGCCCTCCCCATCATTCCTCTGAGAGCACTGAGCTGTCTTCTTCCTCTCCTCCCTCTCCTTCCTCCTCCTTTTCTTTCGGTGACCGGTGTGCCACCCCGAACGAACGCCGCCCGAGGACATCTTCATGTGCCTTCCCTTGTTCCGAGATCCATCTGTCAAAAGTGCCGTCGTTGCCACCCCAAGATTGCCGGATTGAGCAGCTACGGCCGAGGTCTTTTCCCTCCGTCGACGTGCCAGTGAGCCTACCTTCCCTTTGCTCTTCATTCCATTGCCAAAACAATCTTTCTTCCTTCCTCTGCTCCAGCCCTAAACCCAGACCATTCTCAGTTTCTCCTTCTTGCAGGTTGTCGCTGCGGCCGGCTGGCCATCGACTGGACGATGGCCTTCAACCACCCAGGCCAGCCACCCCGCCGGCTTCCTCTTCCTTCCTCTTTTTTCTTCTTCCCTATTCCTGAATGCGTCGGAATAAAGAGTGCCCACTATGGGCCGAACTGGGCCAAACTTGCGCCCTATTCAAATGTGGGCCCAGTTCAGCCACTTTAGGCCCGGTTGGGCTGTGCCCATTGTAGGACAAACTTGGTTCTAGTTCAGCCATCTTGGGCTGTCTTGGGTCGTGTCCATTGCAGGCCAAACTTGGGCCCAATTCAGCCATTTTGGGCTCTCTTGGGCCGTGACCATTGTAGGCCAAACATGAGCCATGAGCCCTCAACCATTTTGGGCCCTATTAGGCCGTACCCATTGAGGGCCAAAATTTGGGCCCACTTCGGTCATTTTGGGCCCTGTTGGGCCATGCCCTTTGTGGGCAAAATTTGGGCCAAACTTGGGCCCAGTTCAGCCATTTTGGGCCAAGTTCGGGCCCTATTGGGCCGTGTCCAATGTGGACCAATGCAGGGCCCTATTGGGCTGTGCCATTGTGGGCCGAGTTCGAGCCCTATTGGGCCGTGTTCAATGTGGGCCAATGCGGGCCTATTGGGCCGAGTTCAGGCCCTGTTGGGCAGTCCATTGATGGGCTAAGTTCAGGCCCTATTAGGCCGTGTTTGGGCCCTGTTGGGCTGTGTCCATTATGGGTCGAGTTTGGGCCTATTCACCCTGTTGGGCCGTGCCCATTGTGGGTTGAATTCAGCCCGTATTCACCTTGGGTCTATTCATCCATTACGAGATCGTGTCCAATAGTATTTTTGGTTTTGTTTAGCTCTAAAATTAACAAAGAAGTTAATCTTATTTAATGATATTTAAATAAGTGAACCTGATCTGCCTACCTAAAGTAGGATTTAAAGCGAGAAGAGGTAAGTAACTTAATGCTTCAAAGTGTATTTTTCAAATTTTTGGCAAAATTAATAATTAGTTGATTGAATTTTGATATTTGTTTTGTATTTAGTAAAATGGGTCAGGCATGTTAATACTCATTTTAAAATTATGTTATATGTTATGAAATCTGAAAAATTTGACTCGGCAAGTTATCTATTTTGTATGTATGTATTCTCAGCATAGCTATGATATAGGCCCGCCAACGGAGATTATTCGTTGGCCTTATCGATTTGTAATCTCTGAGAAATCGGTTTCGACACGACAGCACCGGTGATTAGAATAGTCGTATTTGGACACCGTTACCACCAGTGGTTAATAATACTACTTTTTGGAACTTTGTGCGACCTATGCCACTAGGTTACATGGCTATAGCCTATTGATGTTGAAATTTTGGCATCAGAGTTTTTATGAAAATGCTTAATAAATTTTAAAAGAAAATATGTTTATTTGTGATTTATTTCTCAGTCATTATTTTATGTTTTAATTAATTATCTGGCATGATTTAAACCCACTCTGAGGTATTATGTTGCTTACTGGCCTAGTGTAGCTCATTATCATATTTTTTTTTTTAATTTTTAGATCGAGAGGCATTATCGCACGGGATTGGGCAGTGTGCTCGATTTTGAAGATTTTATTCAATTATTGGCATTTTAGTTAGATTAGCTAGATCATTTAATTTATATTAGCATATGTTATTTTGAAACTTTGTAAGAACCATTGAATAAATTAATGATTAAATAAATTTTTAAAGATTTATCATTGCTTTGATATGATCTGTTGCCTTACATGCTTGTACAGTCTGCCATGCAAGCATGCGGTGTCTGCCGCTCTGGGTTCGGGGCGTGACATTATAGCCAATAGTTTTTTTTTTTGAATCCAAAATAATTGTTGAGGAGTGCAACACACCCCAAGCCTTTCCTAAATTGTGCTGCCAATAAGTTGCATGATGAGGACGGGGCACATGTGGAATTTGGATATTAATATATCGTGGATCCACCAAGTCCATATATAGATGGATTCAGTAGTTGCTAGGGGTGCAAATGGGTCAAGTCGGATTGGGTCATGAGTTACTCCGACCCAACTCGATTTTTTGCGACTTCTAATTTTGGATCCAGAACCAACCCAATAGAATATCAGATCGGATTGGGTCGGATCCGCTGCTATAATTTTTGATCCAACGGATCATTCGGGTCAGGTCGGGTTCATGTATAAGTCAGTCCCAACTCAAAAAATTTGTGTCTGGATCGGGTCGGGTCCTGAGTCCCAACTCGTGGGGTCTCTAATGTAGAATCAGAAGAGTTTGATTAAGTAACGATGGATATCTCTAATAACATAAGTACCTCCAAAGTCCAGACTAAATAGATTGGATGCCTGTAGACAAAAATTTTGCGTGTATTCGTTTGCAAGACATAACCTCAGATGATGACATGGTTCATAAATGAAAACATACCATACCATGCTAATTTGGGCCTTTACCTAGATGCCTTTCAAACCGATGCTTATCAATGATCTACTGGCCATGCAATAGTAATGTGAGTGCCCAGCCTAGCTTGTCACGGATCCAGATGCCTACCCCTCTCCTTGAATAGCAGATTCTGGAATGCATCATCGATCCCACCACTGACCTAATATTCCCTCTTGGGAAGGCGGGATAAAGCTAACATGCATACGGTTTTCTTCTTAATAATCGTGATGGTCTTTGATGCTGCGACGTCTTGTCTCCTACAGAGTCTCACAAGCCTGATGTTCACTCCACATGTAAAGCGGTCTCTCAAAAATAACGACCACAGATTACGAGCCCTCCAATTATTTTAAAATAATAATAAATAAAATTGTTGTTAGAAGTATGCCCTAAAAGCCAACGTGGCTGACGCATATTTGTAATCTGGGGCATAAATTTGTAATTTGATACTTATTAATAAATAAGATTGGGCAATTTATTTTTCATTCATGTTTGTATGTGTCCATGAATCGTCCCAGAAATTAATAGATGATGACACATAATTTTAAGAAGTTGAGAATTTGAGGCATGTGTCATTAGAAATTAATTTCTAAATGCTCCTGATCGATTGATCCATCACGAGGGACGGTGATCGATCCGCTGAGATTAATGCACAGATCACTTAGTCAGATGGACGAGTCTCGAGTCCACGGTGTAGAGACACTAGAGTGATTATGCAAGTACTTGTTAGAGAACAAGGTATTGAGCATGACCAAAGATAGTAGTCACATGGATGATCCACTCGTCAGTAACTACTTATGCTACAGTTGTATGACTGGTCCTTTGACCTACGATGCCTCAGCTATTCACTGTGAGGTTGTTGTAGTTTGACGAGCATGTAAACTTGGGCCCTAGTCATTCGGGTCCTTGTAGTGCGAATTGGCTGTAGTAGGTTTATTTTGGAATAGGGTTGCATCTAGATGGGATCTATCGACCTTGATAGATTAGGAGTGATCCTATGTGATTTATGAGACTGAGTTCAATAAATTCCTGGCCAGGTATTTTGGAAAAAGAGTTTTCCATATCTCGAACTGGAAGTCGTATAAATTTGACATATGACAGACGATGGGGTTTGACGAGATATCCATAACCTCCGTCACGTCGGGATCCATGATAGAGGGACTGTATCATACGCTAACTGCACCAAGAGGTTCAGATATTCCATTCTGCTGGGTTGCCACCACATACTGCTAGGTGTCACTAGTGAATTGTGAGACTCGAAGGCATTCACTTGGTGATCAGTGAACCCTAAGAGTAGAACTGAAATCATTTCAGTCCACTGAAAGGAGTTTCAGTGATATTGAGATGGAGATCTCAATATTTCTAACTACCAGTCAGAAGAGAACCTACGGGGTCACACACATAGAGGATTTAATTAGTCAGACTATCATAATTATGATTTGGAATCATAATAGAAATCAATCATCAATATGATTGGTGATTGAATTAACCCACTAAGTGTTAGTGAGTTAATAGAAGAAGAATTAAGTGGAATTGATTGCAATTAGATTGCAATTGGATTGCAATTGGGCTGATTTAATGAGCCAAATCAAATTGGGTTCGACCCAAATTGATTTGGGTTCATGATTGGGTCAATTTGATTAAACCAAGGTTTGTGCGGATTTTAAAGACCACATGTCATCGTAGGATGAATATGACTTAAGTCATGTTTACACTATGCAGACTTTAAAGTCCACATGGCGTCGTAGGATGCATGCTCCCAAATCAATTAATTCTCCTAATGAGATTAGGAATCCTAATGTGATTAGAAAATTAATCAATTGATTAAATAGACACATGTCATGCATCTATGAGCACAAGGATTGGACACTTGGCATTAATCCAAGGGTGGGTTATAGTTTCATACTCCTAATAAGATTAGGAGGAGCCCTAAACCCAATCTATAAAAGGGTAGCAAGGGACAAGTTATGAATTAATTCTCTCCTCTTCCTCTCCACGCCTCCTCTTCTTTCTTCCTCCTTCTCCACGGCAGCAAGGGGTCTTCATCCTCCTCTTCTTCCACGGTAGCAAGGCAAGGAAGATCCATGTGCAAGGTTCCTCCTTCCTCTTCCTCCATTGCGAGCAAGGTTGAAGAAGAAAGGGTTCTTCTTTAAGGAGGTATGTTGCAGATTTTTATCTTCTAATCTATATGATAGTCATGAGAGGTCTTTGCAAGGAACTAACACTTCGGTAAGACCCTATCTCAGATGATTAGATCCTCGTGTGGATACCTGTAGAGGCCGAACAATTGTGTGGCTCAAACAGGAACCTAGATAGATCATCAGGCTGTGGTGTTCTTCACCTGCAGAATTTTTGAAGATGAGATCTTCAAATTAATTTCTTCTGATTGTAGTTTCAGTTTTATGAATCTTAATCAACCTTCCTCATATTCTAATCTCCCCTTCCTAATGAATTCAAAGATCTTCTAGATTTGAATCTAGAAAACTTTTTGAATTCTATGATCCGAGGCACGTTCATGCGATGAATGACGTCCCGTTCGAATTCCGCTGCGAACGTCGCATCGAACGGTGCGTAACTTAGCAACTGTTCCATATGATCCATTCACTTCTCATCTTTTCATATTGGTTACAAAGACTTCCAATAATTTGGGCTGAGCCTTAACAGAACTTGTTTGCACCCCTATGGATTGCGGCCCACAGGTCCAAATAAATTTACAGATTTGGATTGGATCAGGTTGGGATGGGTCGTTGAATTGAAAACTCAAAATTATCTAAATTTTAAATGGATCGGTTCGAATCTGAATTCAGTAAATCCAGATCCGATCCGAAAAATTGAACGGATCTACTTTTAGGATCCGACCTGACTCCACGGGTTCTCCAAAATAGATCGAGTCAGATCTAAGTGGGTTAGGTCGGATCAAATCATGGATTAATCCAATCCATTTGCAGTCTTAGTGGTTGCAGTCTTCGCTCCATCTTACCCATATCCGTCTCTTCCTCGTTGTGGTGCAGCGCGCCTTGGACAAGTCTTCATTACTTGGAATCCTGGGAGAAAAAAAAACCAAGGCCAAGTGACAACCGCACAACTCGAATGAGCCAAAAGAGATAAAATTATGAAGTCAAGAGCCAACGGCAGCACATGCACCACTAAAAGAAGCTTCTTTCTGTGGATGCTCTTATTCCACTTTAGTTATCACATTGACCGTGTGCTATAAGTAGGAGATGGGTGGAAGGATCATCGCATCTCGGAAGAACAAGGAAGTGGGGATTACTAAAAACTAGAAAAAAAATATGATGCCTTTTAAGGCGTTTTTCATCCTTTTGGCTCTCCTCTGCAGTTTAATCATCCAACCAAGTATGGCTACCAGGGCTACCAGGGATCTTGCCCATGATACACAAACAAGTGAGCGTCATCTTATGTCGGCTTTCCTCAAGCCTTATTTATCTGTGTTTCTTATGTCTTTCTTTTCCTCCATTTTTCTGCCCAACCAATTTATTTTGTTTCATTTTTTAGAGGCTCACTAGTTTAACACTAAAATGTGAAAACAAATTCATCGCAGCAGACATGGTATGGTTTTTCTAACCGGCATATGACGAGCTATGACCCCAAAAAATGATACTTCAAATACCAGAAGGGACAAAAATATAACTTTGAGCGGTGTTGGCATAGTAATAAAGACTTACACAATAACTGTTGCATAGATGAAGTTGAAATTTTCTATTGATTTATTGTGGGAGATGTACACTTATTGATTGCAGCATGTGGCCATGCTCAGTGTAATCAGAACCCCCTCTTAATCTTAAAAGTTTCTGTTCTTCAATTGCAATGGCCTCGCTGACTTCGACATGTGGCCTTGCTTAATGAAATCAGAACACCTTTTTAATCTCCCAATTTACTTCTTTTATGAAAAATATATTGCTTTCTTTTAATTAATATCGCATAAGTTGTAGCTAGAATATGGAGTAAAACATAAGTTAGAGCCAAACCATTCTTTTTTGTTCTCTTTTTTTTTTCCAGCTTTCCCACTTTATTACAAGAAATTTATCTCATATTTGAAGCAATAAAGATAGGGACATCTGTAGGCACATAATGTTCTCTGGCTGCATGATATGAAGGGACAAGTTTACTCTTTGAAAATTAATGTGATAGGTAGGGGTGGTTTAATATTGAGTTACCACAAGTGGTATTATCAGGCATGTATTAGAATTTTTTATGCACAAAATAGATGCCTTCCATCTGAAAGTGGAAGAGGCCTGACATGAATTAGACTGGTTGCCCACATGCTGCCATCAAGGGCTAGGGGTCTAAGAGAGCTAAGCTTAATCAAGCTTGGGTCTGATTAAGCTTGGGCCTGATTAAGCTTAATTTGAAACTAATTTTAAGCTAGAAACTCGAAGATCAAGTTCGATTTTTCTTATCAATATTTCAAGCTTAATTTCGAACCAACTCGAAGACGGGTGTACTTGATCAGCTCAATAATCTTAAATTGAGTTTGAATTATAGCTTGATTTTAAGCTTGACTCAAGTCTAAATTAATATTTAATTGATTAAAAGAATTATATTAATCAAAGTCCTAATTCAAAAATCCATTATCTATCTATCTGTGTACCTATCTATACAAACGCACTCACGTACACAATAAAAGCTTGTTTTATTGATTCAAATTTAATTTATTTATCTACAATTTGAGTTTTTCTCAAGCTGAAGCTTGATCTGAGTTTGACCTGCTCACTCAATTGGTTTGACATCACTATCTGTAACACATCATACTGCTATGTTAAAATAGTTGAATGGGAATTTAACTTACTTTGTCTCCTTCATAACCTAGTATAATCTAGTAAAACTAGTTTAGAATGGAGGTAAGAAACTTCCTTCAATTATTTTTCCTTTTAAAAAATGAATGGCAAATGTAGATCTTGGTGAATGCTGTTGGAACGTTATAAATTTCGATCTTTTATCTTAAAAAGAAAATTAAATACATCTTTCCCTCTAAGTTAATGCAAATAATAATTGACAATTGGTTTGTGCAGAAGTTGATGGCCAGAAGCCTGCGGATGCTGGGCATATTTCTCGTGGTGCGTTAGCGCCGAGTAGGCAACCATGTGTAGTGGGCAAGGGCAAGCCTTACGGCCGATGCCTTCCCTCTCCACCAGTGGTGTATCCACGTCCCTGCAGAGGGATCTACAGATGCCGTCCCCCTCCACCAGTGCCTCCCCCTCCACCAGTGCATCGACTTCCCTGCAAAAGGATCTACGGATGCCGTGGTCGTCCTCCCACACCATAATTGCCACAAAAACCTTATCTATACTAGTATCAGGGGCCATTGACCGCTCTGTGGTCGAACATATATTACCTTCACTTTGTATCAATCCATGCACTAAATAAGCAGCCCAAGGCTGATGTCATGTTTGGGCGTGTTCAGCTTACAACGGAGAGCTATATAACACCTCTATATTTTAAGTGCTCTTCTACTGTTATTGTTGTTGTTCTAAGACTTGTGGCTCAGGTCTATATCATCAAATCATCATCATTATTGCTGAGTAAAAGAATATGGACTCCTACCCTTGAAAATTATGTTTTATGCTTATACTTTTCTCTTCTGCTCCTTTTTAGGTTTTTTTTTTTTTTTTTTTTGACAAGTCCATCAATGTTTGGGATAGAAGTATGGCGGATCCAAAACAACTCATCAAAAGAAGCATTAACTGCGAATCTTTTAACAAGCATACCAAATTTTCTTCTAGCATAATAAGCACTATGAGTCTGGTTCTTCCATGGAGCTAATGAGACGTGATTAATTTTCATAGGAAAAGCTAAGAAATGGAGTTCATTAGACAGGAGGGGTTCGACGGAAATTTGTGAAGATAAAAACTTGCAGGGACACTCTGATAATGAAAAAAATTGAAATGTCATTAGGATATTCTAGGACAGGGGTTTCTCATTGAACGTTAAAATTATTGCTGTCATGGGAATGACAATATTGTATTCTTTTTTTTTTTTTTGCTAAAAAAAAAGGGAGCAGGGGGGAGGAAGGGACAAGCCCAACCCCGCGTAGCAGCCTCCACTGGGCCCCCCACCCCGCCAGGAGAATGTTCGATGCGGGCAAACCGGGTCGTGTGTTGGGCACGCCGACCTATTTTACTTATACCCTTCCCACCCGTGAGTCGGCTCGGTTACCCAACCCGACCCTCCGTGTGAGTACGTCACACCTGGCACCACCCAGCCTATCAGCCGACCAGTAGCACTTCCAGACCCTGTGTCCAGGCGTGGAGCATTCGGTCCCCAAATTTAATCGACGTCCGCGCGTTTCGAACCTGGAACCACTTGGTTGAAAGTAAACGTTCCGTTCCTACTGAGCTACCACCTTGGTGGTCAATATTGTATTCTTTCGACGACATGACAAAGAGTGAGGCATTTGAAAAAGTACAGAAAATAGATTACTAAGCTTATTTAATAATTCCCATAACTGTTGAGGTACAACAGCCTTTTGGTCTCCAAAACCGAGACAAGGAGCAGAATGAGCCGCTCTAATAGATGGAACGAAAGGACGGACCCCAGATATGAGTCATATGACAGGAATTCATGAGACGCACTTGACTATCTTAGGAAGAGGCCACAAGACGGAGTCCATTAGATGGAGGAGTTCGAGAAACGTGAGAAGTCTGTGAGGAATAAAAACTTACGAGGGCATTTTGAGAATTTAAAATAAAAATACTGCAAGGATATTCCGAGATAGGGTTAGGGGCATTTTGAGCATAAAAAATTAAAACATTATAAAAATAGAAGTAAAGGTGGATTGGATAATTTTCGTCCAAGTTTACTTTCATATCTGGATCAATCTTGTTGTAGGAATAAAAGGTTTGAACTTAGTCTTACATCGACTAGATAGCGGAGATGTTTGTTTCTTAAATGAAGGGGTCTACCCCTTTCTCTTCAAAGGTGCCTTTTGCGGGGCAAAACCGTGCGTTGGGAAGAGACTAAAACCCCCTTCAAAGCGGACAATACCTCTGAAGAGAAGCAGTCGCTTCTATTGTTTAGACCGATAGAGGCGAGGTCGGAGGGCGGCAGATCCCACAGTAGCGCTGAACGCGCGGGCCGGAGGTCGGTCTCCTTTGATCTCATCAATGGTGAGGTCGGAGGGCAGGAAATCCCCCCGTAGCGTTGGACGCGCAGGCCGGAGCCTGACCTTCCTTGACTTCATCAATGGTGAGGTCGAAGGGCGGAAAATCTTTCCGTAGAGCTGGACGCGCGGGCCGGAGCCCGACCTTTCTTGACCTCATCAAATCTAAATATAGATAAAAATTTGAGCATTTGATTAATATTCGTATTTATTTCTATATCTGTTAAATATATATATATATATATATATATATATATATATATATATATATATATATATATATGCATTAAAAAACAAATCTAACCCCCGCTCTCGACAATCACGCATAACAATATTATGACAACGTCATGAAAAAATTTAAATAAAATAAGGAAGGAGAGGTGGAGGAGGGCAGAGGCAAAAGTGTGGTGGTGATGGTGAAGTCTTTGTCTCGATCATAATGGGGGCAATGATGCGATATTCAGCTTGCGATGCCGCCTTCATGGAATCAGTCAGCTTTACATAAACCACATTTCATTTCAGAGGATATTCAATACGGTCCAAAATTAGTCCAAAATTATTTTAAAAAATTATAAAATAATTTTTGGGGATGAATTACACTTAGATTCTAAAAATTTAAAAAATTTTAATAAACCACCAAAACGTTGTTTTCATTGTAATGTTGCCTAGCCTTCTATTTAGATCTTGGCATTGTTAACTAATTTCGGAAAAAGACCAAAATACCCATAATTCAGAGGTATGAAAACATGGCTTTTACGTGATCTCAAAGCGCTATGCCCTTTGCAATTCATCTACTTGCGTAGATCTTAAAATGTTTCATCCTCAATCACACATCCACCTACACATATCTCCAAATGCTCTATCTCTATCATCCATCCATCATGCACAAGTTTCAAAGCACTCCATTTTTTTGCCATCCATCCACTTGCACAGATCTCAAAGCGCATTGTCCTCTATAATTTGTCCACCTGCTCAGATCTCAAAGAACTTTATTTGTCATCCATTCACTGCAAAAATCTCCATTCTCTATCATCCATCCAATTGCACAAATTTTAAAGCATTTATCCTTCCCCATTCATCCACTTGCACAGGCCTTGAAGTGCTTCATCCGTTATCATCCATCCACTTGCACAGCTTTCAAAGCACTCCATCATCTTTTGTCTATCCATCTACACCGATCTCAAAGCACTCAATCCTTTGTCATCGATCTGCCTGCATAGATCTCAAAGCGCTCTATTCACTATCATCCATATGCTTGCACAAATTTCAAAGTGCTCCACCCTATCATTCATCTGCTTCCATAGATCTCAAAATGCTCCATCCTTTGTTATTTTTTCTCTTGCACTAACTTTAAAGAAATCCATCCTCTACCATCTATACGCCTGCACATATCTCATAACACTCCATCCTTTGCCATTTATCTTTCTGCATAGATCTAAAATCACTCCATCCTCCATCATTCGTCCACCTGCATAAATTTCAAAGCGCTCCATCTTTTATCACCTATGCACTTGTACAGATCTCGAAGCACTCCATTCTCTTTTGTTCATTCACCTACATGGATCTTAGAACATTTTATTCTCTGTCATCCATTCACTTCCACAGATTTAAAGCGCTCCACCTCTATCATCCATCCGCCTGCACAGATCTCAAAGCACTCTATTATTTGTAATTTGTCTACCTACTAAGATTTTAAAGCTCTCTGTCCTATATCATTCATCCACTTGCAAAAATATTAAAGCACTTCATCCTTTATTGTGCCTGCACAGCTCACAAAGCGCTCCCATCATTTGTCAATCATGCTACCTGCACAAATCTTAAAGCATTTCTTTTCAATTCATGGAAAAACAAGTCTTTTGCTAAGTTAGCGGGAAGGGTAGTGCTGAAATTTTATAAAAATTTAGTTATCAAATAATCCTCACATGATAACATTTTGTAATATAGATAGATGGCTTGCCACGTTGCAACGAATTTGAAATTTTGGTGGTTTCTTCGCACTTTAAAATTTTTGGAATTATTTATAAATGCAGAAACTTTGAGAGATGTATCTATAATTTCTCCAATTACTTTTGGCTTTTTTTTTTTTTTTTTGGGACTAAAATCATTATTGAGGAGTCCAACACTCCCCCAAATATGCTCTAAATTGTGCTACCAACCAGTTGCAAGATCAAGATGGGGCACGTGAGGAATTTGGATGCTAGTATGTCATGGAACCCACCATGTCGATATATAGATGGATTGAGTGGTTGCGGTCTCCGGTCCTTCTTACCTGTATATGTCTCTGCCTCGTTATGGTGCAGCGTGTTGGACGAGTCCTCACTTCTAGGAATCTCAGGAAAAAAATCAAGGCCAAGTGGCAATTGGAATGAGCCAAAAGAGATAAAATTATGAATTCAAGAGCCAATGGTAGGACATGCACCACTAAAAGAAGCCTTTTTTTGTGGATGCTCTTATTCCAATTTAATTACCACATTTCCCGTGTGTTATATAAGTAGGAGATGGGCCGAAGGATCATCACACCTCGGAAGAACGAGGAAATGGGGATTATCAAACACAAGAAAAAAATGATGCCTTTTAAGGCATTTTTCATCCTCTCGGCTCTCCTCTGCAGTTTAATCATCCAACCTAGTATGGCTGCTAGGGATCTTGCCCATGATACGCAAACAAGTGAGCGTCATCTTATGTCTTCCCAAACAATTTATTCTGTTTCATTTTTTAGAGGTTCGCTAGTTTAATACTAAAAGATGAAAACAAATTCATCATAGCAGAGATGGTATGGTTTTTCTAATCGGCATGACATTAGCTATGACTCAAATTGTGATACTTCAAATACCAGAAGGGACAAAAATATAACTTTGAGCAGGTTTGGCATAGTAATTAAGACTTACACAATAACGGTTACATGGATGAGGCTGAAATTTCCTATTGATTTATTGCGGGAGATGTGAACTTACTGATTGCAGCATGTGGCCATGCTCCGTGTAATTAGAACCTCTTTTTAATCTTACAATTTTCTTTTCTTCTTCAATTGCAATGGCCTCACTGATTTCAGCATGTAGCAATGCTAAATGTAATGGGAAGGATTTTTTAATCTTCCAATTTTCTTCTTTTTATTAAAAATATATTGTTTTCTTTTAATTAGCATCACATAAGTTGTAGCTAAAATATGGAGTAAAACATAAGCTACAGCCAGGCCATTTTTTTCCTCTTTTTTTTTTTACATTTTTTTCGTGCTTTGCTACCTTATGGCAAGAAATTTAACTCTTATTTGAAGTGGTAGAGATAGGAATATCTGTAGGTACATAATGTTCTCCAGCTACATGATATGAAGGGACAAATTTACTCTATGGAAATTTATGTGACAGGTAGGGATGGTTAAATGTTGAGTTGCCAACCAACAGAATTAGCAGGCATGACAGACTTTTTATGTACAAAATAAATGCCTTCTACCAGAAAGTTGAAGAGGCTTGACATGAATTAGACTAGTTGCCCACATACTAGCATCAAGGGCTAGGGGTCTAAGAGAGATTACAAGCTTGGTTCTGATTTTTGAAACTAATTTTAAGCTCGAAACTTGAATATCAAGTTTGATTTTTTTTTTTTTACCATTATTTCAAGCTTAATTTCAAACCAGCCCAAAGATGAGTGTACTTGATCAGCTCGATAATCTTAAATTGAGTTGAAATCAATTCAAGCTTGATCAAGCCTGGTTCAAGTTTGAATTATAGCTTGATTTTAAGCTTGACTCAAGTCTAGATTAATATGAAATTGAAGAATTATACTGATCAAAATCCTAATTCAACAATTCATTATCTATCTATCTATCTATCTATCTATGTACCTATCTACACGCACTCACACATTAAAAGCTTGTTTTATTGATTCAAATTTAATTTATTCATCTACAATTTGATCTTTTCTCCTGCTAAAGCTCAATTAGGGTTTGCCCTGCTCAGTTGGTTTGACATTCCTATCAGCAACACATCCTGCTTCTATGTTAAATTGGTCAAATGGTAAATTCATAACGTAGTATAAATTAGTAAAAGTAGTATATCATGGAAACAAAAACCTCAATTATTTTTCTTTTCAAACTCTATCAAGAAGATTTTGATGAATGTTGCTGTAACGTTTTAAAATTCGATCTTTTATCTTAAAAAGAAAATTAAATACGTCTTGCCCTGTATGTTAAGATAAATAATAATTTGGAATTGGTTGCGCAGAAGTTGATGCCCAGAAGGCTGTGGATGCTGCTATTTCGTACCGTCCACTTCGGCGAAAGTCTCGTCCATGCTCAAAATACTACAATTGTCGTCCTCCTCCTCCCACCCCATAACTGCCACCAAAATAACCTTATCCATGCTACTATCCGGGGCCATTGACTGATCCGTGCTCCAACATATATTATCTTTACTTTGTATCAGTCCATGAATTAAATAAGCAGCCCAACGCGAATATCAGAATTGGGCTTGTTCAGCTTGCAACGGAGAGCTATATAACATCTTTATATTTTGAGTGCTCTTCTACTGTTACTATTGTTGTAGTGGCTCATGTCTATATCATCAAAATCATCATCATTACTGAGTAAAATAATATGGACTCCTACCATTAAAAATTATGTTCTATGCTTAAACTTTTCTCTTCTAACGAAGAAAATTATAGGCAGCTTGCAAATATAGGAATTGATAACCGAATTCTTTCCTTCAATGTTTGGGATACAAAGTATGACAGATAAAAAAAAAAAAAAAATAATTCATCCAATGAAATCAGATGATGCAACATCAACAAGATTAATAGTGTGAGGCCCTGCCCATAGGCCGGCCTAACTGAACACAGGCTGCGTCCATTTAGCAGCTTGGAGCTTGTCTAGGTTGGGACTAAAGGCCCGTGGCCTGGAATCAGCGGGTGCCCACCCCAAATCCACTGGTGCATTGCCCTATTCAATGAAAAAAATAACAAACAGAACACGGCTCTGCCTTTTTGAGTTTCAATCGGAGGCGGCGGCGGACTCCGCCCCAAACTCTAAGTTGCGGGGATGCCAGCTATTTAAGAACCCCACCGCCCCTCGAGAGGCCATGCCAATCTCCTTGCTTCTTTCTTCTTCTTTCTCTTCTGGATTATTGAGATTTCTCGTTACCGCACAGTCTGTATTCTTGTTGAAATCGCGGTCGAACATCGCCGGAGACGAGGTAAGAAACACTTCCATCCTTCCTATTTTCTTTTGCGGTCCCATGGTTCTTGTCGTCACCTTGAATGGTGCCGGCAAGTCGCCGGATTTGGTTTAACAGGACCGCCCGTCTTATGATTCTTCTTCCCTGTTCCAACTATAGTCTCTTCTATTCCCTTTGTATCCGCCATGATTCGACGCCAAGACCCTTACCAGAGTTCTGGTTGAGCTCTTGGCGACTCTCGCGACTGCAGCGAAGGTGCGTCGGCCGCCGGCGAGCGAACCAAGCAGCGATCATGCCGTTTCCCCGATGCTCTCTTATCCTTTTTCTTGTTCTTCTCTGCTTCACGGTTGCCGGATCCAAGGGGTAACCGGCCCCTGTTGACATTGATGCCGTCACTGGAGGTCAAATCTCCAGCCATCAGTGTCGACATCTGACTTGCCCGTGACCGCGCTGTTGGGCAACTTCCCTTCTTGGTTTTTTTAAGGCCACATTCTCCTCCATTTTCCGTTAGACCCAAAAAAAAATAAAGAAAAAAAATTGTGTCCATTTTCGAGATGATTTCATGAACTTTCCTTCTCTCTCTCACTTCTGCGCTCTCTTAGGTTGGATGGGCCCCAATCGATCGACCTAGATGAAAAGATCCTAAATCATCCTGATGGTCATGCAGCATTGCGATTTCTAATCTGATTTTATTGCAAATACTGGGCCTTATTATCTTCATATTCTAATGTGTTGATTCTACTCCAATCTTAGCCTAATTATATTAAGAATCTCATGAATAGAGACTAACACATTTGCACTTGATTAATCTTGAAAGATTTACATTGTTAAGGGGTGGCTTGCCGCAAATGTTGGGGGTTAAATGTTGGCAAGGGATTCTGCTAATGGGAGTTAAATGTTGGTATATATTTTATTCTGAGGGCTTACGACAGGATCTGGTGAAGTTTTCTACGGTGGGCACTGAAGGTTTACGGTTTCCACAGGCGGTGGATTGGATGAGTCGTAGGGTATGTCCGAGGGCCTAAATTCTCTATCTTGGTCAACGGCACACCGTCTTCTTTCTTCGAGTTCACTATAGGGCTGCGTCAGGGATGTTCCTTATCTTCATACTTATTTATTATTTATGCTAACGTTTTGTCTCGTGCTTTGCTGGGTGTGTATGCTAGCCGAAAACTGGAGGCCTATATTCCAGCACCAGAAGATGGACCTATTTTCCATTTACTCTTTGCTGACGATTGACTTCTCCTGGCCAGGGCGCGGGTTTCTGATACACGGTCCTTCACAGAGTATTGGTGGATTACTGCGCGGCGTCTGGGCAGAAAGTGAACCTCCTGAAGTCAGCCATTCATTTCATCCCTAGCATGGAGAGTAGAGTCAGACAGGAGATCTGGAGGATACTGTAGATTTCAGAGCAGGAGGGGACCCTGAGCTACCTGGGAGTCCCTATCACAGGTCGGAGATTACGGGTGGTAGTGTACTTGGGTCTGGTGCAGCGGGTCCAGAGTAGGTTGGAGGAATGGAGGGCTTCATCTCTCTCCATAATGAAAAGATTGACACTGGTCAGATCGGTGTTGGGGTCCATGCCAATTTATCTCATGGCCAACACTGTGGTACCGAAGACGACTCTATTGAGGATCGAGCGACTTCTTCGAAACTTTTTGTGGGGGTCACATCGTGGAGGCCATGGGGTGCATCTGGTGGCCTGGAAGCAGGTCTGCCTCCCCCTAGTGAGAGTGGTCTTGGGGTGCAGTTCCTCCTGGAGAGGCGCGAGGCTTTCATTGCTCGACACGCAGTTCGGTTCATGTTAGAGCCATATGGGCTCTGGAGTCAAGACAGCCAGATATAGTCAAAGGGGCTCAAAAGGGGCGGCACGGAGTGGTCGCAGAGTTTTCTTCGTGTGGCACGAGATTGGGAGGTACTTGCCGACCACGTCAGCAAACACCATGTGGCTGATAGGCGATGGGCGGAGCATCGAGGTGATCGGTGATCCGTGGGTGGATATCCTTCCCCTGAGGAGTTGACCGACCATGGTTCATATTGAGGCAGCAGAGAGGCTGCAGGTGTGCGACCTCCTAGTACTAGAAGGGGCAGAGTGGGATGAGGCCAAACTGCGACGACTGCTGTTCGGGGTACACCTTGCTAAGAGAGCCCGATCCCTTCCGGTACCGGGATGCGCGAGGCCAGATGTTAGGGTTTGGGGTACCTCGTGCAAGACGAGTGTCAGAGTGGAAGACCTCTCCCTTGTTATCCAGCGGGAGCACGAGTCGGAGCTGGACTGCACTTGGATCTGAAGGTCTGGGCTTCACCTGAGGGCAGCACTCTTCTTATGGAAGGTGACGTAGGACTGCCTTCCGACGAGAGCAATGCTGAGCAGGCGTGGCCTGGGGATCCCCGCAGAGTGCGGGACGTGCGGTGCTGAGGAGATAATGGACCACGTGCTATTCCAATGCACATGGGCGAGGTTGACATGGCATTGGGTAGGGATTCCGTAGGAGGCCTGGGGTCAGAGGCTGCAGTTTCTATAGGTGATACGACAGTGGTTGGGCAGTTCGCTGATACGTTAGGAGGCCATTAGAGCGACTTGCACAGCGCATCAGATCTGACTGGCAAGGAACACTTGTACGTTTGGACTGCGCAGGATGTCACCGAGGTTTGTTGCGGAATCCGCTCGAGTGCAGGCGATGGAGATCAGGCCCACCCTTTCTTCAGATAGACCTTTGATAGCTCGGGACACCTGGAGTTCTCTCTTTACTCAGACAACTTCGCAGACGGTATTCTTCATCTAGAAGCGCCCACCTCCGAGCTTCCTCAAGGCACTACCAGAAAACATGCGTATAGTGATGGGGATTTCCGTCACTATACCGTGTTTTCAGTTATTAATACGGAATTTGTGACCGGAGCTTCCGTCACTGAATTGGTTACAAAAACACGCGTCACTAAATTCTCAGTGACGGCGGCGATTTTCGTCACTAAACTCCGTGACAGAACCGCCGTCACTAAGCTGTTACAAATCCAAGAATTAAATATTTAAGAAAATATGAATTTTCCGTCACTAACCAGTCACTGAGTTAGTGATGAAGGTAACTTGGTCACTAATTTTGTCATAGAATTCGGTCATAAGTTTGGTCACTGATCTATCACAACCTTCAGTGACAGATTTAGTTCTCATAGACATGGTCACAAATTGTCACTAAATTTGTCATTAATCTCGTCACTGACCTAGTAACAAGGTTACCATCACTAATTTGTCACAATTCACTGAGCAAAATTAATTTTTAGTAACCAAAATTCTGTCACTAAGTTTATGGCTGCTCGTCACAATACTTGGTAAACAATTCAGTAACCAAATTTGGTCACTGATCACATTCCAATAACCTGGCACATTTAGTATATTGATTAATATCATTAATAGCAAAGGCATTCAACATTACGCAAAAGTTATTTAACATGTTATTGAAAATAGGCATCAACATGTCCTAAATCTATCAAAATAAAGTCCAAAAGTATGTCATAGAGATCAACAGAGATTTCATTCCTCCTAGGAATGCAAAGACCTATTATCTAAGGCAAAAGCAATCATAATGAAGCATGATCAGCAGAACCAGAATCACAATCAACATCAATACTGGCAACTTGGCTCCTCGAGATCCTGCTTCTTACCATCCAATTAGTTCTCTCCAAAAATTAAATTTGGTGACGGAAATTTCTGTCCATAATCCATCATTGCCAAAAATTATCTTTTAAAAATTTATAAACACTTGGGTTACGATTTTTATGATGGCTGAATTTGTCACTGTCTGGTTGCAATTTTGGTTATCAATTTTGTGACAGATACTCCGTCACTACGGTGGTCACTAAGTTTTGGCGCCCATCCTATCTGCATATTTTGTGACCGGTCTGTCATTAATCTATCATTAAATTTATACCACGGTGACCAAATTTCTGTCTGTCACTAATCCATCACAAATAGTGACGGATAATGGGTTGTCACTAGTTTTCCGTCACTATAAGTTTGTTTTCTGGTAGTGAGGTCAACTTCAATGGGTCGATGCTGGATGGAGGTATGCGGAGAGGTGTAGGCTTTGTTATACAGGACCTGCACTCTAGGGTGGTGGCAGCAGGCGGCTGCTAGTTGTTTGACACGTTGATTTCTGAAGCGGAGTTGCAGGCTGCCTGGATAAGTATCCGACATGCACGGCAGGTGTTGCAGACCAATTCGATTATCCTGAAGGATGATTCGGCCACGATTATCAGTAGATTCAGAGGGGCCACGGGGCAAGAGCACGGACCACCCCCTGATCCGGGACATAGGGATGATGATGACAGATGGGGTGGCCTTTCAGGCTAAGCATGTATTTAGAAAGGCAATAGGACGACCGACTAGGCGGTTGCCTATATGGCTCACCACTCAGGGTACACCCTGTAGTCAGAAAAGAGGGAGCTGCCATGGGCAATCCGTGAGCTTGTATTTTTTAATTTTATTGGGTGTATTTGTACACGCATTATATGAAGAACCTGCCAAAGCAAAAAGAAAAAAGAAAAAAGAACTATATCTATGATCCTGCTGCAAGAAAAATGTGGTTATAGCTTATTACTGGGGAGATGAACCTGATGTTTTGAAAAAATTAGATTCAAAAATGAAAATTTTAATTAAAAAAAAAGGATTCACATGTATGATCTAACTGAATATCTAATTTTGGTTTTGAATTTATGTATTATATACATTTATTTTTAAAAAATTATTATTTATCTTATTGCCTAATTAATCAAGTTAAAATATTCATTGCTTACTGGGTTATTTGGCCCATTATTTGTTACCTCTCTGTTTTTATAAACTTAGAGGACTAGCATGACTCATGGATTTGCTATGGGAGAGTGACTAGAGGCAGAAATTTTACATATGCATAGAGTAGAATTTTTATTAAAGTTTGATACAAGATTTTAGAAAATTATTAGTTTTGTGAGATATTAAATTTAATTTGTTTTGCGACTATTTGTTTACGATACTACGATGAATTGTTGTGCATGCTTGTGGTAAGAATTTTCTATGAGTATACGGTAGTTGCTACGATCTTGAGCTCATAATTTGACTCGGAGGTGTTAGAAAAAATATTGGACACCTCGACCTCAGGCCATACCTGACTCCTTGATCTCAGACGTAAATCGAGAGGAACAACTCCGACCCTAATCGAGCAGCCGACCAACTGAGGTGAGCGACTTCGGCGCTGGCCAAGGCCATCAGCCGAGGAGAACAATCGGCACAAAGACTGACAATCCTAACAATCTACAACTCTAACAGCCTACAGTCGTGCCATCACCACAACCCACCTCCACCAACACTACGTGCCTCCCATGCAGACTGGCTCACACGCTGTGGCCGTACTATCAGCCGTTACTTGTCCATCATTATACCCCACATCAGATCAGGTAACGACAAAATGGGCTCTCCTATATAAAAGAGTAGCCCGAGGGACCTTAGGTACGTAAGGCATGACATAGGCAATATTACTCAAAGAGTCATCCTCTGCTGAAACTCTCTTCCTTCCACACTATTGTTTGGAATTGTATCCTAAATGTCAATCGTCAGCATATTGATGATTAAATTTTGTAAATAAATTGACAAATTAATAAAGTGTTATTTGGCATTATTCATCATTTCATCTTCAAATGAACTCTTATATGATGAAGTCCTTAGGACTTATGTTATGATAAAGGAGGATTTATCTTTGAGTCCTTAAACTTGTTCGCGACCAAATGATATGTTGTTACTAGGATGACAATATTATCGAGATTAGATCGTTGTGTGACATATACATTGGTTGTCCTCTTAACCAAGGAGTGTGGAGACACTGGTATGCCACACAGGTGAAGTGTAGGAGTACATTTTATCGAACGTGACCAATTCCGGAATGCTCTACTGTCGAGAGATGTTCCGAATAGATATGGGTATAAATTTGGCCCTCTGACCTGAGACCGCAACCTGTGACTAGCAAGTAACTCACTGTACTTTGGTACCGGACTACCTGAATTTCTAATTCAGTGACGGAAGGTCACTGGGTGCAGCCAAGTACTTGCGTAGTCAGTTGTGAGTCAAGATGGAATTGACCCCTCCTGGAAATAGGAGATAATGTCTTATGATTAATTTAGCAAAACCTTGGCCAGGGTAATCCCAGTGAGGAGTCACGGGATATCTAAAGTTAATCACATAATGGATGTACTAATTATAGGGTTGACAGTGAGCTCTAAGTCATCCTGGCATTAGGAGTCAAAGAGATTGAATTATACAGTAACTATAGTCCAGGGTTCCAGAATATTTGCTTCGCATATATTCGGCCTATCCGGATGTTGGGTACCATTGCTAGATGGTCACATCGATTAGTATAGGAAGATGTTCCTATACTACCGGCTTAGGTTCGAACCTATGAGGTCACACACATAAAAGTTTCTAGGTTGATCAAATGGTTGATTGATGATTAAGAATCATTCAAGGGTAATTTGGTCAATTCGATTGACAAATTATCCTAAGCAAAAGTTGCATTAAAATAATTATTGAATTATTGAAGGATTAATTAGTAATTAGATTGCTAATGAACTCAATTTGATTGAGTAATTGGGCTTAGGTTGAGCCAAATTGAATAGGATTCAATTTGGGCTGCATCAGGGTTTGACCTAATTGGATTGGGTTCAACCCAAGTAGATTGAGCTTGACCAAATTGATGGAACTTGACCCAATTAGATTGGGCTTGATCCAAATCAATTAGAAGACCTTTTTTGATGAGGATTATGAGTCCAAATAATCAGAATTGGATAACGAGAAGAATTCCTAAATTTTAGGAACCCATCCTTATCTTCTTGGAGAAGAATGATACCTTGATTTATCCCTAATATTTTTCATGCCTATCCTCCTTATTTTTGGCCAAAAATTGGCATGAGAAGATAGGAGGCGTGGGGCTATATTTTCTATAAAAATGACACCTTAAATCTTCCTAGAAAGATTTAGATGAATTTCCTAATTTGTAGGGATTGCATGGTGCATGAAATAGGGTGGTCTGCGGCTGAACTTTGGACGCATGAATTTCTATCTTTTAGGAATCCAAAATGCACGAAATTTGGATATGTTTATCTACTCTTAGTTGCCAAACCACCAGAATTTTTTGGAGATTTTATCAGCTAAATTAGTTGGCTAAATTAGGTATGAGGCATGGGGTGGTCTTTTGGCTATAAAAGACCCCCATGCCTTGGGTTCAAAATATACAATATTTAGAAGTTTCAAAAAATTCTGAAAAAATTCCCTGAGGGCCTCCATCCCTTCTTCTCCTTCTTCCTCACATCCATCCTCCATATTCTTGAAGAATAATCAAAGGTTGAGTGTTTAGAAGGAGATAGCTTCAGCTATTGCAATGTTCCTGCGTGAGCTAGCACTCCCGCGGAAGACGATCTACCTAGGGCTTCGCGTGTACTTCTCGTAGAGGCCATTCGTGTGCGTGGCTGCGAAGTCAAGGATCAGATCCACAAGTTTCTTGGATCATAAAAGGTATTAATCCCACATCAATATTTTATTTCGGAGTCAGCGTCTAGATCTGATTCTCCAAGGTTTTATCCTCCTTTGGGGCTCCTCATGGAGTTATCTCCAGAATCCATTCGATGGATATTCGGAGATTAATCAGAATAGAGTGTTTACCTTTTAGATCTGATAGTTAATCATGCATGAAAGTTTTAGCATAATTGTTTAAACGATTCCGGCATAATCCTATGTGTTCTTAAGGTGCTGATTTCTAGATTTGATCTTGTAAGCATGCATGAATTAAATTGTTTGATTCGGTTTTTTCGTTACGTTTTAAAACTTAAAAATAACTATGTAGGGCTTGATCCCCCTTATGAAGGGGTACGTAGGCAACCCGATCAGGTTCAGTCATGGTTTTAAAAAAAAAAAATTCAGCATGCTTAATACCGAAGAACCTAGGATTCACTTTCAGTGGTATCAGAGCTAGGTTCATGTATAAATTTTTATGTTTTAATTCTTGTAATTAAATCTAAAATTATTAACATATTTAGATTAAATCTAAAGTGTTTTTTATGATTGATTTCATTGCTGATTATGCATGATTAAGTAGATCTGAAATTTTGGATGCATATGATGCATGTTTGTGTTAGGATTAGTAAGATGAATAAATCTGAAATCATAATATTGTTTAGATTAGATCTAAATTAAGTTTATGATTCATATGATCTCTGATTTTAATTAACAAATCAGATCTGAAAATAAAAGTGAAAAAACAAATGCATAAGATGTATGTTGTTTGTATTAATTCATGTTGTTATATATATGTGATGCATCAATATAAAACATAATGACTTAAACATGAATTAAATCTGATTACATATGATTAATTATAAATACTCAGATCTGAAAATAAGTTTTAAGAACTGAAAGATTGTAATTAATAAGTAATTAAAAAGAAATATGCAATGATCATAACTTTCATAAGTCTAAACTTAATTGAGAATTAAGTGTTATGAAATAAAATTGTAACTCAATTAATTGACATTGCATAATTCTTTGGGCATATGGGTTAGCTTGAATCAAGTTCCTAGGATTGGGTTAGACCTAAGGTTAGAATTATACATGGACAAATAGAATTAATTAATCAAATCTAATTAAGTAGTAACTAGATTAGGTCAAGAAAATTCTAGGTCAATTTACAATAGTTGTAGATGGATCAAGTCCATGTCTTTGATTAGACCAAGATGGAACTTGATTTAGGCTCAGAGGTATAGCCCGAGTCTTTTGAGTAATTAAATCCAAATTGATTAACCAGTCGGTGTCTAAGGTAAGTTTGGCAGTTTTGACCGGTGGTTTTTAATTGGGAGCTACTCGCACTGATTCGTCTTTGTCGAGTTAATGGCATATCCCTTCCACCGATCTCACTTACCTGGCCAACATGGTCAATCACATTTTGATTGGATCACTTAATGATTCGAGTTAGCCCATGCCTATAAGAAAAATCAGTTTGATTGATTTAGGTGCCTCGTTAACCGGTTTGAGTCTAATCTGATTTGGTGAAATCAATGGGAGAAATTAGACTAACCGGACCCTCTTATCTATCCCAATTATGAAATCCTCTAAAATTATTAGGTCCTTAAAATGAAATGGTTATGGGGATAACTAGGTCATAGCCTCCCATTAAGTTGGGTGATAATGGGTCTAATGTTTTGATAATTATTGGAGGCGCGACACGCCTGGTACTTATCAAGCATTGGAATTGTTATTCAATATATGATGAGTTAAGTGTACATTCAATAGGCGGTCAGGTGAGCCGATCCACACTCGGACTTGGTCGTCTATTAGTTGATTAGACTTAACCCTATCATTTAATGGTTGGACCTGACTAGGGTATTCGGTGGAGGCGCCACACGCCTGCCGAAAAACCCAGGGCAAAATCATCACTAGAAGTTGCTTGGTGAAGCAATTGGTTAAGAACCTTCCAATAGGTACGTATGGGTTGGCCGAGCCACACTCGGGCCTATATGCGATCTATTGGGTTCTAGTGCCTACTAAAGAATTGGGAGTAATTTTTCGAATTGAAGATAGAGGCTACCAATTTGTATAAAATAGTGGAAGTACTTTTAGACTAAAGTCCAAGTCTATTGAGTTTAGTCAATTCATATACTAATAGCCAAATTTTTTTTTATGCAGAAATGGCCACTAATTTGTCACTTTGCTCATTGTTGGACAATAACAAGTTGACTAGTCCAAATTTCAATAATTGGCATAGAAAACTGAAAATAGTGCTAGAGCATGAGAGGATCCTTTATGTGATAACGGATCCAGCACCTGAGCAGCCCGCTGCTAATACATCAAGATCGGCCAGAGACACTTATCAGAAGTGGCTCAGTGATCGGATCACTGTTCGATGCATCATGTTGGCAGCAATGAGTGATGAGTTTAGTAGGCGTTTTGAGAATACGCAGCCGGAAGATATCATTCAAGTATTGAATGAATCATTTGGCATTCCTGACGACGTTGAGAGGTACAAAACTAGTTGTGCCATCTTCAGCGCCCGAATGAAAGAAGGGACCTCGGTAACTGACCATGTACTATACATGATTGAGTTGATCAAGCACCTAAGCTCTCTTGGCTTTCCCCTTCATGATCAATTGGAGAAGGATGCCATACTAAACTCATTGCCTGGATCATACCGTCCTTTTCTCACTCATTTTCGTATGATAAAATCTGTAGTGAATTATCACCAATTATTGGGGTTACTACAGACGTTTGAAAATGATCACTAACTTCTTAAGAAGACGGTGAACTTAGTGGGAGGTTCATCCAAGGGTCGTGGTCCCTTTAAGAAAGAGAAAAAGAAAAATAAATTCCAAAAGAAACAGGTGCACCATGCTCAGCCTAGTCAGAAAAAGAATAAAAAGGCTGATCAAAGCAAGGCGGAGTGCTTCTTCTGCAAGAAGCAAGGATATTGGAAGAGGAACTGTCCTCTTTACATTGCATCCCTTGATCCGAACCGGCCTAAGAAAAGTGGGCAATTAGTTGCCAATCAAGGTACTTATATGATAACACCTTGCAATTTTTCTATTTGTGATAATTCGACCTGGGTATTGGATACCGGTAGTCCTTTTAATATTTGCAATTCGTTGCAGGGGCTACAAGTCAGTGAGAGGTTTGAAGAAGGAGAAAGGTTCCTGAATGTTGGAGATGGAAGATCAGTTCCAGTTCTAGCTTTAGGAATTCTTAAACTTGAATTCAGCTCTCATGTAAATGTCTTTAGTGATTGTCACTATTATCCAAGTTTTTTATTGAATATCATTTCTGTAGGCCTTTTGGCCAAAAATGGTTATGAAATATCAATAAAAAAGAATTATTGCAATATCATTTGGAATGGTGCTGCTGTAATGAATGAAACTCTGAGTAATAGCATTTATATTTTGTCATAGCCTGTTCATGTAATGTACAAGTCCAATAAGCACCCTAGAATAGATAATATCACGGATATCTACCTTTGGCATCATAGGCTAGGTCATATTAACAAGAACAGGATGAACAGGTTAAGTAAAGAGGAAATCCTCGATGTTAATGATTGTGAATCATTGACAACCTGTGAATCATGCCTTCTAGGTAAAATGACCAAATCACCTTTTACCGGAAAAGGTGAACGAGCCAGTGACTTATTGACCCTTATACATTCTGATGTATGTGGGCCAATGAGCACAAATGCTAGAGGTGGGTATTCATATTTCATTACGTTTACAGATGACCTTTCTAGGTATGGTTATGTCTATTTAATGAGACATAAATCTGAATCATTTGAAATGTTCAAATTATATCGTAATGAAGTAGAAAAACAAACTGGAAAGAGTATTAAAACTCTTCGATCAGATCGAGGAGGTGAATACCTCACCAGTGAGTTTTTGACATATCTAGAAGAAAATGGGATTCTCTCCCAATGGACTCCTCCTGGTACACCATAATATAATGGTGTGTCAGAAAGGAGAAATCGAACTCTGTTAGACATGGTTCGATTCATAATGGGGTTTGCTGATCTGCCCATATCCTTTTGGGGATATGCTCTTGAGTCAGCCTGCTATATTCTAAATAAGGTTCCAAGTAAGTCTATAAATAAAACACCACTTGAGATGTGGACTGGACGTAAGCCGATGCTCTCTTACCTTAGGGTTTGGGGGTGTCCAGCGTACGTCAAACGTTTGAAGACAGACAAACTTGAACCCAAGTCTGACAAATATTTCTTTGTTGGTTATCCTAAAGAAACTAAAGGATATTACTTCTACTTTGCTGAAGAACAAAAGTTGTTCGTAAGCAATAGAGCTGTTTTCCTAGAGAAAGAATTTCTTAGTGAAGGAACTAAAAGCTCTAATGTTAAGCTTAGGAAAGTTCAACATGTAGAAGATTCGACACTATCCACTGAACCAATTGAGTCGGAGTTAATTAGATCAGATCCAAAACCCATCTTAGATGCACCATTAAGGCGATCAGGTAGAGTACCACGTCAGCCGGACAGATACTATGGTTTCTTGGTCCGGGACGGGGATCCTATCAAACTTGATGAAAACAATGAGGATCCGATCACATATATGGATGCAATGCAGAGGTATGACTCTGATAAATGGCTTGGAGCCATGCAATCTGAAATGGAATCCATAAAGGTCAATGATGTATGGACATTAGTTGACCCACCTGAAGGGATTAAACCTATAAGGTGTATGAGGATGATAGTGTTATTTTGATGATTAACACAACCATTGAGGGAATATCTAATTAAATACTACAAGTTAATTTGATACATCAATACTGAGTTCGACACTCTCGGCACATTAAAAGAATGAGATCAAGATGTATTTCAATGATTAATAATGAGATAAAATTTGTGATAGAAAAGAGATAGTGAATTCTAAATTCTAATTTGGCAAAGTTTCAAGTGAAACGTACTCTTAAGGGGACAATAGTAATTTTCATTGTTAAGAGTATGTAGCACTACCATGGCATATATTCAAAATTGCTTGAAATATATTTCATTGATTGTATGGATGAATCTAACCTTAAGTTGCAGCAAAGTGTGGAATGAGTCGACCCTAAGATTGGTGGAGTCGACCCCGGCACATCATGAAACCATCAGGCACACTTCCGCAAAAATGACATGGATGAACAGTAGTTGAGTCGACCCCAAGCTTGCTTGAGTCGACCCCATCTTCAAGCCTCAAGAAAACAAGTCTCTGGAATTTACTGTGAGGGCCGACCCCAACCTTCCTTGAGTCGACCTCAGATTGAGTCGACCCTAGGAGTGCTTGAGTCGACCCCAATGGAGTCGATCCCAACTGAGCATGAGTCGACCCCAAGGCTGTGTCGTTCAAAGATGTCTCTCTGGAATCCCTGAGAGGGTCGACCCTAATGGAACTTGTGTCAACCCCACTGAAACTTGAGTCGACCCCAGTGAAAAACGGCTGAAATATAAGGTTCTGTGTTTTCTGAGAGGGCCGACCCCAATGTAGCATGAGTCGACCCAAGTGAAAGTTGGGTCGACCCCAGTGAAAGTTGAGTCGACCCCAAGTCTGATGAACAGTGGTTTGAGTCGACCCAGGAAAGGTTGGGTCTGAAAGTGAATCCTAGGTTCTTCGGTGTTAAGCATGCTGTTTTTTTTTTTTTTTAAAACCATGGCTGAACCTGATCGGGTTGCCTACGTACCCCTTCATAAGGGGGATCAAGCCATACGTAGTTCTTTTTAAGTTTTAAAACGCAGCGGAAAAATCGAATCAAACAATTTAATTCATGCATGCTTACAAGATCAAATCTAGAAATCAGCACCTTAAGAACACATAGGATTATGCCGGAATCGTTTAAACAATTATGCTAAAACTTTCATGCATGATTAACTATCAGATCTGAAACTTAAGAACTCTATTCCGATTAATCTTCGAATATCCATTGAATGGATTCTGGAGATATCTCCGTGAGGAGCCCCAAAAGAGGGTAAAACCTCGGGGAATCAGACCTAGATCTTGACACCATAATAAAAGATTAATGTAAGATTAATACCTTTTATGATGGATGAAACTTGTGGATCTGATCCTCGACTTCGTAGCCACGCACACGAATGGCCTCTACGAGAAGTCCACGCGAAGTTTCTGAAGAGATCCAATCCTGCGGAAGTGCTAGCTTGCGCAAAATTTCTTGAGGCTGAAATTTGATCTTCCAAACGCTATCAACTTTTGATCTGCCTTCTTGGAAGAACTTGGAGGAAAGGTTTAAAGGGATTGAAGAGGACTTAGATCTGATCTAAAGACTCTTATCAGGGACCCCTAACACTAATGGCGCGATGGACTTAGAGGAGGAAGAAGTTAGCTAGATTGAATGCAGAATTTTTCCATGCATGAACTAGGGTTCCTCTCTTTTCTTTTTCCTTTTTTCTTCTTCTTTTTCTCTCTTTTTTCCTTGAATTCGACCACCAGCTGATGGAGGTCCTTTTAATGTTGCTCTCCCACCTAACTTCATGCCAACCATCCCATATTTGTGGAGGATTTTGTGGGGTTTTGAATTTTGAATTCAAAATTCAAGTTCATATGCCATTACATGATGAAGCTTGATCTAATCTAAACCATTCATCATGTTGCCACTTTTCTCTTTCAATTTTGAAATTCCCATGCCCCCAATCAGATTAGAGGGTCACATGGTGATTTTGTGGTGATTAAATTCGAAATTCAACCTTAATTAGAAGTGAGATAAAGATAAGGATGACATATGTCATGAAGAGAGAGAATTTGATCTTATCCAATTCTTTTCATGAATTTATCTCTCCATTTCGACCCATCTAATGATGAAAGAGGTCCTGATGTTGCCAAGTATCCCATGGCACCATTAAATAAATTAAATTAATTTTTAATCATATTAAAACTCAATTTATGGCGCCATGCATGGATATGTGACAAGTGGATTTCAAGATCCGAACAGTTTCAGATCAAACCCATTTAATTTAATTAAATCCTAACAATTAGAATGATCCAATTACCATGGGTTGAACCTAATCCAATTAGGTCAATCCTAATTAAGCACAAATTTAATCTAATTTAATTTGGTCAACCTAAATCCTCTTGATTCAGACCTAATCCAATCAGGTCAAAAACCCTAATTGAGCCCAGAATTGAGTCTAATTCAATTTGGCTCATCCTTAGTCTAATTACTCAATCCAATTGAGTTCATTAGCAATCTAATTACTAATTAATCCTCCGATAATTACTTTAATTATTTTATAAGATAATTTGCCAATCGAATTGACCAAATTATCCCTGAATGATTCTTAATCATTCATCAGCCTTCTTGATCAATCAGGAATCTTCTATGCGTGTGACCTCATAGGTTCGAACCTAAGCGGGTAGTATAGGAACGACTTCCTACACTAATCGATGTGACCATCTAACAATGGTACCCGACGTCCGAATAGGCCGAATATATGCGAAGCAAATATTCTGGAACCCTGAACTATGGTTACTGTATAATTCAATCCCTTTGACTCTTAATGCCGGGATGACTTAGAGCTCACTGTCAACCCTATAATTAGTACATCCATTATGTGATTAACTTTAGATATCCCGTGACTCCTCACTTGGATTACCCTGGCCAAGGTTTTGCTAAATTAATCACAAGACATTATTCTTGTTTTCAGGAGGGGTCAATTCCATCTTGACTCACAACTGACTACGCAAGTACTTGACTGCACCCAGTGACCTTCCGTCACTGAATTAGAAATTCAGTTAATCCGGTACCAAAGTACAGTGAGTTGCTTGCTAGTCATAGGTTGCGGTCTCAGGTCAGAGGGCCAAACTTATACCCATATCCACTCGAAACATCTCTCGACAGTAGAGCGTTCCGGAATTGGTCACGTTCAGTGAAATGTACTCCTACACTTCACCTGTATGGCATACCAGTGTCTCCACACTCCTTGGTTAAGAGGACAACCAACGTATATGTCACACAACGACCTAATCTCGATAATGTTGTCGTCCTAGTAACAACATATTATTTGGTCGCGAACAAGTTTAAGGACTCAAAGATAAATCCTCCTTTATCATAACATAAGTCCTAAGGACTTCATCATATAAGAGTTCATTTGAAGATGAAATGATGAATAATGCCAAATAATACTTTATTAATTTGTCAATTTATTTACAAAATTCAATCATCAATATGCTGACGATTGACATTTAGGATACAATTCCCAACAACTCCCACTTAGCCTAAAGCCAATCGGCACAGTATCTAATACCCATCTTCGACTTGTGTTCGTTGAACTCTTTGATGCCGAGGACTTTGGTAAATGGGTCAGCCAAATTTTCTTTTGTGTCAATCTTCTGAAGATCAATATCACCTCGTTCTATAATCTCTCGAACCAGGTGATAGCGTCGCAGAATATGCTTGGTCTGCTGATGTGCTTTAGGTTCCTTTGCCTGAGCTATGGCTCCAGTGTTATTACAAAATAAAGGAACTAGACCATCAATGGAAGGTGCCACTCCCAGCTCGGTGATGAACTTGCGCAACCATAAGGCTTTCTTGGCTGCATCAGATGCTGCAATGTATTCTGCTTCACATGTAGAATCTGCCACTATATGCTGCTTGGAACTCTTCCAGCAGATGGCCCCACCCTTAAGAGTGAAGATATATCCCGACACGCTCTTGCTATCATCTTGATCTGACTGAAAACTTGAATCGGTATATCCCTCAAGTTTTAAGTCAGAATCACCGTAGACAAGCCACTGATCTTTAGTATTTCTCAAATACTTAAGGATGGTTTTTACAACCTTCTAGTGGTTGCTACCTGGATCAGACTGGTATCTACTCACTACTCCTAGTGAGTATGCCACGTCTGGTCTAGTACATGTCATGGCATACATTATAGATCCCACTGCCGAAGCATATGGAATTCTATCCATACTTTCTCTTTCTTGAGAGGTTGTCGGACAATCCCTTTTAGAGAGGTTAATTCCATGGCCCATTGGAAGATAGCCTTTCTTGGAATTAATCATACTGAACCTTTTCAGTATAGTATCAATGTATGTGGATTGGGATAATCCAAGCAATCTTCTAGATCTATCTCTATAGATCTTCATCCCTAGGATGTAAGATGCTTCTTCCAAATCCTTCATGGCAAATTGAGATGATAGCCAAACCTTTATTTCTTGTAATGCAGGAATGTTATTTTCGATTAAAAGAATGTCATCCACATACAAAACAAGAAATATAATAATTGAACCATTAGCCCATTTATAAATGCAAGGTTCCTCTTCATTCTTAATGAAGCCATATGATTTGATCACCTTATCAAATCGTATGTTCTAACTCCGTGAAGCTTGCTTTAATCCATAAATGGATTTTTGAAGCTTGCACACCTTAGACTCATCTGCAGATATAAAACCTTCAGGTTGCATCATATACACCTCCTCTTCTAAATCTCCATTTAGAAAAGCGGTTTTAACATCCATCTGCCAGATCTCATAATCTAAGTGTGCTGCTATCGCAAGCATAATCCGAATGGATTTGAGCATTGCCACAGGAGAAAACGTCTCGTCATAGTCAATACCATAACGTTGACGATATCCCTTGGCAACCAGACGGGCTTTATAGGTCTCTACTTTTCCGTCTGCGCCCTGTTTTCTTTTGAAAATCTACTTACACCCTATGGGTTTAATCCCTTCGGGTGGGTCAACTAATGTCCATACATCATTGACCTTCATGGATTCCATTTCGGATTGCATGGCTCCAAGCCATGCATCAGAGTAATGCCTCTGCATAGCATCCATATAGGTGATCGGATCCTCATCGTTTTCATCAAGTTCGACAGGATCCCCGTCCTGGACCAAGAAGCCGTAGTATCTGTCCGGCTGACGTGGTACTCTACCTGATCGCCTTAATGGTGCATCAGATGGGTTCTGGATCTGATCTAATCAAATCCGACTCAACTAGTTCAGTAGATAGTGTCGGATCTTCTACATGTTGAACTTCCCTAAGCTCAACATTAGAGCTTTTAGTTCCTTCACTAAGGAATTCTTTCTCTAAGAAAACAGCTCTATTGCTTACGAATAACTTTTGTTTTTTAGCAAAGTAGAAGTAATATCCTTTAGTTTCTTTAGGATAACCATCAAAGAAACATTTGTCAAACTTGGGTTCAAGTTTGTCTGTCTTCAAACGTTTGACGTACGCTGGACACCCCCAAACCCTAAGGTGAGAGAGCATCGGCTTACGTCCAGTCCACATCTCATGTGGTGTTTTACTTACAGACTTACTTGGAACCTTATTTAGAATGTAGCAGGCTGACTCAAGAGTATATCCCTAAAAGGATATGGGCAGATCAGCAAATCCCATCATGGATCGAACCATGTCTAACAGAGTTTGTTGACCCCCTAATGGATTTTGATGAATACAAAACACTAGAGTATAATTCAATTTATCTTAACAATTTAATTGAAGATTTCATGTATTTTATTAAGAATATTGTTAAGAAATGTCTAGGCAAGTTTCCATAATTTTTTAAGGACTTATTGAAGAATTTTTGAGATGAAAGAAAAAGTTCAGGGACAGCCGAGACGTCTCCGGGTTGTCTCAGAGACGTCTCTGGCACAAACAGGAAGAACTGGCACGTCTGGAGACGTCCCCGGCACCTGCCGAGTCGTCCCCGCGATAGCGGAGTCGACTCTCTCAGTAGCGGAGTCGACTCTCTTAGTGGCGGCAGAAAGGCAGTTTTCAAGAGATATGCGCGAGACGTCCCCACCGTACGCGGAGTCGTCCCCGCAAGTAAAAAGCAGACTTTCCGAGTCGTCCCCGAGGTAGCGGAGTCGGCTCTCTCAGGATTTTCCAGAGGATGTCATTTTCGGTGATAAGGCAGCGGAGACGTCCCCTGAAAGAGCAGAGTCGACTCTCTCAGAGAATTCCAGAAGACATGTTTTTCGGAGTTATAACAGCGGAGTCGTCCCCAAGGCAGCGGAGTCGTCCCCATGCAAAAAGTGCAAACAAGCCGAGACGTCCCCGTAAAGTACAGAGACGACCCTCTCAGAAAAATAGAAAAACAAGGATTCAAACGATACAATTCCAGAGTCGTCCCCGTAAAGTGCCGAGTCGACCCCAAACAAAGTGAAAAGTAAATTTATACAGCCGAGACGTCTCGCGTTGAAGCGGAGACGTCTCCGGAGCGCCTGGGACGCGACTGACAACTTTTGCAGGTTTGGTTTGAATTTCAAATCTCTTTTACTTTATCTCTAACGGCTATATTTGCTTTTTGGGCTATAAAAGGGACCTCTTAAGTACTTCTCAACAACTCTTCACCAATCCAAAGCTAGATCATTTAAGAGAGAAGCAAGAGAGAGAAGTTCAAGGGAGTGAGTGCATTCAAGTGAAGAAATCAAGTGCTTTCAAGCTTCCCAAGTGATTTCAAGCTCAACCACTCTCTTCCGCTCGGAATTCAAAGCTCATACTCAAGCCTACGCGATCCACATCGGAAGAATCATCATTTCCCACGCTTCCAACGGCAAAAGGATTCTTCCGGGTTCTATTGTTTATCATTGTCATATTTGCTTATTTAGAGCTTTTCAATCCTTTGTAAAACCTTTCATTGTGGTGCTTGTTCCAGTCAAGGGACTTGGAACAAGGGAAAGGCGTCCCAAGCCTAAGTGAAATTGGGGGTTATAGGGTTTGTTGTTAGCCCGGTGTAAAACAACGAGTTGGGTAGTGCACTCGCAAAACTACCGGACTGTAATCTTGGATTATAGTGGAAATTCCCAAAAGTGCTTTGGGGAGTGGATGTAGGTGCAGTGGAAGCTCCGAACCACTATAAAACCTTGTGTTTGCGATTGACCTTTCTCATTCCTCTTTCTTTACTTTAGTTCATACATTTGTGTGTTTTATTTTTAATTAGGCAAAAAGTTTTAAAACACCCAATTCACCCCCCCTCTTGGGTGACCATCTCTAGGCAACAAGTGGTATCAGAGCGGGTGCTCTGTGTATTTCTTGAAGACCTAACCGTCTTAGCCAAAGATCTAGATGGGAACACCCTTTAACAATGTTCCTGCTGAGGGGCAGGCAACCAATAGACCTCCACTCTTCAATGGGACAAATTATACCTATTGAAAAACTAGAATGAGGATCTTCATTCAAGCACAAGACTATGCCTTGTGGAGGGTTATAGTCAAGGGACCACAAGAACCATCACACATGGTTAATGGCATTCAAGTTCCCAAACCTGAGGAGGATTGGGATGAGAATGATGATAGGATGGCTCAACTCAATTCTAGAGCCATAAACTCATTATTTTGTTCCCTAGATGTAAGTGAGTTTAATAGAGTCTCCACATGTAGTTCTGCTAAGGAAATATGAGATAGGCTTGAAGTTATCCACCAGGGTACAAATCAAGTCAAAGAGTCCAAAGTGAACATTCTAGTTCACAAATATGAGTTGTTTAAGATGGAACCCAATGAAACCATCACATGCATGTTTACACGTTTTACCGATATAATTAATGGTCTAAAGAGTTTGGGTAAATCTTATACTAATCCGGAACTTGTAAGTAAAATTCTCAGGTCTTTGCCGAAAGCATGGGAAGCAAAGGTCACGGCGATCGTAGAAGTCAAAGACCTCAACATCTTGGGACTAGAACAACTTTTGGGCTCATTGATGACGCATGAGCTCACGATGAAGCAACATGAAGATGATTTGCCAAAGAAGAAGACAATTGCACTCAAGGCTACTTCGAGTGTGTGTGAAGAAGAAAGTAGTGAGAGTGAGGAAGAAAGTGAGGACGAGGACTTGGGTTTGATAGTTAGGAAGTTTAAAAAATTCATGAGGAAAAAAAAACCCTTCCCAAGGAAAAAGTTTGGAGGGAGAAATGATTGAGAAAAAGAAAAAGAAAAAGAAAGAGACCCAATCATATGCTATGATTGCAAGAGACCGGGACACATTCGTTTCGAATGCCCTCAACAAAAGAAGTATTTTGGAAAGAAGAAGAAGAAGGCATTGAAGGCAACATGGGATGATAGTGACACATCATCTTCCGAGGAAGAGAAGGAAGAGACCGCCAATTTGTGCTTCATGGCGTTCGAAGACGACGAGGTATATCAAAATCCAACTATAAATTTTACTTTAGAAGAATTATATGAAGCTTTTCAAGAACTTATGGGTGATTGTAGTATGTTAGGAGCAAAGAATAAAGAATTAAAAGCCTCCAATCAAAAACTGAAGGAAGATATTGAAAACCTATTAATTGAAAAGGAGAGCATTAAAAATATTAACACTATTGACCTAGAAATCAAAAATTCAAAACTTAGCATTGAAAATGAAAAGGCAAAAACACTAATTAAGGAATTAAATCTAAAAGTAAAATCCCTACTCGATAATAATACCTCACTCGCACAAAATGTTGAATCTCTTAAAAAGGATAAGGAAGAACTAGTTAAAGAAAATTTGAATCTTAAGAATGAGGTACATAAGTACAAACCAATTGTTGAAAAATTCACACAAAGCTCTGAAAAATTAAATCTTATTCTTTCAAATCAAAGAGCTGTTTTTAATAAAGCCGGATTAGGATATAAAACTAACAAGCAACAAAAATATCTAAAGAATTTCTTTGTGAAAGCAAAAGATGTCAAAACTGAAAAACCTACATGCTTTCATTGTGGAAAGAATGGACATAAAGCCTACTCTTGTATTCAAAGAAAGATCCAAATTAACAAGAGTACATTTGTAAAAGCTAAAAACATAACTAAAGTATGGATGCCTAAGGGAACCAACTACACTAACCACGAAGGACCCAAGAAAACTTGGGTACCTAAGAGCTTCACATGATCATTTTGCAGGTATGCCTTGCAGCCGGAAATAAAAAGAGAATGTGGTATCTTGATAGTGGTTGCTCAAGGCATATGACCGGTGACAAGAGTCTCTTCGTCACTTTGAAATCAAAAGAAGGAGGAGTAGTCACATTTGGAGACAATGCTAAAGGTCAAATCATTGGTGTTGGTAAAATCTCCATTTCACCCTCCTCTTTTATTGACAATGTATTGTTAGTTAATAGACTAAAACATAATCTATTAAGTATAAGTCAATTTTGTGACAAGGGATTTAAAGTGTCATTTGAATCATCACTATGCATAATTAGTAGTCCAATTGACAATGAGATCATACTCACAGGACATAGGTATGGAAATGTTTACATGGTTGATCTTGATGATCTCACCATGAAGGATGGCCAATGTCTTGTAGCCATGAGTCCCAAAGTCAATGAGACTAGTTGGTTATGGCATCGTAGGTTAGGACATGCTAGCATGGATTTAATTTCTAAATTGATTACAAAAGATCTAGTCAAAGGACTACCAAAGATAGATTTTGAAAAGAACAAAATTTGTGCTGCATGTCAATTAGGAAAACAAACGAGAAGCTCTTTCAAGTCTAAAAACATAGTCTCAACAACAAAACCCTTAGAACTAATCCACATGGATTTGTTTGGACCCACTAGAACTGCTAGTCTAGGGGGTAAGAAATTTGGTCTTGTAATTGTTGATGATTTTTCACGTTTTACATGGGTTTCATTTCTTGCACATAAAGATGAGTCCTTTCCTGCTTTTATCAAGTTTCATAATAGAGTTTCGAATGAACTCAATCTTAAACTAAAAGCAATTAGGAGTGATCATGGTACCGAGTTTGAAAATCAGCACTTTGAAAAGTTTTGTGACGAAAATGGTATCAATCACAATTTCTCGGCACCTAGGACACCCCAACAAAATGGGGTGGTAGAAAGGAAGAATCGCACACTAGCAGATATGGCTCGTACCATGTTGTGCGAATCGGATCTACCAAAATATTTTTGGGCTGAAGCAATAAATACTGCATGTCACATTTTAAACCGTGCATTAGTTAGATCCATCTTGAAGAAAACACCTTATGAGTTAATAAAAGGTAAGAAACCAAATATAAACTATTTTCATGTTTTCGGTTGTCGATGCTTTATTTTAAATAATGGAAAGGACAATCTAAGCAAATTTAGTGCTAAATCAGATGAGGGGATCTTCTTCGGTTATTCCTCATCTAGTAGAGCATACAGGGTCTTCAACAAGAGAACTCTTGTTGTTGAAGAATCCATTCATATTGTTTTTGATGAAACTAACGGAGATTCTTCTAGAAAAGAAGAAGATGGTGATGCAGGTATACTTGAAGACCGAATGAAGGAATTCTCCATACAAGACAAACAACATGAGGATGAGATCAAAGAAGATACAATTCAGCAAGATGAAGAAGATCAACCTCCATCAAGAAATCAAGATCTTCCTAAGGAATGGAGGTATGCACATGGTCATTCAAGGGATCTAATCCTTGGTGATCCTTCGCAAGGGGTAAGGACAAGATCCTCTCTAAGAAATACCAGTAATTATCTTGCTTTCGTTTCATAAATAGAACCTAAATCACTAGAAGAAGCCGAAAAAGATGATAATTGGATGAATGCTATGCAAGAGGAATTAAACCAATTTGAAAGAAATGAAGTTTGGACTCTAATGAAAAGACCCCCTAATGTTACAATTATAGGCACCAAGTGGGTGTATAGAAATAAACTAGATGAAGATGGAATAGTCATAAGAAACAAAGCTAGACTAGTTGCCAAAGGTTATAATCAGGAGGAAGGAATAGACTTTGATGAAACTTTTGCTCCTGTTGCTAGATTAGAAGCTATTAGACTACTTTTGGCATATGCATGCTTCATGGATTTTAAACTCTATCAAATGAATGTAAAAAGTGCATTTTTAAATGGTTATATAATGGAGGAAGTTTATATAGGACAACCTCCAGGCTTTGAAAATCACTTACATCCAGATTACGTTTATAAATTGCATAAAGCATTATATGGACTTAAGCAAGCTCCTAGGGCATGGTATGAAAGATTAAGTAATTTTCTAATTGAAAATAAATTTAAGAGAGGAAATGTAGACAAAACCCTCTTCATTAAAAGAAAAGGAAATGACTTATTGCTTGTGCAAATTTATGTGGATGATATAATTTTTGGTGCTACTAACGATAGTCTTTGTCAAGAGTTTGCCAAGCTTATGCAGGAAGAATTTGAAATGAGCATGATGGGTGAGTTCAACTTCTTCCTTCGGCTACAAATAAAACAATCAGAGGAAGGCATCTTCATCAGTCAGTCCAAATACATCAAGGAAATGTTGGAAAAATTCAAGATGAAGGATGCAAAGGAAATCAGCACACCCATGGGCTCAAGTTGCAAGCTTGACAAAGATGAAAAAGGTAAAAATATAGACTGCAAATTGTACAGAGGTATGATAGGCTCATTACTTTACCTTACTGCTAGTAGACCAGATATATTATTCAGTGTTTGTATGTGTGCTAGATACCAAGCATGTCCTAAGGAATCACACTTGCAAGCTGTTAAAAAAATTTTTAGATATCTGGTAGGGACATCTAATGTAGGCTTATGGTATTCTAAACAATCTGACATAAATTTAATTGCTTATTCCGATGCTGATTTTGCCGGGTGCAAACTCGACAGAAAAAGCACAAGTGGCACATGTCAATTCTTAGGTGCTAATTTGGTTTCCTGGTTTAGCAAGAAACAAAATTCAGTTGCCTTGTCCACAGCTGAGGCTGAGTACATTGCAGCAGGAAGCTGTTGTGCCCAAGTTCTTTGGATTAAGCAACAACTTGAAGACTTCGGTATCAAAATGGATAATATACCAATTAAATGTGATAATACAAGTGCAATTAATTTAACAAAAAATCCTGTCCAACACTCTAAGTCAAAGCATATAGAGATTAGGCATCATTTTATTAGGGATCATGTGCTGAAAAATGATGTGATGATTGAATATGTATGTACTGAAAATCAATTGGCCGATATCTTTACAAAGCCCCTTTGTAAAGATAGATTCAACTTCTTAAGGAATGCTTTGAGCTTGTATGATCCTAGCAAATAAATTGAACTTGTATTGCATTGCTTTGCTACTCAAACTAGTAATCCACCTTAAGGTAAACATAAGTGAAAGCATGAATTCATCTAAGCTAAATGACGAACTGTTTGACTTTCCGGAGGATGGTTACCCTCCCTTGGACTCTTCATGGAGATATTTTCGGAGCCTATTTCATAGGTATTCGAAATTTGGTCAAACATTCCTCATTTCAATATTAATAATTCAAAAATCATTATCAAATTATTATAGGATGTATTATTAAGGGGGAGGATCACAAACAAATTCACTCTGTGTTTATCAAAAGAAATCATGTTGATTAGGGTGATTAAATAAAAAATTGGGAAAAGATAGAATTCAATCTGAAATTTTTCAGTGCCGGAGACGTCTCTGGCAAATCACAGAGACGTCCCCCCAGGCGAGACGTCTCGCCTTAGTCGCGGAGACGTCTCGGAGACCGAACGAGGGTTTTTAAAATAGGTCGAAACAGCTCGAGCCGACCCGAGCTTTCCCTTTCATCCCCGACAAAAACAAAAACCCTAGCCTCCATTTTTCTCCAACACAAACCCTAGCCTCTTTCTCCTCATTTCCCTAGGATTTCCATTCAATGGCACCCAAAAGAGCTAGGAGGACTGGTGGGAGGCGTCCTAGGGCAGCGGCCGACGGTGAGGAACGGAGGGAAGAACCTTCCGCGCCGTCTCCTTCGGTTGCTCCGCCGACCACAGCCATTTCCTGTGCAAATCGCACAGTGACAACCGGGAGGTACATAGATTTTCATTTTCTAGATAATGAGGGGTTCTCTATTGGAGAGAGACTCCGAGCCCAAGGGTGGGAGCACCTTTGTACCCTCAATACCTCGACCTACCCCGGCCTTGTTAGAGAAATGTTTAGTAATATGGCTTTAGGGGACTTAGGGTACACTGCATATGTCCGGGGGACATTAGTAGAAATTAATGAGGACATCTTATCCACTGTTTTGCAAATTCCTAAGGACGGTGAGGCTCCAACCTCACATCCCCAAAGGGAAATAGCCCTAAACTTACTTTTAGGATGAGAGGACTGCGGCCCTGTTGATGTAGTGAACTCACAAGACCTAAATGCCGAGATGAGATTACTTTTAAGTATTGTCAACCGGGTCTTGTTTTCTAAAACCAGTCGCTTCGATTTTGTTTCGGAGCGAGATTTAGTTATCATGCACCATATCCTACTAGGGATTCCTCTAAACCTCCCTAGACTCATGTTAAACTACATTGCTCTATGTCATAGGTATTCTAGGTTTAGTATACCCTATGGCATGATATTTATCCTAGTATTTAAACACTTTAAGGTTCACATTCCCGAAAATGAACCTGCAAAACCCTTGAGAAACACCGACTACTATAATGAGGGCACAATGCGAAGAATGGAGTTTCAAAAGGTAGATGGGTCTTGGGTCAAGGTACCAAAAAGAAAAGCTCAAACCCTAGAGCCTGAGATCCCACATCAGGAGTCTGACCACCACTCTCCTCCACCCAGCCACATGGATTTCCCTGATATACCCTCCAACTCAGCTGGACCTTCCACATCCATGCCACCACCTCCTCCAGTCAGTGGGCCCTCCTTCCTATCAGAAGACCAGATGCGTACCTTAGCATCTGTCATTTGCCAGCAGATGAGGGAGGAAATGAGATCCATGATCTCTACTGAGTTGGCCCCCATCAGAGCTTCACATGAAGGGCTTCTACAAGAGCTGAAGGAAATTAGAGCTCAAATTGAAGCTACAACGCAAGAAATAGTTGGTGTGGGTGCCACCCAAACAATCAGATCAATTGAGCTAAAGGACAGCTTGAAGACCATTTCAAAGAGTCTTAAAGAGTTGACAAGCCCAGGAGGAAATGTGGGCACCTTGGTTGCCCAACTTAGAGGAAGAATTGAAATGGCAACCATAGAATTTGAAGCACTCGTGGCAGCCTTCCATAAGTCACAGGGAGATCAGTTCAAGACCCTAATGGATTCAATCAATGCATTTATAGATGCAGCTTGTAGGGCTTATGAGCAACGTCGCCGATAAGGGACTTTTTGTAGACATCTAGGGATCTTCTTTTTGTATACCCTAGGCTATTTTGAAACACTTTTTGTAGTAGAAATCAATACTTGTAATGATTTCTTCTTTTAACTATGTACTGACTTCAAAGGTTTACAATGATACATGAATACAATTTCTTTTGAAACCTTGTGTATGTGCTACTGTGTATGTGATTCTGTGACTGTGTATGTGTTTCTTGTGATGTGCCATGAAAATCTCATTAAATACCTTAAGTATTCAAATTCAACACAACTTATCCATGCATATGACACAGGGGGAGCACATCTTGTGATAACTATGTTAAACAAAAAGAGGAGACTGAAATGAATTCCAAAACAAAGGGGGAGTGATATGAATGACTAAAATTCTTTAATAGAAATAACTTGGACAGGGGGAGCACAACTTGAATCTCCTTGAGTAGTTCATAGAAGGATAATTTGTCCCCTTCATTGTTGATGACAAAAAGGGGGAGTAGATATATAGAAGGGGGAGTAGAACCAAGAGTAGAACCAATATGGATATTGGATACATTGGAATGCAAAATACGAAATTCATACTCCAAAGTTGAATTAGAAAAGATAAAATTGAAAAATATTGGCTTTTAGATAATTGCCCTTCTGGAAAAGAAAGGGGGAGTCAAAAAGGACTTAGCTTTCAAATTTTAACTTAATTCAAATTCAGTTGATATGCTAAAATTGCTTAAGAGCTATAAAGATCAATCTTATGCATAATGATAGAACTGAAAATTGACTATTTTGAATTATGCACACTGTATCTAGCTCTAATCAAAATATTATGCTTGTACATCTGATCAAATACTGTGTATATGTTTAAAATTCGAATTTTGCATATACTCAGTGTTTTGTCATCATCAAAAAGGGGGAGATTGTTGACCCCCTAATGAATTTTGATGAATACAAAATACTAGAGTATAATTCCATTTATCTTAACAATTTAATTGAAGATTTCATGTATTTTATTAAGAATATTGTTAAGAAATATCTAGGCAAGTTCCCATGATTTTTTAAGGACTTATTGAAGAATTTTTGAGATGAAAGAAAAAGTTCAGGGACAGCCGAGACGTCTCCGGGTTGTCTCAGAGACGTCTCTGGCACAAACAGGAAGAACTGGCACGTCTGGAGACGTCACCGGCACCTGCCGAGTCGTCCCCGCGATAGCGGAGTCGACTCTCTCAGTAGCGGAGTCGACTCTCTCAGTGGCGGCAGAAAGGCAGTTTTCAAGAGATATGCGCGAGACGTCCCCACCGTACGCGGAGTCGTCTCCGCAAGTAAAAAGCAGACTTCCCGAGTCGTCCCCGAGGTAGCGGAGTCGGCTCTCTCAGGGTTTTCCAGAGGATGTCATTTTCGGTGATAAGGCAGCGGAGACGTCCCCTGAAAGAGTGGAGTCGACTCTCTCAGAGAATTCCAGAAGACATGTTTTTCGGAGTTATAACAGCGGAGTCGTCCCCAAGGCAGCGGAGTCGTCCCCATGCAAAAAGTGCAAACAAGCCGAGACGTCCCTGTAAAGTACAGAGACGACCCTCTCAGAAAAACAGAAAAACAAGGATTCAAACGATACAATTCTAGAGTCGTCCCCGTAAAGTGCCGAGTCGACCCCAAACAAAGTGAAAAGTAAATTTATACAGCCGAGACGTCTCGCGTTGAAGCGGAGACGTCTCCGGAGCGCCTGGGACGCGACTGACAACTTTTGCAGGTTTGGTTTGAATTTCAAATCTCTTTTACTTTATCTCTAACGGCTATATTTGCTTTTTGGGCTATAAAAGGGACCTCTTAAGTGCTTCTCAACAACTCTTCACCAACCCAAAGCTAGATCATTTAAGAGAGAAGCAAGAGAGAGAAGTTCAAGGGAGTGAGTGCATTCAAGTGAAGAAATCAAGTGCTTTCAAGCTTCCCAAGTGATTTCAAGCTCAACCACTCTCTTCCGCTCGGGATTCAAAGCTCATACTCAAGCCTACGCGATCCACATCGGAAGAATCATCATTTCCCACGCTTCCAACGGCAAAAGGATTCTTTCGGGTTCTATTGTTTATCATTGTCATATTTGCTTATTTAGAGCTTTTCAATCCTTTGTAAAACCTTTCATTGTGGTGCTTGTTCCAGTCAAGGGACTTGGAACAAGGGAAAGGCGTCCCAAGCCTAAGTGAAATTGGGGGTTATAGGGTTTGTTGTTAGCCCGGTGTAAAACAATGAGTTGGGTAGTGCACTCGCAAAACTACCGGACTGTAATCTTGGATTATAGTGGAAATTCCCAAAGGTGCTTTGGGGAGTGGATGTAGGAGCAGTGGAAGCTCCGAACCACTATAAAACCTTGTGTTTGCGATTGACCTTTCTCATTCCTCTTTCTTTACTTTAGTTCATACATTTGTGTGTTTTATTTTTAATTAGGCAAAAAGTTTTAAAACACCCAATTCACCCTCCCTCTTGGGTGACCATCTCTGGGCAACAGAGTTCGATTTCTCCTTTCTGATACACCGTTATACTGTGGTGTACCAGGAGAAGTCCGTTGAGAGAGAATCCCATTTTCTTCTAGATATGTCAAAAACTCACTGGTGAGGTATTCACCTCCTCGATCTGATCGAGGAGTTTTAATACTCTTTCCAGTTTGTTTTTCTACTTCATTACGATATAATTTGACATTTCAAATGATTCAGATTTATGTCTCATTAAATAGACATAACCATACCTAGAATGGTCGTCTGTAAACGTAATGAAATATGAATACCCACCTCTAGCATTTGTGCTCATTGGCCCACATACATCAGAATGTACAAGGGTCAATAAGTCACTGGCTCGTTCACCTTTTCCGGTAAAAGGTGATTTGGTCATTTTACCAAGAAGGCATGATTCACAGGTTGTCAATGATTCATAATCATTAACATCGAGGATTCCCTCTTTACTTAACCTGTTCATCCTGTTCTTGTTAATATGTCCTAGCCTATGATGCCAAAGGTAGACATCCGTGACATTATCTATTTTAGGGCGCTTATTGGACTTGTACATTACATGAACAGGCTGTGACAAAATGTAAATGCCATTACTCAGAGTTCCATTCATTACAGCAGCACCATTCCAAATGATATTGCAATAATCCTTTTTTATTGATATTTCATAACCATTTTTGGACAATAAAAAGGCCTACAGAAATGACATTCAATAAAAAACTTGGACAATAGTGACAATCACTAAGGACATTTACATGAGAGCTAAATTTAAGTTTAAGAATTCCTAAAGCTAGAACTGGAACTGATCTTCCATCTCCAACATTCAGGAACCTTTCTCCTTCTTCAAATCTCTCACTGACTTGTAGCCCCTGCAACGAATTGCAAATATTAAAAGGATTACCGGTATCCAATACCCAGGTCGAATTATCACAAATAGAAAAATTGCAAGGTGTTATCATATAAGTACCTTGATTGGCAACTGATTGCCCACTTTTCTTAAGCCGGTTTGGATCGAGAGATGCAATGTAAAGAGGACAGTTCCTCTTCCAATGTCCTTGCTTCTTGCAGAAGAAGCACTCCGCCTTGCTCTGATCAGCCTTTTTATTCTTTTTCTGACTAGGCTGAGCATGGTGCACTTGTTTCTTTTGGATTTTATTTTTCTTTTTCCCTTTCTTAAAGGGGCGACCCTTGGATGAACCTCCGACAAAGTTCACCGTCTTCTTAAGAAGTTGGTGATCATTCTCAAACGTCTGTAGTAACCCCAACAATTGGTGATAATTCACTACAGGTTTCGTCATACGAAAATGAGTGAGAAAAGGACGGTATGATCCAGGCAATGAGTTTAGTATGGCATCCTTCCCCAATTGATCATGAAGGGGAAAACCAAGAGAGCTTAGACGCTCGATCAACTCAATCATGTACAGTACATGATCATTACCGAGGTTCCATCTTTCATTCGGGCGCTGAAGATGGCACAACTAGTTTTGTGCCTCTCAACGTCGTCAAGAACACCGAATGATTCATTCAACACTTGAATAATATCTTCCGGCTGTGTATTCTCAAAACGCCTACTAAACTCATCACTCATTGCTGCCAACATGATGCATCGAACAGTGATCCGGTCACTAAGCCACTTCTGATAAGTGTCTCTGGCCGATCTTGATGCATTAGCAGCGGGCTGCTCAGGTGCTGAATCCGTTATCACATAAAGGATCCTTTCATGCTCTAGCACTATTTTCAGTTTCCTATGCCAATTATTAAAATTTGGACCAGTCAACTTGTCATTGTCCAACAATGAGCGAAGTGACAAATTAGTGGCCATTTCTGCATAAAATTTTTTTTGGCTATTAGCATATGAATTGACTAAACACATTAGACTTGGACTTTAGTCTAAAGGTACTCCCACTATTTTATACAAATTGGTAGCCTCTACCTCCAATTCGAAAAATTACTCCTAATTCTTTAGTGGGCACTAGAACCCAATAGATCGCATATAGGCCCGAGTGTGGCTCGGCTAACCCATATGCACCTATTGGTAGGTTCTAAACCAGTTGCTTCACCAAGCAACTTCTAGTGATAATTTTGCCCTAGGTTCTTCGGCAGGCATGTGGCGCCTCCACCGAATACCCTAGTCAGGTCCAACCATTAAATGATAGGGTTAAGTCTAATCAACTAATAGACGACCAAGCCCGAGTGTGGCTCGGCTCACATGACCGCCTATTGAAGGTACACTTAACTCATCATATATTGAATGACAATTCCAATGCTTGATAAGTACCAGGCGTGTCGCGCCTCCAATAATTATCAAAGCATTGGACCCATTATCACCCAACTTAATGGGAGGCTATGATCTAGTTATCCCCATAACCATTTTATTTTAAGGACCTAATAATTTTAGAGAATTTCTTAATTAGGATAGATAAGAAGATCCGGTTAGTCTAATCTCTCCCACTGACTTCATCAAATCAGATTAGACTCAAACCGGTTAAGGAGGCACCTAAATCAGTCAAACTGATTTTCCTTATAGGCATGGGCTAACTCGAATCATTAAGTGATCCAATCAAAATGTGATTGACCATGTCGGCCAGGTAAGTGAGATCGGTGGAAGGGATATGCCATTAACTCGGCAAAGACGAATCAGTGCGAGTAGCTCCCAATTAAAAACCACCGGTCAAAACTGCCAAACTTACCTTAGACACCGACTGATTAATCAATTTTGATTTGATTACTCAAATGACTCGGGCTACACCTCTGAGCCTAAATCAAGTTCTATCTTGGTCTAATCAAAGACACGGACTTGATCCATCTACAACTATTGTAAATTGACCTAGAATTTCCTTGACCTAATCTAGTTACTACTTAATTAGATTTGATCAATTAATTCTATTTGTCCATGTATGATTCTAACCTTAGGTCTAACCCAATCCTAGGAACTTGATTCAAGCTAACCCATATGCCCAAATAATTATGCAATGTCAATTAATTGAGTTATAATTCTATTTCATAACACTTAATTCTCAATTAAGTTTAGACTTATGAAAGTTTTGATCATTGCATATTTCTTTTTAATTACATATTAATTACAATCTTTCAGTTCTTAAAACATATTTTCAGATCTGAGTTTTTGTAATTAATCACATGTAATCAGATTTAATTCATGTTTAAGTCATTATGTTTTATGTTCATGCATCACATATACACAACAACATGAATTAATTCAAACAACATACATCTTATGTATTTATTTTTTCACTTTTATTTTCAGATCTGATTTGTTCATTAAAATCAGAGATCATATAAATCATAAACTTTATTTAGATCTAATCTAAATAATATTATAATTTCAGATTTATTCATGTTACTAATCCTAACACAAACATGCATCATATGCATCCAAAATTTCAGATCTACTTAATCATGCATAATCAGCAATTAAATCAATACTTTAGATCTAATCTAAATATGTTAATGATTTCAGATTTAATTACAAGAATTAAAACATAAAAGTTTAAACATGAACCTGGCTCTGATACCACTGAAAGTGAATCCTAGGTTCTTCGGTGTTAAGCATGCTGATTTTTTTTTTTAAAAAACCATGGCTGAACCTGATCGAGTTGCCTACGTACCCCTTCATAAGGGGGATCAAGCCATACGTAGTTCTTTTTAAGTTTTAAAATGCAGCGGAAAAATCGAATCAAACAATTTAATTCATGCATGCTTACAAGATCAAATCTAGAAATCAGCACCTTAAGAACACATAGGATTATGCCGGAATCGTTTAAACAATTATGCTAAAACTTTCATGCATGATTAACTATCAGATCTGAAACTTAAGAACTCTATTCCGATTAATCTCCGAATATCCATTGAATGGATTCTGGAGATATCTCCGTGAGGAGCCCCAAAAGAGGGTAAAACCTCGGGGAATCAGACCTAGATCTTGACACCATAATAAAAGATTAATGTAGGATTAATACCTTTTATGATGGATGAAACTTGTGGATCTGATCCTCGACTTCGCAGCCACGCACACGAATGGCCTCTACGAGAAGTCCACGCGAAGTTCCTGAAGAGATCCAATTCTGCGGAAGTGCTAGCTTGCGCAGAATTTCTTGAGGCTGAAATTTGATCTTCCAAATGCTATCAACTTTTGATCCGCCTTCTTGGAAGAACTTGGAGGAAAGGTTTAAAGGGATTGAAGAGGACTTAGATCTGATCTAAAGACTCTTATCAGGGACCCCTAACACTAATGGCGCGATGGACTTAGAGGAGGAAGAAGTCAGCTAGATTGAATGCAGAATTTTTCCATGCATGAACTAGGGTTCCTCTCTTTTTTTTTCCCTTTTTTCTTCTTCTTTTTCTCTCTTTTTTCCTTGAATTCGACCACCAGCTGATGGAGGTCCTTTTAATGTTGCTCTCCCACCTAACTTCATGCCAACCATCCCATATTTGTGGAGGATTTTGTGGGGTTTTCAATTTTGAATTCAAAATTCAAGTTCATATGCCATTACATGATGAAGCTTGATCTAATCTAAACCATTCATCATGTTGCCACTTTCCTCTTTCAATTTCGAAATTCCCATGCCACCAATCAGATTAGAGGGTCATGTGGTGATTTTGTGGTGATTAAATTCGAAATTCAACCTTAATTAGAAGTGAGATAAAGATAAGGATGACATATGTCATGAAGAGAGAGAATTTGATCTTATCCAATTCTTTTCATGAATTTATCTCTCCATTTTGACCCATCTAATGATGAAAGAGGTCCCTGATGTTGCCAAGTGTCCCATGGCACCATTAAATAAATTAAATTAATTTTTAATCATATTAAAACTCAATTTATGGCGCCATGCATGGATATGTGACAAGTGGATTTCAAGATCCGAACAGTTTCAGATCAAACCCATTTAATTTAATTAAATCCTAACAATTAGAATGATCCAATTACCATGGGTTGAACCCAATCCAATTAGGTCAATTCTAATTAAGCACAAATTTAATCTAATTTAATTTGGTCAACTTAAGTCCTCTTGATTCAGACCTAATCCAATCAGGTCAAAAATCCTGATTGAGCCCAGAATTGAATCTAATTCAATTTGGCTCATCCTTAGTCTAATTACTCAATCCAATTGAGTTCATTAGCAATCTAATTACTAATTAATCCTTCGATAATTACTTTAATTATTTTATAAGATAATTTGCCAATCGAATTGACCAAATTACCCCTGAATGATTCTTAATCATTTATCAGCCTTCTTGATCAATCAGGAATCTTCTATGCGTGTGACCTCATAGGTTCGAACCTAAGCCGGTAGTATAGGAACGACTTCCTACACTAATCGATGTGACCATCTAGCAATGGTACCCGACGTCCGAATAGGCCGAATATATGCGAAGCAAATATTCTGGAACCCTGAACTATGGTTACTGTATAATTCAATCCCTTTGACTCTTAATGCCGGGATGACTTAGAGCTCACTGTCAACCCTATAATTAGTACATCCATTATGTGATTAACTTTAGATATCCCGTGACTCCTCACTTGGATTACCCTGGCCAAGGTTTTGCTAAATTAATCACAAGACATTATTCTTGTTTCCAGGAGGGGTCAATTCCATCTTGACTCACAACTGACTACGCAAGTACTTGACTGCACCCAGTGACCTTCCGTCACTGAATTAGAAATTCAGTTAATCCGGTACCAAAGTACAGTGAGTTGCTTGCTAGTCATAGGTTGCGGTCTCAGGTCAGAGGGCCAAACTTATACCCATATCCACTCGAAACATCTCTCGACAGTAGAGCATTCCGGAATTGGTTACGTTCAGTGAAATGTACTCCTACACTTCACCTGTATGGCATACCAGTGTCTCCACACTCCTTGGTTAAGAGGACAACCAACGTATATGTCACACAACGACCTAATCTCGATAATGTTGTCGTCCTAGTAACAACATATTATTTGGTCGCGAACAAGTTTAAGGACTCAAAGATAAATCCTCCATTATCATAACATAAGTCCTAAGGACTTCATCATATAAGAGTTCATTTGAAGATGAAATGATGAATAATGCCAAATAATACTTTATTAATTTGTCAATTTATTTACAAAATTCAATCATCAATATGCTGACGATTGACATTTAGGATACAATTTCCAATAGTGTCGACCCCAGCACGGGCAGAAGCATAACGGCTAGTTCTGCAGAAGTACTTTTTATCCTCCCAACAGTAAGTAATGGCTAGTTTTTGAAATCTAACCAATGGAGGGTGTCCAATGGATGAGGGAAACTATTTAAAGTGACACTATTCATCAGAGAAAGTATCCTTTTCACGAAATATCAAAGCTTACACAAGAAAGACGAGTGCCCTAATTTTCTTCATCCAAGTGCTTCACTCAAAGAGTCAAAAGAAAGTGGTAGAGCAGATTCTAAGGAACATTAAGAGCTCCATCAACCCTTGAAGAGTGAAGCAATCTTGTCAAAGAAGAGAGAAGTCTCATCAAGCGATAACTATATTCTAAACTCTTCTTTTTAATCACCTTGTGAAGGTTTGTTGGTGAGCCCGTAAAATCAACGGTGTAGGTTTGTTGGTGAACCCGTAAAACCAATTGTGAATATTCGTTGGTGAACCCGTAAAACCAACATAGATTTTTGGTGATCCCGAAAAACCAAAGTGTAAAGATTTTTGGATTGTGAGCCCGGAAAACAATCCAACTGTAATCCGCGGGATTATAGTGAATTCCCAAGGGGTCACTTGGGGAGTGGACGTAGGTGCTGTTAGATGTATGCCCTAGAAGCCAATTTTTGGCTGACACATTATTAATTCTGGAACATAATTTGTATTTGACTTTATTATTATTGAATAAATAAAAGGCATCTTTTCATTCATATTGTTATTGTGTCTATGAATCGTCCGAGAAATTAATAAGATGATGATGCATATTCTCAAGAGTTGAGAATTTGAGCCATGTATCATTAGTGATTAATTTCTAAATGCTCCTGATCGATGGATCATCACGAGGACGGTGATCAATCCGATGAGATCAGTGCACACATTACTTCCACTATGGATGGACGAGACTCGAGTCCACGGTGTGGAGACACTAAAGTAATAGTGCAGGTGCTTGTTAGAGAACAAGGGTACTGAGCGTGACCAATACAAGCAGTACTTGGATGTCTATCCACTCGTCAGTGACTTGCTTGATGTTGCAGTAGTGTGACTGGTCCTTTGACCTGCGATGCTTCGGCTACTCATAGTGAGGTTATTGTAGTTTGACCGCACAAATACATGGTCTCTAGCCATATGGGTCCATGCAGTGTAGATTGGCTGCAGTAGGTTCACTGTAGGAGTAGGGTATGCATCTATAAGGAATCTATCGACCTTGATAGATAAGGAGATATCCTATGTGATTTATAAGACTGAGTTCGTAAGACCTCGGCCGGGGCAGATTGCACAGTAGAGAAAGAGTTCTCCGCTCTCGAACTTAAGTCGAACAAATCTTAACATATGACAGACGATGGGGTTTGACGAGTTGTCCATGACCTCCGTCCTGTAGGGATCCACGATAGAAGGACTGAATCACATAATAACTGCACCTAGAGGTTCACCATTCTATTCTGCTGGGTAGCCACTACATGCTGCTAGGTGTCACTGGTGGATGGTGGGACTCATAGGGATTGTCTCGATGATCGATAAACCCTATGAGTTGAGTTGGAATCGTTCCAACCCATTGAAAGAAGTTTTCAATGATATTGTGATAGAGATCGTAATATATCTCACTACCAGTCAGAATAGAACCTATGGGGTCACACATACTAGAAGTATTGACCGATCCGATGGTTGAATAGTGATTATGAATCACGAGTAATCAATTCGATTAATAAGAAGTTGAAGAAGGAATGGGAATTGATTAATTGGACTTAAAACACAAATCCTACTTGGAGTAGGATTCCTAGAGTCCTAATTGGATTCGGACAGAAAATCCTATTTGGAGTAGGACTGGGATTCCTACTTAGAGTAGGATTCCTACAATCCTAATTAGATTAGGATTTTGAATTCAATTTGGATTCCTACTTAGAATAGGATTCCTAGAAATCCTAATTGGATTAGGACTTTGGATTCAAATAAGAGTTCTAATTGGATTAGGACTAAAATTAAATAAGTCCTAATTAGATTAGGATTTATTAAGTTCTAATTAATCATTAATCTAATGGATCAACATGGCTCCTAATTAGATTAGGATTGAAGGGTTCAATTGAGTCATGGTTCATTCAAGTCCTAATTGGATTAGGACTAGCATTGATTGAACCAAATTGATTCAAGCCTAATTAGATTAGGATTAAACCATGAGAGGGACACCTAATCCTCCTTGGAGGAGGATTAGGTTAACCAAATAAGAGGGGCATGAGCCCCTCTCATCTTATTTGGTGCGGCATGAAGAGAGGGGGCCGGCGCCCCCTCTTTGGAAAATAGTCTAAGGCTCCTAAATTGTAGGAGCCCTAGATGGGTTTAAAAGAGGAGCAAGGGCCGGCACCCTAGATGAAGTGAATTCCTCCTCCTCCAAGCCGTGGCCACCCCTCTCCCTTCCTTGGTTCGGCCGCCATCAGCAAAGGGAAAAAGAAGAAGAGGCGTGCACCTCTCCTTGGCCTCCTTCCTTGGTTCCAACGCAGGGAAGAAAAGAAAGGCTGCAGGGGCTTCGTTCATCTTCCTCTATCCCTCCTTCTTCTTCCTCCTTTCAAGCACATTCAAGAGTTGAAAGAAAGAGAGGAGATCAGCCATCAAAAGAAGTCTTTGCAAGGGAGCTAGCACCCCGGGAAGACAAGAGAGCTTTGATCGGATCCCTGCTTTCGTGTGGATACCCGTAGAGGCCGGGCACTTGAACGGCTTCATACAAACCTTCATCCTAAAACCACGAACTCCAGTTTGCGGTGATCATCTACCCGCACAAGGTGAAGATCTGATCTTCTAATTGTTTTTAAAAGTTTTTATTCCTTACCTAACTACGAACGGTTCATGAAACAACGTTCATGAGATGAACGTCGATCCCGCACATGCCTCTTCCGCTGCCATCTGATTTTTTTTGAATTATCAGCGGCATGGACGGGGTTTCTAACAGTGGTATCAGAGCCTAGGCATCGTAGATTAAGGTAAGGATTAATTATTAATAGGCTTATTAGATCTGAAAATTGAATGATCATGCATGCTGAAAATTTTCTGTATGCAGATTTTTTCTAGGGTGCTGATTTTTGCATGCTGATTTTTATGTGATAAAAGGATGATTCTAATTGCATTGTTAATGGGATTACAAAGTTTAGAATCATGATTAGCATGATCAGCAACCTATGTCATGAGATAATCAATTAGTTTTCAGATCTGAAAATTATAATTGCTGCATGTGGTGATGATCATAGGATTCAAACCCTTTTGGTATTAAATGTAAAGACCTGCGATGTGATCTGCAATGTTATGTAATTTTTCATATGCTTGCATGCATCCTATTTGATGTTTTGAGAGGCCTGCATGCCTCCTAAAAGGGAAAGTAATTTATTATTATTTTTATTTTACATCTGGTTGTATTTCTGTGATGTGATGTATGTCAACGATCAAGTTGAAGACAAGGCATGAGATGAACGGCGATCTAAGCAGTTGATGACGATGGGATCAAGAGTTGATCAAGGATCGAATCAAGGAGGCTTGGAACCAATTCAAGAGTTGAAGATCAATTGATCGATTGACGTGCATGTGCTTGTAATATGACCCAATTAGAATCCATGATCATCACCTATTTAAAATTTGTTTTTACTTGATGCTGCGATTATAACTGCCTGTGATGTGCCGTTTGCATGTGATGTGAATGAGAGTCGGGTAGATAGGTTTGCATGTGATGTAACAAACCCAATTGAGACCTAAACTAAAACCTCCTCAATCAAGTCGAGAGTGAACCGACATGAGCAAGTCATATTAGATTAATTGATCTAATTGGTGTCTAGGAAAGCATGAAAGATGATTACTTAATTAGGACCTTACTCTCTGAGTAAGGGGAGCCTCCCACCTGCTTACCTGGCCAATTGTTCGATTACCTCTTATGAAGAGCTCAAGTTGCAAACACTAAGACCTGATTAACCAATATTAAGTCAATAGGTCTTCCACTGTAGTAGAGCTGCTAAGGTCTTTCTGATGTTGATTTGTCTCGACTGGATACAGTGGGCAAGTTGCATCGGGGGGCTGGACCTCTCTATAGACATGAGATGTTGTAGGGTAAAGGTGGGGTTGGGCACCAATAACTGTTAGGTGAGGACCCAATGACGACTTTATTCCTACGGTTATACGGTGGGTCTGACTTAACTAAGAAATGGGACCAATAACTGTTAGGTGAGGTCTTCAGGGCTTAGAGACCAAGTAGCACTGCAACATGCTTGAGAAGCATTGTACAAAAGAGTTGTACATTCATCAATTTATGTGTCACCAATAACTGTTAGGTGAGGTGGCATGTAAATCGGTGGGACCGCAGTACCCACTAGAAATCCTAGTCGTGTAAGATTTCCGTTTTCCTACTAGGGGAGTGTGAGGAATTCGAGAAAATAGTGGGAGGTACATTCGTTCTAAAAGTCCTTAGAACAGATTAAGGATCAAGTACAAAAGTCTAACTAGAATCTTTACTCTCTGCAGATCATAATGTCAGCCTCAAACCCTTTGACCCGTATTCTTGAGACCAACCGATTGACCGGTACAAATTACAAGGACTGGCTTAGAAATCTCAAAATTGTTTTGAGCTGTGAGAAAATAGGCTACATACTCGATTCAAATATCCCCACACTACCAGCACGTCCTACTGATGTTCAGCGACAGATGCATCAAAAGTGGATGGATGATGACATTAGAGTCAAGTGCTATATGATGGCATCCATGTCCAATGAACTCCAATGCCAGCATGAGAATCTCAAGACTGCTAGGGACATACTAGCACACCTGCAAGAGTTGTACGGTGAGCAGAGTCACACAGCTCGTTTTGAAGTGTCCAAGAGGCTCTTCAAGACAAAGATGCGCGAAAGGCAGTCCGTCCATGATCACGGTCTGACTATGATCAAGGACCTTGAGGAGCTTGAGAAGCTCGGTATGAACATGCACAAGGAATTGCAAGTTGATCTGATCCTTCAATCCCTTCCTGATTCATTTGGTCATTTTATAGTAAACTACCACATGAATAAGATTGAATGCACTAAGACTGAACTGATAAATATGTTGGTAACTGCTGAGGGAGCCTTGAAAGGTTCAAGGGGCAATGTCCTTGTGTTAGATGTATGCCCTAGAAGCCAATTTTGGCTGACACATTATTAATTCTAGGACATAATTTATACTTGACTTTATTATTATTGAATAAATGAAAGGCATCTTTTTCATTCATATTATTATTGTGTCTATGAATCGTCCAAGGAATTAATAAGATGATGATGCATATTCTCAAGAGTTGAGAATTTGAGCAATGTATCATTAGTGATTAATTTCTGAACGCTCCTGATCGATGAATCATCACGAGGACGGTGATCGATCCGATGAGATCAGTGCACAGATTACTTTCCTTATGGATGGACAAGACTCGAGTCCACAGTGTGGCGACACTAAAGTAATAGTGCAGGTGCTTGTTAAGAACAAGGGTACTGAGCGTGACCAATACAAGAAGTCACTTGGATGTCTATCCACTCGTCAGTGACTTGCTTGATGTTGCAGTAGTGTGACTGGTCCTTTGACCTGCGGTGCTTCGGCTACTCACAGTGAGGTTATTGTAGTTTGACTGCACACATACATGGTCTCTAGCCATATGGGTCCATGCAGTGTAGATTGGCTGCAGTAAGTTCACTGTAGGAGTAGGGTATGCACCTATAAGGAATCTATCGACCTTGATAGATAAGGAGAGATCCTATATGATTTATAAGACTGAGTTCGTAAGACCTCAGCCGGGGCAGTATGCACAGTGGAGAAAGAGTTTTCCACTCTCGAACTTAAGTCGAATAAATCTTCACATATGACAGACGATGGAGTTTGACGAGTTGTCCATGACCTCCGTCCTGTAGGGATCCACGATAGTAGGACTGTATCACATGATAACTGCACCTAGAGGTTCATCATTCTATTCTGCTGGGTAGCTACTACATGCTGCTAGGTGTCACTGGTGGATGGTGGGACTCATAGGGATTATCTTGATGATCGATAAACCCTAATGAGTTGAGTTGGAATCGTTCCAATTCATTGAAAGGAGTTTTCAATGATATTGTGATAGAGATCACAATATATCTCACTACCAGTCAGAATAGAACCTATGGGGTCACACACACTAGAGGCATTGACCGATCCGATGGTTGAATCGTGATTAGGAATCACTAGTAATCAATTCGATTGATATTCAGTTGAAGAAGGAACAAAGGGAATTGATTAATTGGACTTAAACACAAATCCTACTTTGAGTAGGATTTCTAGAGTCCTAATTAGATTAGGACTGAGAATCCTAGTTGGAGTAGGACTGGGATTCCTACTTGAAATAAGATTCCTATAATCCAAATTAGATTAGGAGTTTTGAATTAAGTTTGGATTCCTACTTGGAGTAGGATTTCTAGAGTCCTAATCGGATTAGGACTCCGAATTCAAATTAAAGTCCTAATTGGATTAGGACTAGAATTAAACAAATCCTAATTGGATTAGGATTTCTTAAGTCCTAATTAATTATTAATCTAATGAATCAACATGACTCCTAATTGTGTTAGGATTGAAGAGTTCAATTGAGTCATGGTTCAATTGGATTAGGACTAGTATAGATTGAACCCAATTGATTCATGATTTGGTTAAATCCTAATTGAATTATGGCTAAACCACATTAGGGCCTCCCAATCCTCATTAGATGAGGATTAGGGCAACATAAGAGGGAGGGGCTCACGCCCCTCCTCTTTTTTGATTCCTTGGTGCGGCAACAAGAGGGGCCGACGCCCCTCTTGGAATAATTTCAAGGGAGCTCCTAAAAGTTAGGAGCTCCACATGTTATTTAAAGGAGGCTTTTGGGGGCTGACCTAATTTATTAGAAGCCCTCCTCCTCTCCAATTCGTGGCCACCCTTCTCTCCTCTTGAATCAGCCGCAAGCAAGAAGGAAAAGGGCCTTGATAGTCTTCTTCTTCCTCCTTCGTTTGGGATTCAACACAAGGAAAAGGAAAGGTTGCATCTAGCCTTTTGGATCTTCTCCCTTGATCCCTTCATCTTCTTCCTCCTCCCTCTATCATTCAAGAGTTGAAGTAAAGGAAGGAAATCAGCCATCAAAAGTTATCTCTGCAAGGGAGCTAGCACCCCGGGGAGATAGAGAGCTTGGATCGGTTCCTGCTTCGTGTGGATACCCGTAGAGGCCGGGCACTTGAGCGGCTTCAAGCGAACCTCCATCCAAAACCACGAACTCCAGTTTGCGGTGATCATCTACCCACACAAGGTGAAGATCTGATCTTCTAATGTTTCTAAAAGTTTTTAATTCTTGCCTAACTACGAATGGTTCATGAAACAACGTTCATGAGATGAACGTCGATCCTGCTTATGTCGATTCCGCTGCCACCTGAATTTTTTTGAAATATCAGCGGCATGGGCGGGTTTCCAACAGTGGTATCAGAGCCTAGGCTTCATAGATTAAGGTAAGAATTAATTATAAATAGGCTTATTAGATCTGAAAATTGAATGATCATGCATGCTGAAAATTTCTGCATGCAGATTTTTCAGGGTTGCTGAATTTTTGCATGCTGATTTTTATGTGATAAGATTATGATTCTAATTGCATTATTAATGAGATTACAAAGTTTAGAATCATGATTAGCATGATCAGCAACCTATGTCATGAGATAATCAGTTAGTTTTCAGATCTGAAAATTATAATTGCTGCATGTGGTGATGATCATAGGATTCAAACCCTTTTGGTATCAAATGTAATGACCTGCGATGTGATCTGTAATGTCATGTAATTTTCAGATGCTTGCATGCATCTTATTTGATGTTTTGAGAGGCCTGCGTGCCTCCTAAAAGGGGATGTAATTTATTTTTATTTTTATTTTATATCTGGTTGTATTTCTGTGATGTGATGTACGTCAACGATCAAGTCGAAGATGATGCATGAGATGAGCAGGGGTCTAAGCGGTTGATGGCGATTGGATCAAGAGTTGGTCAAGGATCGAATCAAGAAGGCTTGGAACCATCAAGAGTTGAAGACCAGTTGATCGATTGACGTGCATGTGCTTGTAATACGACCTAGCTAGAATCCATGATCATCACCTATTTAAAGTTTAGCTTTAATTATTGCTGCGATTATAACTGCCTGCAATGGGCCGTTTGCATGTGATGTGAATGTGAGTCGGGTAGATAGGTTTACATGTGATGTAGCAAACCCAATTGAGACCTGTTGCTGGTGGTCCAAACCGAGAACGATTGACACGACGGTGTGAACGGGGTTCCGCCTGAGTTGTCTTGGTTGGTGCTGGTTGCGCTCCACCTTCCGCCAAGGAACCTGCAAACAAGCCTTGCACCACCACCAGGGTGGTGATGGCCCTCCGACGGTCAAGTCAGAGGAGATTGGAGGAGGAGAGATGATAATCACAAGTGGGAGAGAGTGCTCTGGGAGGTATTGCTTACCCCCCCCCTTCTCCCCCCAGCCGCATATATACCTGGCTGGGAGGTCTCTCAGGGGGGTTTGTCGTCGTGGGGCACGATAGAATGGCCACTGACATGGCCGTTACGGGGCGTCGTGGAGCAGCGCTGGGTACGGTCATGGCAGGGCGTAGTGGAGCTCCGCTTTGTACGGTTGATACAGGAGATCGTGGGCAGCATCGGGTACAGCCGTTGCAGGGAGTAGTGGAGCAGGAGGCCGCGGCGTGCCTCTGGAGAATAGCCTGTCGTTATCAAAAGATCTCCGACTCGGGGTCGGAATGCTGGATCATAGGGCAGCCGACCCATGGTCGGGCTGCGAAGCCGAGGAGGTCCGACTCGGGGTCGGAGTGCTGGATCATAGGGCAGCCGACCCGGGGTCGGGCTGCGGAGCCGAGGAGGTCCGACTCGGAGTCGGAGTGCTGGATCATAGGGCAGCCGACCCGGGGTCGGGCTGCGGAGCCGAGGAGGTCCGACTCGGGGTCGGAGTGCTGGATCATAGGGCAGCTGTAGCTTTCCTGGATACGCGTGCCGATCACGTGGGGCATGGCGGCTCAATTCCCCCATAACAGTAGCCCCCCACTTCCGAGCCTGGAACCAGAAGGGGAACAGGTGAAGGGAGTGATGTTTCGAGATTGCCGCCATCCTTCGGAGAGGCGCGCGCGCTTCAAGCTTCCCGCCTTCTTTATGGCGTATGGCGGTTGCTGCTGACCTGGCAACCTGAGGATTTCGGCGGACATCCTTCCTTAATGGTGTCGATTCGCCTTTGGGGTGCGAGCGACCCTTCGGCGGCCAGGCGTCTTCTGGCGTCATCGAGGTGTCACTTGCCCTCTCGCCTATTTAATCGGGGGCCCTCCCCCGTCCGTCTTCTTCTTTACGGACATTTTCGAGTTTCTCCTTTGCGCTACCATTGTTGCCGCCGAAACGTTCGCTTGCTTTTCCTTTGACGCTCTCGGAGCCGTTCTTCCTCCTCTTCAAGTGAGTTTCCCACTCTTCCACTTTGAGCTCTTCATACTTTTTCTTTTTGTACTAGTGCACCCCAGTCGTTCCGGCCTTTCCCTCCTTCTTGACCCCGTCCTGACCGTAGATTGGCCATTAGGGATGGGCGAAGTGGGAGCAGATAGCATCAAGTCAAAACTGGTCGCCGAGGACTTAGACGGATTTGTGGCTCGGTACCACCTTCCCGAGGCCTGCAATGTCACGCTCCCAGGGCCTGAGGAGAGGATGTCTCATCCTCCTCGAGGGAAGATCGCCATCAATGAGGGCATCCTCCAGGCCGGGTTCCGCTTTCCCCCTTCAGACCTAGTCTTACAGGTGCTCCGGGGTTTAGGAATGGCACCGACGCAACTGGTGCCGAACTCGTGGCGTGCTCTGACGGTCTTCCAGGTTCTCTGTCGCTTGCATGCGATTCCCGCCACCTTGAACGTTTTCTGGGAGCTCTACGGCCTGAGCGGCCACCCCCAGGACAAAGGGTGGTGGTGCTTCGCAGCGCGGCGAGGGTGCGGCCTTGTCAAGGAGGGTCCTACCTCCATTCACCACTGGAAGGAGCGCTTCTTTTTCGTTGATGCAGACCCCTCCTGGGAAATCAGGGCAATCTGGGGGACGCCGGTGAAGTCCCCAATTGGCCTGTCGAAGTTGTCGAGGGAGGAATCCGAGGGCGTCGCCGCCTTGAAGGGGTTGGTCGCCGAGGGCCAGCTTCCCCCGGTGGGCCGCCTTATTTCTGAGGATACCTTGGTGAACGTCGGTTTGAGCTCGGTCCCCACCGACCGTGAGTCCGCCATCGTTTCTTTAGCTCTTTTCTTCTCTTTCGTTCCTTCTTCCTTTCGGTTTCTCAGTCCCTGACCATCCCGTCCTTCTTGCAGAGGTCGACGACGTCATGCGGTCGGTGAAGTCGAAGGCTGTTGGTAGGGCGTCCCTGCTGGAAGCAGTCCGGAGGAGGAAACGAGCTCTTCCGAGCGGGGCCCCACCGGCGAAGAAGTCCCGTAAGGAGATACCTCCGATGCCGACCGACGAGTCCGGGCCCACCGGTCAGGGAGATGTCGTGGGCACCGACCGGCAGCTGACGCTGTATCAGCCCTCCGGTGGTAAGGTTGCCGCTACTCCGGAGGTGCCACCTGAGCCTGCTCAAGACGGACGGGTCGGACGTGATCGGTCCCCGACCCGGCCTTCGACTCGGTCGGCTCCTGATGACTCGAGGAGGGACGCGCCGAGGCCCCGGCCGAGCGGGACCCTATCAATTCCTGGGGCGACCCCCGCCCCGAGCGCGATCAGCCGGACTCTTCCCCAGGCGATGGATAAGGGTAAGGCTGCAGAACCACCATCCGGCTCCGGGGAGAAATCGGGGTCTGCCTTCACTACCGATGGCGCCCGAAATCTCATCGAAACAGTGTTGCTGGAGAAGGACCGTCGGCGGGTCCGGGAGTTGGATGTCTCTGACGTTGGGGCCGCCAGCTGCGTCTGTCTCATGTCGGTGAGTGTTCTTCTGGCCGTCTTTCACCATTTATTGGCTCTGTTGTTCTCCGCCTGACTCCCTTATTTTTCCTATTTCTTAGCTCGCCCAGTACATGATCCGTCTGGAGGAGTGCTACAAGGAACAGGCGGGGCTTTTGGCGAAGGCCGAGGACCGGCTGAAAGCAATGGAAGAGGGAGGCCGGGCTGCGGCAGGCAGGACGACCGGGGACCTCGAGGCGAGGCTCCGGGAGGCCGAAGAGCGGGCACTCGGCTTCGCCGCCCTGGAGGAGCAACTGTCAGAGGCTCGGGAGCAACTCAAAGCCGCCTCGGGCCTCGAAAGCAGGGTCAAGAAGGCGGAGGAACGGGCTGAAAAGCAGTCCCGGAAGATCGCGGACTATCGAGAGCGGTGGGAGAAGGCCCAGCGGTCTGCCGACAACGCCTGCGACCGAATCCGCTCTTTTGAAGCCAAACTAGGCGAACTGGAGTCGGCCCTGGAGAAGTCATGCACGGACGTCCAAGAGCTCCGTTCGCGCCTGAAGGAAGCCGAGGCCGCTCGGGTTGCTACCGAGGCGAAGCATAAAGAGGCTCAGGCTGATCTGCTGAGGGTCTCCTCTGAGGCCGAAGGCCGGATTGTGGCGAAGGTCTTGGAGGCCAAGGCTCAGATTATGGAGCGAGCTGAGGCGGAGCTGGCCGAGAAGAGGGCGGAAATCGGGCGTCAGGCGGTAGAGGCTTATCGCCAGTCCGCCGAGTTCGCCCATGATATGTCGGAGGCAGTGCGGACCTATCGCCAGTCTGACGAGTTTGTCCATGACGCGTCGGACGCGGGGGCCGAAGCCTTCACCTTGGGCTTCGAGGAGGGCCTGGCAAGGGTGTCGGCTAAGTATCCCGAAGTTGACCTGAGCGAGATCTCCCTCCTGGACTCCTCTCCGGCGCCATCGCCTGCTGGTTCTCCTGCTGCTTCCCTACCTCCCGCGGACGAGCCCGGCGTTCCCGACCCGGGAGTTCCTCCAAGCTGACCTCTTGTACCTTTCATTGTCTTTTTTATTTTTGTATGTCGGCGTTTTGCCCAATTGTATGGGCCTCGGCCCTGAAAATTAATGCACGTTGAATATTTCTTCATCTCGCCCTCGTCCTCTTTTTTTTTTTTTTTTTTAGCTCTTGGTTGCTTCTTGCTGACTTTTGATTCCCGAAGTTCTTCCGGCGCTAGGCCAGGCATCCGAGGGTTAAACCTCAGGAAACTCTTCCGGCGCTAAGCCAGGCATCCGAGGGTTAGGCCTCAGGAAATTCTTCCGGCGCTAAGCCAGGCATCCGAGGGTTAGGCCTCAGGAAATTCTTCCGGCGCTAAGCCAGGCATCCGAGGGTTAGGCCTCAGGAAACTCTTCCGGCGCTGAGCCAGGCATCCGAGGGTTAGGCCTCAGGAAACTCTTCCGGCGCTAGGCCAGGCATCTGAGGGTTAGGCCTCAGGAAACTCTTCCGGCGCTAAGCCAGGCATCCGAGGGTTAGGCCTCAGGAAATTCTTCCGGCGCTAAGCCAGGCATCCGAGGGTTAGGCCTCAGGAAACTCTTCCGGCGCTGAGCCAGGCATCCGAGGGTTAGGCCTCAGGCAACTCTTCCGGCGCTAGGCCAGGCATCCGAGGGTTAGTCCTCAGGAAATTCTTCCGGCGCTAAGCCAGGCATCCGAGGGTTAGGCCTCAGGAAATTCTTCCGCTCGCTGGTCGGCCAAGGCTGGCGCAAGCCGAAGCGACCGGTCGGGGCTTCCGGCTAGTCTGCTCCCGGGATGATCATCGGGTTAGCCAGGCATCTGAGGGTTGTCAAGCCTCAAGGAAATTCCGCTCGTTGGTCGGCCAAGGCTGGCGCAAGCCGAGGCGACCGGTCGGGGCTTCCGGCTAGTCTGCTCCCGGGATGATCATCGGGTTAGCCAGGCATCCGAGGGCCGAGCCTCGGGAGATTTCACTCGTTGGTCGGCCTAGGCCGAGCCTCGGGAGATTCCACTCGTTGGTCGGCCTAGGCTGGCGCAAGCCGAGGCGACCGGTCGGGGCTTCCGGCTAGTCTGCTCCCGGGATGATCATCGGGTTAGCCAGGCATCCGAGGGCCGAGCCTCGGGAGATTCCACTCGTTGGTCGGCCTAGGCTGGCGCAAGCCGAGGCGACCGGTCGGGGCTTCCGGCTAGTTTGCTCCCGGGATGATCATCGGGTTAGCCAGGCATCCGAGGGCCGAGCCTCGGGACATTCCACTCGTTGGTCGGCCACTTGTCGCTCGCCGCCCATCGGGGTTTCTCTGTGCCCAGCCGCGACCGTGTTTCTCCTCTCCTGCAAGCGTTGCCTGGGGGGAACACGAGAAGGGTATTAAACGCTAATTAATGCGTTACCTGGGAAATCGGATCGCCAGTTGCTGCTGGTGAGGAGTGTTAGCTGAGCGGCCGCGATACGCGGGTTCTTCGAGGAGGATGCGGCCTGGGCGCGAGCGGAGACACGTGGACCTAGGGGTATACGTCACCCGGATCGTCCTGCACAAAGAATGCGATTTAAGGAGAATGACGCTTAGGAAATCGCGGGGAGATACGCCTCGGGAGCCGGAACGGCTCCGGATTCAGTGCGCCTGCATTTATTGGAGCCACCCGTATCGGAACTACCAGGGGGCCGCAGCTTGGCTATAAATACAGGTGCAGGTACGATGGAATTTGCCAAGCCGGAGCTGCAGGTTGCCATGGATCGCGGACCTCCTCCTTGGCATATGACTGAGAGACTCCTGTCGAAGGAAAGGGGAGGCGCTCCCCTTACAACTTCAGCCAACTAGCCGTTTCATCTGGGATCAACAAGGAGGGTCTCCCCGGCGGAACTCCGCTCTAGGCGTTTCATCCGGGATCACATCTCCCCTCCTTGAAGTTCAGCCTCCCGGTTGAGCTCTGCGCCGGACGCTCAATCCGGGACCGCGCCTCCATATACTCTTCCCCCTCGAATCCCTTCTCTTCCCTACCACTGGGGAAGATGGGAATATCCTTTGGAGGCGGCGTTCCCCTGGGGGCAGCGGGAGCTTCTTCTGCGGCGGCTCCTCCTCTTTTTGGTGAGGTGCTGGATGGCGCCTCCGGTTAGAAGCACCCACTTCTGGTGGGACTGCAGCCGCCCTGGGTTGAGGGTTTGGGTCCCCACCTCTTCTTTACTTTCTTTACTCCCTAATTCCCCTCTGGGAATTCCTTGTAATCACACGAGCACGCCACTGTAACCAGAAATTATTGAAATGAAAAGTATTGCACCTTTTTAAATTGTCTTTCTGGCCTTGTTGTTCTACTGGTAATACATCCGCAGGTTAGCGGAATTCCAGCCCCTTGGAATTTCTCGGCCATCTAGGGCTTCCAACTGGTAGGAGCCAGGTCGGTTTACCCAACGAACTTTATACGGGCCTTCCCAATTTGGCGCTAGCTTCCCACCTTCCGTAGGTTGAGATGCCTTAGCTCGCCTCAGCACCAGATCTCCAATTCTGAAAAGCTTCGGTCGGACTTTGGAGTTGTAATATCGGGCCACCCTCTGCTGATACATTGCCATCCGTACCTGAGCCATTTCCCTTGCCTCTTCCAAGAGATCCAAGTTCCCTCGGAGTTGCTCTGAATTGGCCTCGGGTCGGTGCGCGGCCACCCGAGGCGAGGGGAGTCCGAGCTCCACGGGGGCAACGGCTTCCGTGCCATAGGTTAGGCTGAAAGGCGTCTCTCCAGTAGGAGTCCGTTGTGTGGTCCGATACGCCCAAAGGACATTCTCGAGTTCCTCGACCCAAGCTTGCCCCGTCCGGCCGATCCGCGCTTTGATACCTTGGAGGATTGTCCGATTTGTGACCTCGGCCTCGCCGTTGGTTTGGGGATGCGACACGGATGTGAACCGATGCTCGATCCCGAATTCCTCGCAGAAGTCCCGGAAGTGCTTGTTATCAAACTGTCGACCGTTATCCGAGATGAGGACCCGAGGTACTCCAAATCGGACAATGATGTTCTTCTTCACGAACTTCCGGACTTGTGCCTCCGTGATGGTGGCCAGTGGCTCTGCCTCCACCCACTTGGTGAAGTAGTCGATGGCGACAATCAAAAATTTCCGCTGGGCCGAAGCGACGGGGAATGGTCCGAGGATATCCATTCCCCACTGTGCGAAGGGCCAGGGCGCGGTGATTGGCGCCAAGGGGACAGAGGGGACTCTCTGGACGTTGGCGTGGCGCTGGCAGGCGTCGCATTTCCGCACGTGGTCCTTCGAGTCCTCCAACAAGGTCGGCCAATAGTAGCCTTGCCTCATGATCTTATGCGCCAAGGACCTAGCCCCCAAGTGCGATCCGCAGATGCCTTCGTGGACTTCGCCGAGGGCGTAGGCCGCTTCCGCGGGGCGGAGGCACCTTAAGAGGGGGGCGGTAAACGAGGTCCGATACAGCCTCCCTTCATAAAGTACGTAGTGGGCGGACTTCTTTACAAGCCGCCGGGCTTGATCTTCGTCTTCAGGGAGGATTCCTTCGGCGAGGTAGGCGACGAGCGGGTCCATCCAAGACGGCTCCGGATCAATTGCCATCACCGCTCCAGCCCCGTCAATGCTCGGGGCATCCAGGGTCTCCAGGTAGATTGCCCTCGACAAGTTGTGCGCGTCTGCGTCCACTAGGCGGGACAACCTGTCGGCCCTGGCATTTTCGCTCCTCGGGACCTGCTGAATGTCAACACTGCCGAGGTCGGGAATGAGTGTTTGCACCTTCCGGACGTAGCTCTGCATGGTCGGGCTCCGCGCCTCGAACTCCCCTCGAACCTGCCCGACCACCAGCTGGGAGTCGGTGAAGACTTTCAGACGCCGGATGCCGAGCTCCCTGGCGAGTTTGAGTCCCGCGACTAGGGCCTCGTACTCCGCCTCATTGTTGGTCACTGGAAATCCGAACCTCAAGGCATACTCGGCTATCACTCCATCGGGATTGGTGAGGACCAGCCCAGCCCCTCCACCTTCAGGGTTCGACGACCCGTCAATGTGGAGCGTCCAGATCGGGAGATCGAGGCTGGGTGTCTCCGGCGGCTTAGGTTCCGCCTCCTGCACAGTGCACTCAGCGAGAAAGTCCGCGAGCACCTGGGCCTTGATGGCTGGTCGGGGCTGGTAGCGGATGTCGAACTCACCAAGTTCTACTGCCCACTTCACCAGCCGTCCCGCATTCTCTGGATTGCTGAGAATCTGCCGCAGTGGTTGATCGGTCAAAAGGGTGACAGAATGAGCCTGGAAATAGGGGCGAAGCCTCCTGGTCGCAGTCAGCAGCGCGAAGGCGATCTTCTCAGCCTTCGTGTACCGCGTCTCGGCATCCCGGAGGACTCGGCTGATGTAGTATACAGGCTTCTGAAGTCTTGCCTCTTCCCGAACCAGTACTGCGCTGACTGCGGTTGGGGAGACCGCCAGGTAAAGGTAGAGCATCTCCCCCTCTTGCGGCTTGGACAGCAGGGGAGGAGACGCCATGTACTCCTTGAGCTGGTCGAACGCCGCATGACATTCGGCCGTCCAGAGGAAGTCTTTTGGGCGCTTCAACACCTTGAAGAATGGTTGGCAGCGTTCGGCCGACTTTGCCACAAATCGTCCGAGCGCGGCGACCCTTCCAGCGAGCTCCTGAACCTCCTTCACTTTGGTCGGAGGGGACATATCTTGGATGGCTTTGATCTTGTCCGGGTTGGCCTCGATCCCGCGCTGGTTGACAATGAAACCGAGGAACCTCCCGGCCGAAGCACCAAAAGCGCACTTCGCTGGGTTTAGCTTCATGCGAAACTTTCGCAAGGTGGTGAAAGTCTCCTCCAGATCTGCAATGTGCTGGTCTGCATGGCGGCTTTTTACCAGCATATCGTCCACGTACACCTCCATATTCCGGCCGATCTGCTCCTTGAAGATTTTATTGACGAGGCGCTGGTAAGTGGCGCCAGCGTTCTTCAGACCGAAGGGCATTACCTTGTAACAGTACAGCCCCCGATCTGTTATGAAGGCAGTTTTCTCCTCGTCCTGTGGAGCCATCATTATTTGGTTGTAGCCGGAGAAGGCGTCCATAAAAGACAGTAGCTGATATCCGGAAGTCGCGTCGACCAGTTGGTCTATCCGTGGAAGCGGAAAGCTATCCTTGGGGCACGCCTTGTTCAGGTCGGTGTAGTCGACGCACATCCTCCACTTCCCGCTCGCCTTCCGGACAAGTACGACGTTTGCCAGCCACTCGGGGTAGCTCACCTCTCTTATGAAACCTGCCTCCAAGAGTTTGTCTACCTCCTGGTCGACCACCCGGATCCGATCCGGGGCACAGTGTCTCTTCTTTTGCTTTACTGGTCGGTGGGTCGGGTCGACGTTGAGGGCGTGAGAAACGACCTCCGGGTCGATCCCAGGTACATCGGCCGCCGACCAGGCAAACACATCTGCATTGGCTCGGAGGAATTCCACTAACCGGAGCCGAGCTTCCAAGTCGAGGTTGGCACCGACCCGGACCGTGCGGTCCGGGCGGCCTTCTTCGAGGGGAACTTCGATTACGCCCTCGGCCGGCTCCCCGTGCCGCAAGGCCACTTCGTCTCTGGCGTCAAGTGACTCGACGCTTAGGGCCTCCATGGGCTTCTTCCCTTTGAGAGTTGCTAGGAAACACTGCCGTGCGGTCGGCTGGTCACCTCGGACCTCTCCAATCCCGGCCGCTGTGGGGAACCGCATGAGCAAATGGTAGGTAGAAACCACCGCGCAAAGGGCGTTCAGTCCGGGTCGTCCGAGGATAGCGTTGTAGGCCGAGGGGACACGGACGACCAAGAACCCGAGCCGCACCGTGGCTTCTGCGGGTGCAATGCCCGCAGTCACAGGCAGCTCGATGACACCTTCGGCCGAGATAGCGTCTCCAGTGAATCCTATGAGGGGGGTGGATGTTTTGTGCAACAATTGTCGGGAAAAGCCCATCTTTTGGAAGGCCTCGTAATACAAAATATCAGCTGAGCTTCCACTATCCACAAGAACACGCCTTACATCATAGTCCGCCATAGTGAGAGAGATCACCATGGCGTTATCGTGGGGAGTCTGAACCCCCTTTACATCTTCATCACAAAAAGTGATTACATTTCCGACCCGCTGCCTCTTCGCGACGGCCACTCCTGATACTTCCGCCGAGCCCCCTGCGTTCCTCACGGGCCGAGAGCAGCCCCCAGTGATGGTGTGGATCACTCCCGCAACGGGTCGATTCTGCTCCCGAGGCTCCTGAGGGGCCGGGTCGGCTGGACGCGGGTCTGCGGGGGGACGTCGGTCGTTTACATATCGACCGAGACGCCCTCGGCGAATGAGAGCCTCGATCTCGTCCCGAAGCTGGAAGCAGTCTTCGGTATCGTGGCCGTGGTCTCGGTGGTACTCACAGTACGCCCGAGAAGGCTTCCTCCCAGGGATCTTCTTCATCTGCCTCGGGACCGGGAGGTCCTCCCGCCCCTTGACCTCCATGAGGATCTGGGCCCGGGGGGCCAGGAGTGGGGTGTACCGGTTGAAGCGTCGGTGCGGAGAACGAGGGCGTGTGGCGCCGTGGTTTCTTGCTGGTGACGGGCTTCTGCGCCGGCGTTGAGGCGTCGGGCTCCTCCTCTGGGGTGCCTCTTTTCGCCTTTTCTTCCCGGGCTTTAGAGGGGCCTCGGCGGCCTCCTTGTTCCGGTGGGAGGCTGCCTCCTCGGCGTCTGCATACTGGTTTGCCCGAGACAACAGCTCCGGGAAGCTCCGCGGCAGGCGTTTGTCCAGGGAGAAGGTGAATCTGCCCTTCCGGAAGCCTCGCTTCAGGGCTGAGAGAGCCACCTCCTGGCTCAAATTCCGGACCTCCAGTGTTGCCTTGTTGAAGCGGGTGAGATAATCCCGCAGGCTCTCTCCCTCGTTCTGCCGGACATCGAAGAGGGAGTCGGAGACCAGTCTTCGCCGGCTACTGACGGCGAAATGGCTGATGAAGAGACGGGTGAACTGGTGGAAGGACTGGATGGAATTAGCCTCCAGGCCGGCGAACCACGCCCTTGCCGGGCCGCGGAGGGTCGCCGGGAAGGCCTTGCAGAGGAGAGGATCCGATGCTCCATGGAGGAGCATAAGAGTCCTGAAACTCTCCACGTGGTCCCGTGGGTCCGCCGCCCCGTCGTAGGGTTCGATCGCCGGCATTTTGAACCCCGGCGGGTTTAGGGTTCGCAGGATCCTTGAGGCAAGCGCCGGCTGGGAGGAGATTTCCAAGTCGGCGAAGGGATCTTTGGAGTGGCCCTTCAGGACCTGGAGCTGTCTGTGGAGATCGTCCACCCGCCGGTCCAGGGAGCGCGACCGGTGGGTGGGAGACAAGGAGCGGCGCGAGGGGGACCGACCGGAGTGCGGGCCCCTCGAGGACTGGGGTGTCTGAGAACGCGCCCGGGTCCGCCTCTCGTACCCCGCGCAGCTCCGATGAGAAGGTCCTGGCAGAATGGACCGCACTCGAGAATCCTCCCCGCGCCGGCGCTCCTCTCCATGGGAGAGGAAGGAGCGCGGGTTGTGAGGAAGAGGCGAGTGCTCGGGGAGCAGCGGCTCCTGAGCCCGCTGCGGCACCCGAGAGATCACACCCTGCAGATTCTGCACTGCCTCCGCGAGGGTGCGAACCTGCTGGGCTAGCTGGTCGAACTGAGCAGGTTCGACCGTCTAAATGGGAGGAGAAGCGGTGGAATGCTGCTGAGAGTGTGTTGGGGACGCAGCAGCCTCCCGGCCAGAGGCGCGAGAGGCTCCGCGACCGGAAGCATTGGAAGCTCCGCGACCACCTCGCCGTGCCATTACGATCGTTCTGAGATTCGGCCCCTCCTTCTAGCGCCAACTGTTGCTGGTGGTCCAAACCGAGAACGATTGACACGACGGTGTGAACGGGGTTCCGCCTGAGTTGTCTTGGTTGGTGCTGGTTGCGCTCCACCTTCCGCCAAGGAACCTGCAAACAAGCCTTGCACCACCACCAGGGTGGTGATGGCCCTCCGACGGTCAAGTCAGAGGAGATTGGAGGAGGAGAGATGATAATCACAAGTGGGAGAGAGTGCTCTGGGAGGTATTGCTTACCCCCCCCTTCTCCCCCCAGCCGCATATATACCTGGCTGGGAGGTCTCTCAGGGGGGTTTGTCGTCGTGGGGCACGATAGAATGGCCACTGACATGGCCGTTACGGGGCGTCGTGGAGCAGCGCTGGGTACGGTCATGGCAGGGCGTAGTGGAGCTCCGCTTTGTACGGTTGATACAGGAGATCGTGGGCAGCATCGGGTACAGCCGTTGCAGGGAGTAGTGGAGCAGGAGGCCGCGGCGTGCCTCTGGAGAATAGCCTGTCGTTATCAAAAGATCTCCGACTCGGGGTCGGAATGCTGGATCATAGGGCAGCCGACCCGGGGTCGGGCTGCGAAGCCGAGGAGGTCCGACTCGGGGTCGGAGTGCTGGATCATAGGGCAGCCGACCCGGGGTCGGGCTGCGGAGCCGAGGAGGTCCGACTCGGAGTCGGAGTGCTGGATCATAGGGCAGCCGACCCGGGGTCGGGCTGCGGAGCCGAGGAGGTCCGACTTGGGGTCGGAGTGCTGGATCATAGGGCAGCTGTAGCTTTCCTGGATACGCGTGCCGATCACGTGGGGCATGGCGGCTCAATTCCCCCATAACAAGACCTAAATTAAAACCTCCTCAATCAAGTCGAGAGTGAACCGACATGAGCAAGTCATATTAGATTAATTGATCTAATTGGTGTCTAGGAAAGCATGAAAGGTGGTTACTTAGTTAGGACCTTACTCTCTGAGTAAGGGGAGCCTCCCACCTGCTTATCTGGCCAATTGTTCGATTACCTCTTATGAAGAGCTCAAGTTGCAAACACTAAGACCTGATTAACCAATATTAAGTCAATAGGTCTTCCACTGTAGTAGAGCTGCTAAGGTCTTTCTGATGTTGATTTGTCTCGGCTGGACACAGTGGGCTAGTTGCATCGGGGGGCTGGACCTCTCTATAGACATGAGATGTTGTAGGGTAAAGATGGGGTTGGGCACCAATAACTGTTAGGTGAGGACCCAATGACGACTTTATTCCTACGGTAATACGGTGGGTCTGACTTAACTAAGAAATGGGACCAATAACTGTTAGGTGAGGTTTTCATGGCTTAGAGACCAAGTTACACTGCAACATGCTTGAGAAGCATTGTACAAGAGTTGTACATTCATCAATCTATGTGTTACGGGGGAACTCAGCCACCATGCCCCACGTGACCGACACGCGCGCCCAAGAAGACTACAGCTGCCCCTTGATCCAGTAACCCGACCCCGAGTCGGATATCTTCGGCTTCGCAGCCCGACCCCGAGTCGGCTGCCCCTTGATCCAGCAATCCGACCCCGAGTCGGATATCTTCGGCTTCGCAGCCCGACCCCGAGTCGGCTGCCCCTTGATCCAGCAATCCGACCCCGAGTCGGATATCTTCGGCTTCGCAGCCCGACCCCGAGTCGGCTGCCCCTTGATCCAGCAATCCGACCCCGAGTCGGCAATCTCTCGACAACGACAGGCTGTTCCCCTGAAGCACGCCACGACCCTCTGTCCCTGCGACGGTCGTATCCGGCGCTGCTCCACGATCTCCTGTAACAGCCGTACAAGGCGGAGCTCCACTACGCCCTGTCACGGCCGTACCCAGCGCTGCCCCACGACGCCCTGTAACGGCCATGTCAGTGGCAACTCCATCGTGCCACACGATGACCAACCCCCCCGAAGGACCCCCCAGCCTGGTATATATGCTGCGGGGGGGAGAAGGGGGGAGGTAAGCAAGAACTTCCAGAGCATTCTCCTACTACCTGCAATTATCTCTCCTTCTCCTCCAATCTCCTCTGACTTGATCGTCGGAGGGCCCCCACTACCCCAGTGGTGGTGCGAGGCTTGCTTGCAGGTTTTCCGGTGGAAGGTGGAGCACAATCAACACCAACCAAGGCAACTCAGACGGAATCCCGTTCACACCGCTGTGCCAATCGTTCTCGGTTTGGACCACCAGCAACAGTTGGCGCTAGAAGGAGGGCCGAATCTTAGAGCGATCGTAATGGCACGGCGAGGTGGTCGTGGAGCTTCCAATGCCTCCGGTCGCGGGGCCTCTCGCGCCTCCGGCCGGCAGGCCGCTGCGTCTCCAACAAATTCTCAGCAACACTCCACCGTTCCACCCCCCATTCAGATGGTCGAAGCCGCTTAGTTCGACCAGTTAGCCCAGCAGGTTCGCACCCTCGCGGAGGCGGTGCAGAACCTGCAGGGTGTGATGTCTCGGGCGCCGCAGCGGGCCCAGGAGCCGCTGCTCCCTGAGCGCTCACCTGTCCTCCTTAACCCGCGCTCCTTCCTCTCCCATGGGGAGGAGCGCCGGTGCGAGGAAGATTCTCGAGCACGGTCCATTCTGCCGGGACCGTCCCATCGGAGCTGCACGGGGTACGAGAGGCGGGCCCGTGCGCGTTCCCAGACCCCCCAGTCCACAAGGAACCCGCGCTCCAGTCGGTCCCCCTCTCGGTGCTCCTTGTCTCCCACCCATCGGTCGCGCTTCCTGGGCCGGCGGGTGGACGATCTCCACCGACAACTCCAGGTCCTGAAGGGCCACTCTAAAGATCCCTTCGCCGACTTGGAGATCTCCTCCCAACCGGCGCTTGCCTCGAGGATCCTGCGGACCCCGAATCCGCCGGGGTTTAAAATGCCGGCGATCGAGCCCTATGACGGGGCGGCGGACCCGCGGGATCACGTCGAGAGTTTCAGGACCCTTATGCTCCTCCACGGAGCATCAGGTCCTCTCCTCTGCAAGGCTTTCCCGGCGACCCTCCGTGGCCCGGCAAGGGCGTGGTTCGCCGGCTTGGAGGCTAACTCGATCCAGACCTTCGATCAGTTTACCCGCCTCTTCATCACCCATTTCGCCGTCAGTAGCCGGCGGCGACTGGTCTCCGACTCCCTCTTTGATGTCCGGCAAAACGAGGGAGAAAGCTTGCGGGATTATCTTACCCGCTTCAACAAGGCTACGTTGGAAGTCCGGAACCTGAGCCAGGAGGTGGCTCTTTCAGCCCTGAAGCGTGGCTTGCGAAAGGGCAGACTCACCTTCTCCCTGGACAAACGCCTGCCGCGGAGCTTCCCGGAGCTGTTGTCCCGGGCGAACTAGTATGCGGACGCCGAGGAGGCGGCCGCCCACCGGAGCAAGGAGGTCGCCGAGGTCCCTCCAAAGCTCGGGAAGAAAAGGCGAAAAGAGGCACGCCAGGGGAGGAGCCCGACGCCTCAACGTCGGCGCAGAAGCCTGTCGCCGGCGAGGAACCACGGCGCCCTACGCCCTCGTTCTCCGCCCCGACGTTTCAACCGGTACACTCCTCTCCTGACTCCCCGGGCCCAGATCCTCATGGAAATCAAGGGGCGGGAGGACCTCCCGGTCCCGAGACAGATGAAGAAGATCCCTGGGAGGAGGCCCTCTCGGGCGTACTGTGAGTACCACCGGGACCACGACCACGACACCGAAGACTGCTTCCAACTTCGGGACGAGATCGAGGCTCTCATCCGCCGAGGGCGTCTCGGTCGATATGTGAACGACCGACGTCCCCCCGCAGACTCGCGTCCGGCCGACCCGGCCCCTCCGGAGCCTCGGGAGCAGAATCGACCCGTCGCGGGCGTGATCCATACTATCACTGGGGGCTGCCCCCGGCCCGAGAGGAACGCGGGGGGCTCGACTGAAGCATCAAGGGCAGCTGTCGCAAAGAAGCAAAGTTCCAGAAGCCTGTGTACTACATCAGCCGGGTCTTACGGGATGCCGAGACGCGGTATACGAAGGCTGAAAAGATCGCCTTCGCGCTGCTGACCGCGACCAGGAGGCTTCGCCCCTATTTCCAGGCCCATTCTGTCACCCTCTTGACCGATCAACCGCTACGGCAGATCCTCAGCAATCCTGAGAATGCAGGACGGCTGGTGAAGTGGGCAGTAGAACTTGGTGAGTTCGACATCCGCTACCAGCCCCGACCCGCTATCAAGGCCCAGGCGCTCGCGGATTTCCTCGCTGAGTGCACGGTGCAGGAGGCGGAACCTAGGTCGCCGGAAACACCTAGCCTCGACCTCCCGATTTGGACGCTTCACATCGATGGGTCGTCGAACCCCGAAGGTGGAGGGGCCGGGCTGGTCCTCACCAGCCCTGATGGGGTGATAGCCGAGTATGCCTTGAGGTTCGGATTTCCAGTGACCAACAACGAGGCGGAGTATGAGGCCCTAGTCACGGGACTCAAACTCACCAAGGAGCTCGGCATCCGGCGCCTGAAGGTCTTCACCGACTCCCAGTTGGTGGTCGGGCAGGTCCGTGGGGAGTTCGAAGCCCGGAACCCGACCATGCAGAATTACGTCCGGAAGGTGCAAGCACTCATTCCCGACCTCGGCAATGTCGACATCCAACAGGTCCCAAGAAGTGAAAATGCCAGGGCCGACAGGCTGTCCCGCTTAGTGAGCGCAGACGCGCACAACTTGTCGAGGGCGATCTACCTGGAGACCCTGGATGCCCCGAGCATCGGCGATTGACCCGGAGCCGTCTTGGATGGACCCGCTTGTCGCCTACCTCGCCGAAGGGATCCTCCCTGAAGACGAAGATCAAGCTCGGCGACTTGTTATGAAGTCCGCCCACTACGTACTCAACGAAGGGAGGCTGTATCGGACCTCGTTCACCGCCCCCCTCTTAAAGTGCCTCCGCCCCTCGGAAGCGGCCTACGTCCTCGGCGAAGTCCACGAAGGCGTTTGCGGATCCCACTTGGGGGCTAGGTCCTTGGCGCACAAGATCATGAGGCAAGGCTATTATTGGCCTACCTTGTTGGAGGACTCAAAGGATCATGTACGGAAATGCGACGCCTGCCAGCGCCACGCCAACGTCCAGAGAGTCCCTTCTGTCCCCTTGGCACCAATCACTGCACCCTGGCCCTTCGCCCAGTGGGGAATGGATATCCTCGGACCATTCCCCGTCGCTTTAGCTCAACGGAAATTTTTGATTGTTGCAATCGACTACTTCACCAAGTGGGTGGAGGCAGAGCCGCTGGCCACTATCACGGAGGTGCAAGTCCGGAAGTTCGTGAAGAAGAACATCATTGTCCGATTCGGGGTACCGCGGGTCCTCATCTCGGATAATGGCCGACAGTTCGACAACAAGCATTTCCGTGACTTCTGCGAGGAGTTCGGGATCGAGCATCGGTTCACATCTGTGTCGCATCCCCAAACCAACGGCGAGGCCGAGGTCACAAATCGGACAATCCTCCAAGGAATCAAAGCGCGAATCGGTCGGACGGGGCGAGCTTGGGTCGAAGAACTCGAGAATGTCCTTTGGGCGTATCGGACCACGCATCGGACCCCTACCGGGGAGACGCCTTTCAGCCTAACCTATGGCACGGAAGCCGTTGTCCCCGTGGAGCTCGGACTCCCCTCACCTCGGGTGGCCGCGCACCGACCCGAGGCCAATTCGGAACAACTCCGAGGGAACCTGGATCTCTTGGAAGAAGCGAGGGAAATGGCGCAGGTTCGGATGGCGATGTATCAGCGGAGGGTGGCCCGATATTACAACTCCAAGGTCCGACCGAAGCTTTTCAGAATCGGAGATCTGGTGCTAAGGCGAGCTAAAGCATCTCAACCTGCGGAAGGTGGGAAGCTAGCGCCAAATTGGGAAGGCCCGTATAAGGTTCGCTGGGTAAACCGACCTGGCTCCTACCAGTTAGAGGCCCTAGATGGTCGAGAAATTCTAAGGAGCTGGAATTCCGCTAACCTGCGGATGCATTACCAGTAGAACGACGATGCCAGAAAGACAGTTCAAAAATGTATAACACTTTGCATTTCAATAATTTCTGGTTACAACGGCGTGCTCGTGTGATTACAAGGAATTTCCAGAGGGGAATTAGGGTGTAAAGAAAGTAAAGAAGAGGTGGAGACTCCGAGGAGCTGAAGATCTGGGATCCCGAAACCTCCATCTGAAGCGGTTGCAATCCCGTCGGAAGTGGGTGCTTCCAACCGGAGGCGCCATCGGCGTCTCACGAAAGAGACGAAGAGCCGGCGCGGATGAAGAAGAAGTGGACGAAGGAGAAGTCCACACTGCCTCCAACCGGAGGCGCCATCCACGCCCCACGAAGAGGACGAGGAGCCGCCGCAGACGAAGCTCCCGCTGCCTCCAGGGGAACGCCACCTCCAAGGGATATTCCAGTCCTCCCCAGTGTTAGGGGAGAGAAGGAATACAAGGGGGAAGAGCGTATGGAGGCGCGGTCCCGGATCAAGCACCTGGTGCGGAGCTCAATCGGGAGGCCGAACTTCAAGGAGGGGAGACGTGATCCCGGATGAAACGCCTAGAGCGGAGTTCCGCCGGAAAGAACCTCCTTGTTGATCCCAGATGAAACGGCTAGTTGGCGGAAGTCGCGAAGGGCGCGCCTCCCGTTCCTTCGGCAGGGGTCTCTCAACCATGCGCCGGAGAGGAGGCCCACGATCCATGGCAACCTGAACAGCTCCGGCTTGGCAGGCTCCATCGCACCTGCACCTATATTTATAGCCAAACTGCGGCCCTCCGGTCGTTCCGATACGGGTGGCTCCAATAAATGCGGGCGCATTGAATCCGGAGCCGATCCGGCTCTCAAGGCGTATCTTTCCGCGATTTCCTAAGCGTCATTCTCCTTAATCGCATTTTTTGTGCAGGACACTCCGGGTGGCCTGTACCCCTAGGTCCACGTATCTCCGCTCGCGCCCCAAGCCGCATCCGCCTCGAAGAACGCGCGTATCGCGGCCGCTTAACTGACACTCCTCGCAAGCAACAACTGGCGATCCGATTTCCCAGGTAACCCCTTAATTAGCACTTAATGCCCATCTGGTGTTCCCCAGGCAACGCTTGGAGAGGAGGGGAAATACAATCGCAGCTGGCCATGGAGAAATCCCGTCGGGCGGCGAGCGACAGGCGCACGACCAGCGAGCGGAATTTCCCGAGGCTCGGCCCTTGGATGCCAGGCTAATCCGATGATCATCCCGGGAGCAGACTAGCCTGAAGCCCCGACCGGTCGCCTCGGCTTGCGTCAGCCTTGGCCGACCAACGAGCGGAATTTCCCGAGGCTCGGCCCTTGGATGCCAGGCTAACCCGATGATCATCCCGGGAGCAGACTAGCCTGAAGCCCCGACCGGTCGCCTCGGCTTGCGCCAGCCTTGGCCGACCAACGAGCGGAATTTCCCGAGGCTCGGCCCTTGGATGCCAGGCTAACCCGATGATCATCCCGGGAGCAGACTAGCCTGAAGCCCCGACCGGTCGCCTCGGCTTGCGCCAGCCTTGGCCGACCAACGAGTGGAATTTCCCGAGGCTCGGCCCTTGGATGCCAGGCTAACCCGATGATCATCCCGGGAGCAGACTAGCCTGAAGCCCCGACCGGTCACCTCGGCTTGCGCCAGCCTTGGCCGACCAACGAGCGGAATTTTCCGAGGCTCGGCCCTTGGATGCCAGGCTAACCCGATGATCATCCCGGGAGCAGACTAGCCTGAAGCCCCGACCGGTCGCCTCGGCTTGCGTCAGCCTTGGCCGACCAACGAGCGGAATTTCTCGAGGCTCGGCCCTTGGATGCCAGGCTAACCCGATGATCATCCCGGGAGCAGACTAGCCTGAAGCCCCGACCGGTCGCCTCGGCCTGCGCCAGCCTTGGCCGACCAACGAGCGGAATTTCCCGAGGCTCGGCCCTTGGATGCCAGGCTAACCCGATGATCATCCCGGGAGCAGACTAGCCTGAAGCCCCGACCGATCGCCTCGGCTTGCGCCAGCCTTGGCCGACCAACGAGCGGAATTTCCTGAGGCCTAACCCTCGGATGCCTGGCTTAGCGCCGGAAGAATTTCCTGAGGCCTAACCCTCGGATGCCTGGCTTAGCGCCGGAAGAATTTCCTGAGGCCTAACCCTCGGATGCCTGGCTTAGCGCCGGAAGAATTTCCTGAGGCCTAACCCTCGGATGCCTGGCTTAGCGCCGGAAGAATTTCCTGAGGCCTAACCCTCGGATGCCTGGCTTAGCGCCGGAAGAATTTCCTGAGGCCTAACCCTCGGATGCCTGGCTTAGCGCCGGAAGAATTTTCTGAGGCCTAACCCTCGGATGCCTGGCTTAGCGCCGGAGGAATTTTCCTGAGGCCTAACGCTCGGATGCCTGGCTTAGCGCCGGAGGAATTTCCTGAGGCCTAACCCTCGGATGCCAGGCTTAGCGCCGGAAGAATTTCAAGAGTCGGGAGTCAGCGAGACGCTACCAAGAGTTAAAAAGAAGAAGGACGAAAGTGAAATGAAGAAACTCTGTTTGCATTAACTTTCATTGTTTCAGGGCTGAGACCCATACAACTTGGCAAAACGCCAACACACAAAGAAAAGAACAAAATACAGAAGGTCAGCTTGGAGGAACCCCCGGGTCGAGAACGTCGGGCACGTCCGTAGGGGGTAGGGAGACGGTTGGAGAAGCAGCAGGCAATGGCGCCGGAGGGGAGTCGAGAAGGGAGATCCCACTCAGGTCAATTTCGGGGTACTTAGCCGACACCCTTGCCAGGCCTTCCTCGAAGCCTAAGACAAAGGAGTCGGACCCCGCGTCCGACATATCACGGACGAACTCGTCGGACTGACGATAGGCCTGCACCGCCTCCGACATATCACGGGTGAACTCGGCGGACTGACGATAAGCCTGTACCGCCTGACGCCCGATCTCCGCACTCTTCTCGGCCAGCGTCGCCTCTGCTCGCTCCATAATCTGAGCTTTTGCCTCCAAGACCTTCGCCACAATCCGGTCATCCGCCTCGGAGGAGACCCTCAGCAGATCAGCCTGGGCCTCCTTGTGCTTCGCCTCGGCAGCGATGCGAGCAGCCTCAGCCTCCTCTAGGTGCGAATGAAGCTCCTGGTCGCTCGCGCGGGACTTCTTCAAAGCCGACTCCAATTCGCCCAGCTTGGCTTCAAGAGACCGGGTCCGGTTGCGGGCGTTGTCGGCTGACCGCTGGGCCTTCTCCCACCTCTCCCGGTAGTCGGCAGCCTTCCGGGACTCCTTCTCGGCCCGCTCCTCCGCCTTCTTGATCTCGTCCTCGAGACCTGAGGCAACCTTGAGTTGCTCCCGAGCCTCCAACAGTTGCTTCTCGAGGGTGGCGAAGCCGAGTGCCCGCTCTTCGGCTTCCTGGAGCCTCGTCTCGAGGTCCCGGGTCGTCCTCCCCGCCGCAGCCTGACCTCCCTCTTCTGTTGCCTTCAGTTGGCTCTCGGCCCTCGCCAGAAGCCTCGCCTGTTCCTCGTAGCACTCCTCCAGGCGGATCATGTACTGGGCGAGCTAAGAGATAGGAAAAACGAGGGCGTCAGGCGGGGATCAACAGAGCCTATAAATGATGAAAGCGACCGAAAGAACACTCACCGACATGAGACAGACGCAGCTGGCAGCCCCAACGTCAGGAACCCTCATCTCCCGGACCTGCCTGCGGTCCTTCTCCAGCAGTACCGTCTCGATGAGGTTTCGGGCCCCGGCGAAAGTGAAGGCCGACCCCGACTTCTCCCCGGAGTCGGACGGTGGTTCCGCAGCCTTACCCTTACCCGTCGCTTGGGGAAGAGTCATGCTGACCACGCTCGGGGCGGGGGCCGCCCCTGGAATTGACAGGGTCCTGCTCGGCCGGGGCCTCGGCGCGTCCCTCCTCGTATCATCCGGAGCCGACCGAGTCGAAGGCTGGGCTGGGGACCGATCACGTCCGACCCGTCCATCTTGGGCGCGCCCGGGTGATGCCTCCGGAGAAATGGTAGTCTCGGCATCGGAGGGCTGATACAGCGTCAACTCCCGATCCGCGCCCGCGGCGTCCCCCTGATCGGTGGGTCCGGACCCATCTGTCGGCGTCGGAGTCGCCTGCCGGCGGGATTTCTTCGCCGGTGGAGCCCCGCTCGGAGGAGCTCGTTTCTTCCTCCGGACTGCTTCCAGTAGGGACGTCCTACCAACAGCCGTTGTCTTGTCCGACCGCATGACGTCGTCGATCTCTGCAAAAAGGACGAGGTGGTCGGAGGTTGAGAAACTGAAGGAAAGAACGAAACGAAAGAGGAGAAAAGAGCTAAAAAAGAAATGGTGGCGGGCTCACGGTCAGTGGGGACCGAGCTCAGACCGACGTTCACCAAGGTATCCTCGGAAATAAGGCGACACACCGGGGGGAGCCGACCCTCGGCAACCAACTCCTTCAAGACGGCGACGCCGTCGGATTCTTCCCTCGACAACCTCGATAGGCCAATCGGGGACTTCATCGGCGTCTCCCAGGTTGCCCTGATTCCCCAAGAGGGATCTGCGTCAACGAAAAAGAAGCGCTCCTTCCAGCCGTGAATGGAGGTGGGAGCCTCCTTGACGAGGCCGCACCCTCGCCGCGCCGCAAAGCACCACCACCCTTTATCCTGGGGGTGGCCACTCAGGCCGTAGCATTCCCAAAAGACATTCAGGGTGGCGGGAACCTCGTGCATGCGGCAGAGAACCTGAAAGGCTGTCAGGGCGCGCCATGAGTTCGGCACCAGCTGCGTCGGCGCCACTCTTAAACCCCGAAGCACCTGAACGACTAAGTCCGAGGGGGGAAAGCGGAACCCGGCCTGAAGAATGCCCTCATTGATGGCAACCTTCCCTGGAGGAGGATGGGACATCCTCTCCTCAGGCCCCGGGAGTATAACATTGCAGGCCTCGGGAAGGTGGTATCGAGCCACGAACCTATCTAGGTCTTCGGCGGCCAACTCCGACTTAATGCGGTCTGCTCTCACTTCGCCCATCCCTAATGGCCAGTGAATCTACGGTCAGGACAGGGTCGAAAAGGGGGAAAAGACCGGAACGACTGGAGTACACTAATACAAAAGGAGAGTATGGAGAGCCCTAAATTAAAGAATGGAGCAACTCACCAGAAGAGAAGGAAGAACAGCTCCGAGAGCGTCGAAGGAGGAGCAAGCGAACAGTCCGACGGCGATGACGGCAGCGCAAAGGAGAAACTCGAATATGTCTGTAAAGAGAAAGGCAGACGGAGGAGGACCCCCGGTTAAATAGGCGGAAAGGTGGGTGACGCCCCGGTGACGCCAGAGGACGCCTAGCTGCCGAAGGGTCGCTCGCGCCCCAAGCAAGTGTAAACCTATTACCCTATTCTGTCTACACCGAACTAGGTTTGGGGGAATTAAAACCCACAAACATTACCTTGTCATTAGCAGATAGGACTGTGAAGTATCCCAAAGGAATTGTAGAGGATGTGATTGTAAAAGTTAATGAATTCTACTACCCTGTGGATTTTGTAGTCCTTGAAACTGAACCAGTAAAAAATCTAGAAAGTCACATCCCGGTGATCCTAGGTAGACCATTTTTAGCCACTTCAAATGCTGTGATTAGTTGCCGAAATGGAATAATGACTCTAGCCTTTGGGAACATGACTGTCCAGCTCAATGTTTTTCATAGTAGTAGTCAGTCAACTGAGATGGACGATTTGGAAGAAATTCACATGATTGAGAATATAATTAGCAGTTCTTTTGAAGAATCGAGTTATTCTGACCCATTAGAAAGATGTTTGGCTAATTTTGGTCAAGATTGTGTGTCAAGTCAAGAGGTTAATGCATTGTTAGATTCCATTCCAGTGATGGATACTAGCAGATGGGCCACCAAGTTTGAATCATTGCCTATTTCGGAATCTCAGCTAGTGTCATCCAATGTCAAACCTCCACAACTAGAACTTAAAGACCTTTCCGAAAACTTGAAGTATGCATTTCTTGGGGAAAACAAGTCCTTACCTGTTATAATTGCATCGAATCTAACTAAAGAACAGGAAGAGAAGCTGTTAAGTATCCTTCGGAAGAATCAGGAAGCTATCGGTTGGTCTATAGCTGATATTAAGGGGATTAGTCCTTCTGTGGTCCAACATAAAATCCATCTAGAAGAAGATGCAAAAATTTCTAGAGAACCACAAAGGCGACTTAATCCAATCATGAAGGACGTAGTTCGAGCCGAGGTCATCAAGCTTTTAGATGCAGGGATTATATACCCTATTTCTGATAGCCAGTGGGTGAGCCCAGTTCAAGTTGTACCCAAGAAATCTGGAATTACTGTGATCAAGAATGACCAAAATGAGTTAGTCCCAACTCGAATCCAAACTGGATGGCGAGTGTGCATCGACTACAGAAAGCTGAACGCCATGACTAGAAAAGACCACTTCCCACTACCCTTCATTGACCAAATGTTAGAACGTCTAGCTGGCCACTCTCATTACTGTTTTCTTGATGGTTATTCTGGATATAACCAAGTTTCAATTGCACGTGAGGATCAAGAGAAAACCACATTCACCTGTCCTTATGGCACTTTTGCCTATCGTCGCATGCCTTTTGGGTTATGCAATGCACCGGCTACATTCCAACGGTGTATGATGAGCATTTTCTCCGACATGGTGGAGAAATTTTTAGAAGTTTTTATGGATGACTTTTCTGTATTCGGATCTAATTTTAATGAATGTCTCCATCACTTGACCCTTGTTGTAGAACGATGTAAAGAGAAAAATTTAGTTCTTAACTGGGAAAAATGTCATTTTATGGTCCAATCAGGTATTGTTTTGGGACACATTGTGTCACAAAGGGGAATCGAGGTGGATAAAGCCAAAGTAGAATTAATTGCCAAGTTACCACCTTCCAAAACTGTTAGAGAAGTCAGATCCTTTTTAGGGCATGCGGGTTTTTACCGCCGCTTTATCAAGGATTTCAGTAAATTGTCGAAACCCTTATGCGATTTGTTGGCAAAAGATGCTACTTTTAATTTTTCGCCAATTTGTATAACTGCTTTCGAGAGACTAAAGTCTGAACTAACTTCAGCGCCCATCATAAGGAGTCCTGATTGGAGTCGTCCTTTTGAAATCATGTGTGATGCATCCGATTATGCCATAGGTGCTGTCTTAGGTCAGCGAGTAGAGAAGCTTCCCCATGTGATTCATTATGCAAGCAAAACTCTGAATGACGCCCAACTTAACTATTCTACCACTGAAAAAGAATTGTTGGCAGTGGTTTTTGCCCTAGATAAATTTCGTCCCTACCTGATAGGATCTAAGGTTCTTGTTTATTCCGATCATGCCGCCCTTAAGTACCTTCTCACAAAGAAGGATGCTAAGGCAAGGCTCATTCGTTGGATCCTATTGCTCCAGGAATTTGATCTCGAAATTCGAGATAAAAAGGGATCTGAAAATGTCGTAGCTGACCACTTGTCCAGATTAATTGTTGAATCATCTGGAGAATCCATGCCTGTGTCCGAGACCTTCCCTGATGAACAATTAATGATGATTTCCCATACCAATGTTCCATGGTATGCTGATGTAGTCAACTACCTTGTTACTGAACAAATGCCCAGCTCTTGGACCAAACAAGAAAAATTTCGCTTCCTAGCTCGTGTAAAATGGTATTTTTGG